>NC_052646.1:8865710-9182762 GCF_016161935.1 Mauremys reevesii | reverse complement strand
CAGATGTATTCGCTCTGCAGAGTAACAGGAGTGAAAACTCATTGGGTGTGATCTTTTTTAGATTCACTTTCCCGTTCTCCCCCCCCCCCCCCCGCCCAAAAAAAACCCATCCAACATTTTAAAAATAATTTTGTTATTTACATTTTTTTAAACAAAGTTGAAGTTACAGAGTCAACTTCAGGGATCACACTGACACATGAGTTTATCACAAAAATCACTTCAGAAGTGAAAAAAAAAATCTTAACTCAAACTCCTGACCCCTCACCTTCTGTTTCCTTCAATCATCTCTCCCCACTCGGACACTGGATGACAGTTTCACTTTCGCATTCTTGATAGTGGAAGGCTTGGGTTTCAAACAGAGCAGGGGAACGTCTATTTACCTTTGAACAACTGTTTGCACTAGAACTTTTTTCAAAACACCTGAAGCATTTCTATTGGGCACAGGGTTGTTTGGGTTTTTGTTTTAGTTATGGGGCTAGTTTAACATAGCAGCTGATTTTGTTTCAAGAGCAACAACTTAAATGTATGCAGAAGCTAATCTTACCACAATATCTATGTGCTAACAGCAGAAAGTGCCTCGGCAGAGGTCTGTGAATACTCCTGCTAAATAAAAACAGCACAGCCAGTGGGGCACTCACTTGTGCACTCACTTTTATGCACCTTGCACAAACACACAAGACTGATTTATTTTTAATGTATCAACAAGCAGTGCATGATTAGGCCCTGATACTGCAAGCAGGCCCCTTACACCCACGAGGAGCCACAATGCGCACTGTAAGAGTCTACCCATGCAGGGCAGACTGCAGGATCAGGGCCTTAGATATTTGGAAGACTTTCCACTGGTGTTAGTACAAGGATATTTTAAGTATCAGAGGGGTAGCCGTGTTAGTCTGGTTCTGTAGAAGCAGCAAAGAATCCTGTGGCACCTTATAGACTAACAGACGTTTTGCAGCATGAGCTTTCGTGGGTGAATACCCACTTCTTCGGATGCAAGGATATTTTAATGAGCCTCTTGTTGATTCGGGGAAAGTCCATAGAGAGATTTGTTTGTAAAGCTCTCAAGTTTAGGAGTGCGCCAAGAACGGTTAAGCATTACTCACCTCTCCCCTCTCCAGAGCTCCTAGAGCTCCTGCTAAAATCATCACCAGCAATTGGCTGCTGTCAACACCTACCCCCACTTCACTGGATTCTCTCACCTGAGTCAAGTTCCACATCCTCACATTTAACCCCTAACACTGATATAGCTCTGCTCTTCCCCTGCCTCTGCATTTTCTCTCACCTGCTCCCTTTGTCACCTTCTCCCACTCCTAGCTTCACATAGTTTCCATACCACTCCCTGTGCTCAGACCAGTCATACATGCAAAGCACCTTCTCTCTCCACCTTCAAACCCAGTTCCTGTGCAAAGCCTTCCAGGGCTGGTATCTTCACCACAACATCACTGCACAAAATGGCCTGAAACTGTCAACTTGTGCATCATATTTGCCTCAGGCCTGGTCTACTAACAAAATTGCACGAAAGGTGTTTTTTTTTTAAACTGATTTAGTTAAACTGGAGCAAAACTCCGCATAGACATTTTAAATTTGATTTAAACCTGGTTTATGTTGTTTAGCTTGAGTCAATAAGTTTACATGCACAAGCTACACAGATATATTGGTTTAAAATTGGTTATAAGCATTAAATGAGGGATTTACACCAGTTTAGTGCTTCTGCAAAAGATTATAGGGCCTTGTTTACACACAGAACTCACATCAGTTTAGAGGCCAATTTCAGTTAAACCAGTGAAAATCCTTTTGTGGACACTTCTATCACTTTAAAACTGGCTGCATGGTTTAGCTCGCACCTGGCTGTTTCCTGAGGGAAGCTAAACCAATATAATCCTGGTTTAAATCACTTTAAGAGCATCTACACAGGGTTTTGTGTCAAATTTAAATCACACCTTTAGTTAAACCAGTGTCACTTTGTGTTTAGACCAGCTGTAAGCTCTTTTTCTCTTTTGTGTTTGCAGCAATCTAAACATTAGAACAGAAAAGTAAACTGTATGTGAGGCCCACATAAAAGGAAAAAAATAAATCAAGCACAATCATAACAGACGGCCCCTGTGCAAACCTGGATGTCATGGCTGCAAGACAGCGCAAGCAGCACCCTGTGTATTCCCTGTACGCACACGCACCATCTCACCACAAAGACTCAGCACAGAAACGCAAACAGTTCTATTCCCCCAACAGGGGTGGTGGTGCGATATCAGATGATAACAACAAAAGCCTTTATTATTGTGCGTGGAGGAAACAGGCAGCTAAGCAGCTCCTGATAAGATATGGCCGATGAATGACTGATGATTACAGAGAAAGGAGGGTTCAGGTTCATCAGGTTAGTGTAAACAGGGGCACTCAGAGGAGGGGATGGACCAATCACACCTGGCAGGGGAGGAGAGAAGAGGTTTGCTGTCTGACATGCACCAGACAGATTCCCTAATAAATTCTTCCCTCCAACACATGCAGAAACCCAGCCAAGGGACAGAGACCAGGGAGGATGAGGCCAGGCGCGTAACAACAAGGCAGCGAGCTATGTCTATTGCTGGTGATGATACCCTGGTTTTACTGGTACCTCCCCTGCTTCTCGCATTCAGCTGTTCGCTTCTAGTCTCCCCAGGGTCTTACACCCTGTTCATCACCGCGGCATCTGTTGTTGCGATGCCCAGAGCTCTTCAGAGCAGGGAGCGGGCTTGCAGAGCACCCGGTAGCGAGGGGACAGGGGACCGCCCCGATAACACCACAAGAGACCTGAGGGGCCCCCACGGCCTCTCACAAAAGGGGGCAGTCAGGGGGGCTACAGCCCACTTGGGGCAAAGGGGGGCGATATGCCCCAGCCAGGTGACAGGGGGCTGCCCCCCCGCCCCTGAGGAGTCCCCAACCCACCACAGTCCCAGGCGCAGCCAGCACCGCCCCGAGACCCTAGGATGGGAGGGAGCAAAGCCAGGCCAGCCCCTCCCCCAACCTAGGTCCACCCCCGGCCCGGCCTGTACCCCCAGCCTAGGGCGACCCCCAGTCTGGGCACCTCCCAGGCAGCCGCCCCCCGGCCCCTTCCGCCCCAGCCGGGCCACGGGGGCCGAACTGCGCCAGTAACATTTAGCGCCTCCCCCCACGGCCCCATTACCTGTTTTTTCCCTTTATCCCTCTTGCTCTCTCACCCCCTTTTCTCTCCATGGAGATCTGCACATGCGCACTCGCCCAGCGCCCCCTCCCCCCGCTGCTGCCGCCATTACCGTGCAGGGCGGAAACAGGGCGATAACCCGGCCCCGCCCCTCCCTGAGCCAGCGCTCGCCGCCATCTTAGTAAGGGGCGCGCTGCGCAGTTCCTTTCCCCTCCCCGCCGCCATCTTAGTGCCGGGCACCTTGCGTCAGGGCTCCCGAGCGGGCGCCATCTTAGTACGTGGCGTTGTGTTCCGTTGTTTCCGGCGGGCGCCATCTTAGTTCGGTGCGCGCTCCATGCCAACTTCCGGCGAGGCTCTCTTAATGCCCCCCGACTTCCGGTGGCACGGAATGCCTTGGGCCAAGCGGCGTCTGGCAGGCGCCATTTTGGGTGAGGGCAGAAGACAGTTCCGGCCATATTTGCTAGGGGCAAAGGGCATTCCTGGCCCTAGGCTGCCCCTTGGGAGTGGGGTTAGTTTACTGCCCCCTTTGGGAGGGAACCCTTCGGGGTACCACATCATGCACCCTCGTGTCCTTCTGCCATCAGCTTTCCTTTCCAGTGGCCGTAGGCACACGGCAGGCGTCACTCCCGCAGCCTCTTAGGGTTGCCAGGTGCCTGGTTTCCGACCGGAACCCCAGTCGAAACGGGACCCTGGCAGCTCCGGTCAGCACTGTTGAACGGGCTATTAAAAGTCTGGTTGGTGGCGCAACGGGGCTAAGGCAGGCTCCCTGCCTGTCGTGGCTCCGCGTGGCTCCCGAAAGGAGCCACACGTCCCCTACTCCAACTCCTAGGCGTAGGGGCAGCCAGGGGCCTCTGCGCGCTGCCCCAGCCCCAAGTGCCAGCTCCGCAGCTTCCATTGGCTAGGAACCACAGCCAATGGGAGCTCCGGGGGCGGCGTCTGCAGGTGGGGAAGCAATGCACAGAGCTTCCTGGCTGCGCATCCGCGTAGGAGCCGGAGGGGGGTCATGCTTCCAGCGTAAGCGCTGCCTGGAGCCTGCGCCCCTGACCCCTCTGCACCCCAAGCCCCTACCTCAGCCCTGATTCCTCTCCCCTCAATCCCAGTCTGGAGCACCCTTCTGCACCCCAAACCCCTCATCCCCAGCCTCTGAATGTCCATGTTTCACAGCTGTACTTTAGCACAGACCAAATGTAAATTATTAAGAGCCGGAATTTAGTCTTCAGATTTAAGTCTCTTCTCAACAGATGCTCATTTTTCCAGAATGTCTCTTTCCCTCTTGCTAGTCTGGTGCTGACTTCAATATCCTCATCCAGACTATGAGATATTGAACAAAAATACCCATATACTGGATTTTATTTTAACCTAATTGGTTTTTTTTCTTACTTCCTCGGATATATGGATTTTTGTACTCCCTGATAGATTTAACACTCCTTGCCTATAGTAAAAGTTTGTTTTTCACTCCCCGCAACATATAGGGGAGGGGGGTCACGAACCCCTGACAGAGGTAATTGTTTATTTCTCTGTGGATGTAGGGCATTTTTCAGTCCCTCTATGTATGGGGTTTTATTTACTCCTTGTCTGTGTTGGGGGGTTTTACCCCCTGCCTGTAAAGAGTTGTTGGGTTTTTTTTTTTATATCCTCTACTAAAAGGATTTCCTTACTTCCCCTTTACATAGGCAGTTGCCCAGTGGCTAGAGCACTGGACTGGGACTCAGGAGACCTGGGTTCAATTTCTGCCTCTGATCTGCTGAGTGACCATGCCGCCCTGTGCCTCAGTTTTCACATCTGTCAAATGGGGATAATGTTATTGACCTTGGCATAGGGGTTGGCCCCTGAGCAGGTGAGGCACCCAGTCTATCTGCGACAAACTCCACTAAGGGGAATGAGCCAACCCAGATCTACCTGTGGTGAGTTAATAGCCTCACTAGCTGGGCAGGCAGTTAATTAGATAAGAAGCTGTTGGGCTTATGAGGACTTGAGCAGGAATTTAGCCCCAGAGCAGAGAAAGGTCCAGAGGACAGAGACTGTTCAGTGGAGCTGGTTCAGAAGTGATTCTCAGTGACGTCTCATCTCGCTGGAGAATAGAGGTTTAGGGAGAGAAGAACAGACTTTCAGGCAAGGGACCAGAGCAGCCCAGGAGAACAAACTGGGCGTGGGACCTCCTGGGGGAGCTACCAGGGTCTGGCTCAGCAAGAAGAGACCGGCACCTGGCCGAACACCCAGCAGAGGCCCAACCTCAAGGCAGGGAATCCAGTCTGAGAGTGCTCTGGGGCTAGAGGAGTGAAACATAAGCTTGATTGTCCCAGGGCGGTGGGGATCTGGTGGAGCAGCTGCATGAAGCTTTCCGTTATGCCTTTGTGTTGTGCTTTTTCATTAAATAAGTGAGTCCTGTTGAAGAGGACACTCCTTAATAGTGGAAACCCTGCTTGGACTTGTTTATGCCCCAGGTGAAGGGAAATTGAGGCAGGAGCTCACCTGTAGCACCGTGCCTGACCACAGGGGGCATGCCAGGGGACTACTCCGCACCGCCCTGGGACAATAGTATTATGTTTCACCCCTCTAGCCCCATAATAGACCTCATTTGGTTTGGCCTCAGACCAAAAAATAAATCAAAACAAAACCAAAAAACTGCTTGGCTTGAACCAAAACTGAAGATTTTTATTTTTTCTCACCAAAGCAACACAAATGGTTGGTTTGTTTGGTTCAACCTGAAATAATTGTTGTTGGTATTTGGTGTTTCAGGTCATTTCAGGTTGTTTTCACCCCTTTTGTTGTTTTCGTTTTAGGAAATAAATCAGTGAAATGAAACCCTCCCTTGAAACAAAAAGTTGAAATGGTGCCTTTCCATATGAACGGTTTCCACTTCTTTGATTTTTGTTTTCCTTTTGTCAAACCTCTTTGCCCAGTTTGCCCTGAATTCATTCATAGGTTTGGTGCCCTGAAGAAATGCACTTTTCAGCAAATTTACTATTCCCCCCCACGCCCGCGCATTATTCGTCCTGCTCCAATAAGGACCCCTCCTAAAATCCAGACCCAAGTACCGAGGTAGGGTCTGATTCTCATTTATACTAATGCCCTTTTACTCCACTGTGGCAGGGCCTTAAAGCAGGTGTATGTTACACTGCAGCAGGGGTAGACAATGCTGCTCGTTGGTGGCTCTGTTCCTGTTTCTGGGCTGAATGCTCTTCACCTCATGGGAGGTTCTGCAGGGGTGCATTTTGTCTCCCCTCCTGTTCGGTAGGAATGTGGGGCCATGGGAAGGAGACATGGGCTGCAGTGCCTTCAGGATGCTCATGATGCTCAGTATTTGATCCAGCCAGTGCTATTAGCTGTCCAGACCAGGGAATCAGGGCGAGCTGGCTGAAGCTCAGTCCAGATCAGACTGAGGTGATGCAGGTAGGACAGGGAAAGCAACTAGATGGGAAGGTGAGGCTAGTATCTCCTGCTCTGACTGGGGGCATGTGCCCAACACTTGGGACCTGATGTTTGCAATCTAGTGGATCTTCAGCCGCAGCAGGATGATCTGATAGCAGCAAGACCCAGGAGAGTTTTTCCCCTCTGCACCTGGCCAGGAGATTGCAGCCGTTTCTTCCAGGTGCAGGGGCCATGCAGCGTAATCCATGTTTTGGCCAGCTTGAGCCTGCGTTGCTGCAGTGTGCTCTCCACAGGGCCATGCCTGGGGCCCATCTGGAGAGTCAAGCAAGTGCAGAATGCGGCATCTGGCTCCCTAAGCAGCGCTGCCTGGGGGCAGCAAGTCACTGGTGCAATGTGATCTGTGCTGATTGGCGTCTAGACTGAATCTGAGCCTGCTGAGTTTGGTCCATAAAGCCTCAGCGGGGCTGGGACTTTGCTGCCAGAGAGACCATCCTGCCGCAGCTGCGATCCCAGCCTTCCCCAGTGGCCTGAAATAGCCCAGGTCTATTGACCTTCAGGGCCTACTGCAGGTCACATCTGTTTACACCAGCTGCTACACAGGGGGGTGGGAGAGACATCAGGTGAGGGCAGCGGGGTGATCTCATAGAATATCAGGGTTGGAAGGGACCTCAGTAGATCATCTAGTCCATCCCCTTGCTCAAAGCAGGACCAATCCCCAAACAGATTTTTGCCCCAGATCCCTAAATGGCCCCCTCAAGGATTGAACTCACAACCCTGGGTTTAGCAGGCTAATGCTCAAACCACTGAGCTATCCCTCAATTTTAGCAGGGATGACTAGAACCTTAGACAGGGCTTCTTTTAAATTTTTTTGTCTAAACCTAATCATCTTTCCCCTTCGCCTTAAGACTCCTGGGCCCTGCCAGAGGAGGGGGAACAGGTCTGGGTGGAAGGAAATGAGAATCAGGCCCGTTATTTTTAAAATCTCACTCCTGCCCCACTGTCCTCACCTATTCCAGTCCGGGGCTTCACGTAGTTCTGCTGCTGTGGAACCTTCATTGAACCTAGGTCCTGTCCAACCAGCTCAGCAGAAACACCTACTGCCTGGCCTGCGCCATTCCTTGCTACTCCAGTCTGGCTATCCCATGAGCACCTCAGCCCAATGAGACCAAGCATTGGCCCTGATCCTGCCATGGCTCCAGCTGGGCAGGCCCCTGTGCCCATGCAGAGCCCCACTGAATCAACAGGGCTCAGCACAGGGAGCTGGGCATGTGGAGCTCCTTGCAGGATCGGGGCCTGAGTGGTTTTGGTGAGGCGAGCCAATGGGGATGAAGGCCCCAGCCCTTACTAGGTTGGGCATGGAGAGTGCACCCCCCACCCCCTTACCTCAGTGCACACACATTTTCAAATCAGACAGGATCTGAACCCAGCTCTTTGTCCGCAGAAGGCCAAGGTGGCAGTGCCACTGGCCTCGCCTTTTGAACTCATTTCATTTGCACACCCTTTAAAGTGACACGAGCCCTTTGTGTACTGTATTGGCAAGGCACGACATGGCCCCGTTCGGCCCAGTTCAACCCAAGCACCCGCGGTGCCCTACTCTGGCGTGGCGTCTCTGGATTGCCCGTTCAGGAGGACTCAGCAGCACAGGGCCAGAGGATCTCGTTTTAAAAGCCATCACCACAACTGTGCGGATTTTTTCCAAACTATCTTTATTATCCCGTGATAGGGTACGGTAGCTACGAATCGTTGTCAAACCCAACCCAGCTGCCATCTCAGATTAACAAGAGGCTGGAGAACCCAAAGAGACCAATGAAATAAGACTACTAATGGAACAACACGGAGAGAAAAGTGAGTGGAAACCCAAGGACTCGGCTGCCACTTTCATAAATGACAGGCAGCAGGAGGACGGACGTTAGAGGTGGCCATGGACTGTATGTCCCACCTAGCCCAGCAACCAGCTGATTCAGGCTCATTTCCTACAGTAGATTTTCTAGGGCTTTAGGCAGTGTCCCTGCACAGACACCTGCTATCTGCCCAGAGAAAGGGGACAGGCTGGGCTGCAGAGGTGCAAGATCTCCTATGTATGTGCTAACCGTGCCCTGGAGGGAGCATCAGAAAGGAGCCCAGCCACCGATGGCTGGTTCATTCTTTGGCCTCTCTGTTGAGCCTGGCGACCACAAATAAGGAGGCCGAGCAGTGCCAGTGGTTTCTCTGAAATTACAAGGAGCTGGCTATAAACAGCTGCTTGTCCTACATTGTTTCAGGAACAACCATCAGCTGATGCCGTTAAGTTACAACCCGCCCGGGCGGGCTGCAAGTTTAGCAATGAAAGGTTCTGTGACCTACCAGGCAGGTCCCTGCCGCTAAGGGCTGCAGACTAACAGGAGGCAGGGGAAAGTCCTGGGGCTGAATTCAAGAGAGAGGAAACGTTCTTGACCTGTTTATTTCCTAAAAGCAAAAGAGGAGATGACTGCAAAGGGGTGGGGGAGCTGGGAGCAAGATTGCTGTGGTTTTTCAGCCTAGTGCCGTCTCTGGAGAGACCCTCCGCTGCTCTTGTTTTAAAAATCATGACCCCCCCTTGTCTCTAGGGCTGGCGTTCCCTCACCCGGGGATGGAGTTAGGAACTGGTGACCTCACTCAAAGGTGCTGGCCCCCTGCAACTCCCAGTGGGTTTTGTGAGTTCTCAGCACGTTGGAGAATCCAGCCTCGAATTATTCACAGGAGCACCAGCCCCATGGCTTTCCCCACCCACCCAATGCCAAGCTGGGCCAGGTTCAGCCCCGGTGGAAGTGGATCTAGCTGGCTGGAGCAGACATTGTTCTCGTCTGCGCTGAAGATGAACATCACTATTCTGGAGGAGACGCAGAGGGAATGGCTGGCTCAACGATTGTGTCTGAACAGCGTTAGCTCTGGCTGAGGCTGGGGCTCATGTGGCCCACTGCAGTTCGGAGAGGCTGCTCCTGGAAAGGAGACCCTCTCCCCGAACCATACGATGTTTCTTCCTGCTGCACAACCCAACCCTCCCAGCCCCAGTCGTCCGGTGCCAGCCACCCATAGCAGGGCTGGACTCGGAGCAGCGGGTGCAGGATGGTGCGTTAAGGCAGTAACCCACGTTGGTTGAGATTTGGCAGCCCACCAGTCAATGAGCATGGAACTGTCCCCGCCGCTCCCTCACAACTCCGACCCTCCACAGTCCCTGATTTCAAAAGCCAGCGACCGCCGCTGCTGCGGGAGAGGCCCCACTGCCTCTTCCATGTCTGACGGTCGCTGGCCAAGCCTGGGCATGCTCAGCCTGCTCCTTGCTGCGGGCTCCTGGGCGAAGGGCAGCGGCTCGTGGCCAGGCACCAGGCGTGGTTCGCAGGCCGTGTCAGGCAGGGGTGGGTGCTTGCCCATAGCCAGGGCGTCTGGAGACAGTAGCGCACCAGTGCAGCTCAGCGGCCTCAGGGAGCGCTGGCCCACAGGCTTTAGGACAGGCCTGGGGAACGGCAGGGGCTTCTCCATCTTGGGAACGCCGTGCATCTCCCGACCATCCCCCATGCAATAGGTCTGCATCCTCCGAACCGGGGTCTGGGCCAAGTGCCTCTCCTTGGCCAGGGCCACCGCCGTGTCGAAAGACATGCTGCCGCCGTTACGCCAGCTGGCTCGCCTCTGCTTCTGGAGGGAAGTCTCGGGGGGCTCATGGCTCTCTGTGCTGCTGGGGCACTTCTCCACAGGGCCGGGCGGGGGAGACTCCTCGTTCGACTCTGTGCCCTCTGCGACTTGGCAGCACGCACCCAGGCTGACAGGGTGCGACTGCCTCTGGAGAGAGGCCCCCTTCCCCAGGCTGGTCTCCCCACCGCCGGAGCTCTTCTCTGAAGCAGAGAGCTTGGGCCACGTGGATGCTTCACCCAGGTGCATCTTCATCTTCACGGTAGGAGGCATCCTGGCAAACTGGGGCTTGGGGGGCACTATGGGGACGGATTTCACCTGCTGGACTCGGACAGTGCTGGAAGTGACCCTCATGGGGGCGCTGCCGTCAGGGCGCACCCCAGCTGGCGTGTCAGGCTCGGGGAGAGCGGGAAGGTCTACGGGCTTCAGTGGCCCAGATTCCAGGGGAAGGCTTGTGGGGCCACTCCCCAGCGACGGGGAAGCATCAGACCAGGACACAAGATCCGAGCTAGTCTCAAGCAAGGGAGCAGCCTCAGGGCCGCTCTCATACCCAGGGGCGGTGGGGGCTTCATGGTCTGTCCCTAGCAAGGAGATGGAGGCCTGGGGACCACTCTGATCCAGGGGGACAGTGGTGGTCTCGAGGCCTGTCTCTAGAAAGGGGGCAGTGGACATGGGGCCACTCTCACATATGGGGACAGCGGGGGGCTCGGGCCCCGATCCCGGTGAGAGGGTAGGTGCGGTCTTCATTGCAAGAAGCTGAGGTGGGTCCTTTCCACTCTCTGGCTGTTTGGTCTCTGGCATGGGAGGAGCCGAGCCCCCTTGGCCCTCCTGCGCTCTCACTTCCTCTGGGGCACGTCTGTCGGCCTCCTGGCTCTGAGCACACAGAGTCAGCTCTGCCTCCCTTAACCTCGGGGCCTGCGCTTGCTCATCTCCGGCGTGGCTGGCTTGGGCTCCGTGGCCTTCGCTCTCCGGAGCCCATGTGCCCCAGTGCTCCCTCACTGGCGCTACATCAGTGGTGGGCTGAGTTCTGGGTGGGCCAGGGCCTGCTTCCAGACCATCGCCCCCTGTTACCTTTATGTCTTCTTCTCGCTGGACGGCTGGGCTGGGCTCCACAGCCTCTCCCTCAGCCCCGTTCCCTTCGAGCCCTTCTGGCTGGCGAAGGGCGCTGTGGGGCTCTTCGGCGGCTTCCTTGCTCCGACATGGCATGGCTAGTTCTGGAGCATGAGGGCCGTCTGGCAGAGGCACCTTGGTGCTGCTGCCTTCTTTGGTCAAAGAGGAGCCGTTGGTGTCGCTAGCTAATGGCCCTTCCTCAGCAGGTCCTGGGGGCTGGTTGCTCAGCACCTCTTGAGCCATTTCGCCACCCAGCGCCCCCTCTGGGAGAGGCACATCCCACCCGTGCTCCGCACCGAGCTGTCGCAGCTTCTCTAGGTCGGGAGCTAAGGGGCTCAGGTCATCGTAGGCGCTCAGGAACACCTCCTCGGAGTCCGTCTCCTTGGAGAGCTCCTCGGTGTCGGAGCAGCTGGTGGCCAGGTAGTACTGCTCCTCGTTCATGCACTCCTCGATGGAGAGGTACTCCGGGGGCGGCTCCACCGAGAACTCCTGCTAGAGATTGAGAGCACGCAGAAGAGTCACTAAGCAGGCTGGTCACACCATGACCGCAGGCGCCGTCACTGGCACGTGGCCTTGATTTGGCTGATGGAGGTTTTAACAGCCTCCAGTTTCCCTGGGTGGGGAGGAGTGGGCACGGCTGGCACGGGGTTCTCAGCCGGGGCCCCTCTGCTCTGCATTCACTTCCCCACTGGGCCTGTCCCAGCCAGAATTTGCCTCTCTGGTTTCCCAGGCTCTCCTGGGAGTGGGAAGAGGTGGCTGGGGGGCGTGGGTGAGGGGCACTGCCTCCTTCCCTAGCACCCAAAGGGTGCTACAGAGATGGCATGTAGTAATGAGGGGACAGCGTTCCTACGGGGGGCTGAGACAATGGACTGATTTGTACCAGGTATGTGACCTGTAATTAATGTGCCTACAGGAAGCAGTAGCTACATAATATAATCTATCATCTGGAGTGTCTGCCTGTCCATCTATCTAATCTATCCATCCTCCTACTCACCCCTCTGTCTGTCTGTCCATCCCTATACACAGTCGTTTAGCTGTCCATCCAGCCATACCTTCCTTCCTCTCCAATACATCCCTCTATTTATCCATCTCCAGCCTCATCCCTCTAGCTATCCATCCAGCCATGCCTCTCTTCTCCCTTCCTCCCCATACATCTGTCTGTGTGCCCATCTTCACACCCACCCATCTGTCTGTCAATCCTCATACACACCTCTCTAGCTTTCTATCTGTCCACCCCCATGCACACCTCTCTGTCTAGCCATCCCTTTCGCTCTTCCTACAAATCCTAGCTCACTGCTGCAGTTTCTAATACACGGCTGGTGCTAAAAGCCAGGATCTAGATTTCAGCACGACCGGGAGCTTACATTCATGAACCTGCTCTCCATGTCGTCATCCATTCCTTGGAAGCCCTCCAGCATGTCCCCAGCAAAATCGGAGGTGGTCTCTTCCAGCAAGCTCTTCTCTGGCTGGTCGCCTTCCGTGCCACAGTCCTGCCAGGTGTCCTGGTTGTCGAGAAATGAGAAGGAGTCCTGCACCTCCATGGACAGCCTGTTCTCCTCTGAGTCCAGAGCACTCGCCGGCTTTGTATCTGCTTCAAGAATTAAACACAGAAGATGGATTCAGCAAGGGGCCCCCGCAGCCCTTCTAGCTGAAGGGGGTGACGCGGGACAGTCGTTCCTCACAGGTCTGGACTCCAGCCCTGGCTCAGGTGAAGACTAGGCCTCCCTGCCCCAAGATTGTTTGATAGCAGCGAGGTAATCAGCCACCACAGCCAGTTACCATGGCAGGAGTGGTACAGAAGTTACTGTGAACTATGCCTACTCGATGTGGTTTTCTGTCCCTCTCTAGCAGGGACCAGGCCAGTTTAAGATTAATGAGCCTACTGCAGCCTTGGCTAAGTCTCTTACTTCAGGCAATGGGCGCTCATGCGTGATGAGCTTAGAGATCCCAGGTTCGATCCCCATGCTGCCCAACCTGTGCAGGGACATCCGAGTTACGTTACCCAGCGTTTCCGTTCCAAAACAAACCCTGACACCAGGAACCACCGGCAGAGATGGGAAAGCCTCTCAGGTCCCGTCCTGCTCCCTATGCCCCCCAAAGGGCTGCAGTAGGATAGCTGGCAGGCTCTCAGTGGGAGCCAAGCTTTTGCCCAACACAGCAGACTTGTGGGGGGGGGGGGCAGGGGGCGACATCAGAGAAACCGTCCCGGCTCCCTGATTCTCGCCCATGACACAAGCCAGAGCCGCTTGGAATCTGCTTTAACCCATGCTAGCTGGGTATGGTCTAGTGTACAGGAGATGATACACCAGGTGGAGCTTGCTGGTGTCTTCCCACTGCAACACACTTCCTCGCACCTCGATATGCCCCCTCTGTGCCCATGGCTCTGGGGCGGGAGGTGTAGGAGCCAGCTGTGGCTGTTTAGTTTGTACCTGCCGGCGACTTGGCCGGAGCAGGAGAGTCGTGGGAGGTCTCCACTCCCTTTCTGTTGTCTAAGCAGCTCACCAGGTGCAGATGAAGGCAGAGAATCCACCCCAGCTTTGTCCACTCCAGGCTTAGCCACAAAGGGATGGGGCTCCCACCACTTCCCCTCGGAGATTGTTCCACTGGCCAACAGACCTTCAGTGGGGGGTAAATTCTCTCTTGGTGTAACTGGGTGAATAAATGCTACTGCAGTCCATGGAGCTGCACCCCTTTACACCAGCAGAGAAGTTTAGCCTAAATTCCCCCTTTCTTAACTTCATCACGTTCACAGGTTAGCCCAGAATAATTCGTCTCCGTGGCCACCGCGGCCTCCGGACGCTTGGGGAGTGTCGCGTTATCTCCAGGGCTCTGTATGTTCTAGAACAAGCTAGCTGGAAATTCAGCGGCAAGGTCCCAGGATTTGGGGGTTTCTCCTGTGCAGCAGGTCTCTGGCGCCTGTAGCAGCTTTGTTTAAATATCCAAAATTTGAGGGTTTTTTAATGAAATATGTAAAGGGGGAAGGGAAGTTTGTAGATGTTAATGCCCGAATGGACCATTAGCTCATCAAGTCTGATCTGTAGAATGTCACCCCCTTCCTCCTGTGTTGAGCCCAGTAACTTGTGTTTGGCTAAAGGATGTCTCCCAGAAGATGTCTCCCTGCTCTGGATCCGGAGACATCTCGAGCTGGAGAATTCATCACTCCCCTTGGGTGCTTGTTCCGGTGGTTACCCACCTTCACTGTTAGAAATCTGTCTCATCTCTACCTGGAACGTGCCTGGCTTTAACTTCCAGCCACTGGGTCTTGTTCTGCCTTTGGTTGGGGATGGGGAGCAGGAGACCATTGGGACCTTCAACAGAATTGGGGGCATTGGCTCTTTTGGGGGGCACACACTTGGCCAGAGAAATCCAGTTCAATGGGGCCCCAGGCATCAAGAGCTCTGTGCTGGAAAGAAGCTGCCCAAGAGAGGGAGAGAAGGAAAGAAGGAGACACCCAGGAGAAGTGACTAGGTCCAGCTCCATTGCCTTGAAGTTTTGCTCAGCTTCTCCTGTGCCCGATTCTGGGTCTGCACAGTTAGAAAATTGTTCCTACTGATCCAACTGAAACTCCCTTGCTGCAATCTAAGATGATTCTTTCTCGTCCTCCCCCTGGGTGAATGTAAGAATGGCCTGACTGGGTCAGACCAATGGTCCGTCTAGTCCAATATCCTGTCTTCCGACAGTGGCTGGTGCCAGATGCTTCAGCAGGAATGAACAGAATAGGGCAATTATTGATTATCCATCCCCTGTCACCCAATCCCAGCTTCTGGCAATCAGAGGTTAGGGACACCCAGAGCATGGGGTTGCTTCCTTGACCATCTTGGCTAACAGCCATTGATGGACCTATCCTTCAGGAACTTAAATACTTAGTTTTGGCATACTTATACTTTTATATTTTTGCCCTTCACTGCATCCCCTGGCAACGATTTCCACAGATTGACTGCGGTGTGTGAAGAATTACTTCCTTTTGTTTGTTTTAAACCTGCTGCCTATTAATTTCATTGGCTGACCTCTGGTTCTTGTGTTATGGGAAGGGGTAAATCCTTATTCACTTTCTCCAGTCATGATTTTATAGACTTCTATCATACCCCCAATTAGTCGTCTCTTTTCCGAGATGAACAGTCTCAGTCTTTCAAATCTCCCCTCATACGGAAGCTGCTCCAGACCCCTAATCATTTTTGTTGCTCTTCTCTGTACTTTTTCCAATTCAAATACATCTTTTTTTGAGATGGGGCAACCAGAACGCAGTAGTCGAGGTTGGGGCGTACCATGGATTTATATAATGGTGTTATGATATTTTCTGGCTTATTATCTATCCTTTTCCTAATAGTTCCTAACATTTTGTTAGTGTTTTTGACTGCTGCTGCACATTGTAATCTATCACTTAAATCACCCTCTGTACTACATGATGGAGGGTAGCTAATGCAACACCTATTTTTTAAAAAAGGCTCCAGAGGCTATCCCGGCAATTCCAGGCCGGTAAACCTAACTTCAGTACCTGGCAAATTGGTTGACACTAGAGTAAAGAACAGAATTATCAGACATATAGATGAACACAATATATTGGGGGAGAGTCAACGTGGCTTTAGTAAAGGGAAATCGTGCCTCATCAGTCTAGCAGAATTCTCTGAGGATATCAAGAAGCATGTGGACAAGGGTGATCCAGTGGATGTAGTGTACTTGGACTTTCAGAAAGCCTTTGACAATGTCCATCACCAAAGGCTCTTAAGCAAAGTAAGCGGTCATGGGATACGAGGGAAAGTCCTCTCATGAATCAGTAATTGGTTAAAAGATAGGAAACAAAGGATAGGAAGAAATGGTCAGTTTTCACAGGGGAGAGAGGTAAATAGTAGGGTCCCCCAGGGGTCTGTACTGGGACCAGTGCTTTCAACATATTCATAAATGATCTGAAAAAAGGGGTGAACAGAGAGATGGCAAAGTTTTCAGACGATACAAAATTACTCAAGATAGTTAAGCCCAAAGCTGACTGAAGAGTTACAAAGGGATCGCACAAAACTGGGTCACTGAGCAAAAAAATGAGAGATGAAATTCAGTGTCAATTAATGCAAAATAATGCACACTGGAAAAAAATCATCTCAACTACACATACAAAATGATGGGGTCTAAATTAACTGTTACTCAAGAAAGAGGTCTTGGAGTCATTGTGGATAGTCCTCTGAAAACATCATCCGCTCAATGCTCTGGGTGTCCCTAAACCTCCAGAAGCTGGGATTGGATGACCAATTGCCCTGTTCTGTTCATCCCCTCTAGCATCTGGCATGGGCCACTCTCAGAGATATGAAACTGGGCTAGCTGGACCAGTGGTCTGACCCAGTCTAGCTGTTATTTGAAGGCAACTGAGCAGGTGGGAACAAGGAGGCAGCTAAGCACCCCATGACCAGCCCCGAAGTGTCATGACCCACAGGTCGCAAATCCAGGTCTGTAGGAGTCCTGGGAGGGTCATCATGCTCCAAGCCTTCACCCAACCAATTAGAGGCCCATAGGCCTCCACACCCACCGGCAGACAAGCTCCCGCCTCCTCACCTCCTCCCGCCACCCGAGCGTGCCATGTCCCTGCTCCTCCCGCCCAGCACTTCCTGCCCCCTCCACCACCACCTAACAGCTGTTTGGCGGTGCTTAAGACTTTCCGGGAGGGAGGGGGAGGAGCGGGGATGCAGTGCACTCGGGAGGAGGTGGGGAAGAGGCAGGGCAGGGACGGGGACTTGGGGGAAGGAGGTGGAATGGAGGGGAAGGGGGTGGGTCTGGGGTGGTAAAAGGGGGTGGAGTGGGGACTTTGGGGAAGGGGTGGGAAGAGGGGTGGGAAGAGGTGGGGTAGGGGGGTGGGGTCGAGCACCCACCAGGCAGAGGGGAAGTCGGCGCCTATGTAGAGGCCTCACCTAGAACTGGGACTCCCTGAAGCCCAGCTCAGCTAGAAGGCTCTACTCCTGGGTCCCAATTGGTGGAACACCAGAGCTTCTGATTGGCCCACTGCCCCTACTTAAGCAAGAAGGCGGAAGAGGAAGTTGCCTGTGCACCTGGACTCTGCCCTGCTTTGGACTGCTCACCTAGTGCTAACCCCCTCTCGGTTTCCTCCTGCGGCCTGACTCTCCATTCCTGACCTCAGCTCCGGGCCACCTGGGTCTGAACCCTGGCCACTGTGGGGACCCTCCCCCGTGTGCTGTGTGAACCACGAAGCCCAGCTGCCGATGTCCCAGCCCTGACACTAAGTGCTCTGTGGACACTGGGGGTTTGTGGATCCCCATTTGGGAACTGCTGGCCTAGTGGTTAAGGCTCTGATTCAGCAAAGCCCAGCGATACGTGCTTGAGTTTTGAATCCAGCAGAACCACTCACGGGTTTAAAGCTAAGCGTATGCTCGGGTGCTGTCCTGAAACGGGGCCTGCCACACCTGCCTGGGATTCAGAAGACCTGGGTTCTCTTTCCACCTGGGCCGCAGATTAATGCTCTGTCTGCGCTACGGAGACGCTCCGGCCCAGCCACACCTGCCAGCCCTCTAGCCCAGACGTCGCTCACGCCAGCAGACGAGGTTTTTCCGCTGGCGTAACAGCACCACTAATGACAACAGCTACATTCACAGCCCTCTTTCCCGGACATCTTAATCGACAAGGCTTGAGCTGGCCCACAACATTTTGCCGGTACGGAGATGCCGGCCAGGAGTCTGAAAAAAAAATCACCCGCCCTAACTGGTGTAGCTGTGCCAGCAAAACGCCTGGTGTAGCCACACGTGCACCACAAGCAGAGTGCTTCTGGAGGTGGTGCCCTCGCTGCGTCCAGGTGGGCAGGTCATGCCTCTGTGCCCCTCAATGGGGATAGCACTACCAAGCTCCTTAGCCCAGAGGACTGTCATTCGGCGTCATTCATGAGTGCCCGGGAAATGCTTGGAGCCCTCCGGCGCAGGGAGGTGCAGAAGGACACCGCATTGTTATGACTGATGGTCTCTCGGTCCAAATGAACCCTCAAGGTCTCTCTGCTGCCCCCCAGAGGACACTTCAACTATCTGTGATACGGCTCTGGCCCCCGGCCTCGCTGCATCTGAGGCAGGAGCGATGGAAGTGCCTTAACGTGGGAGGGCCACCGGTGCCTGAACTGCGGCCCGGCACCCCCATGCTGAGCTGCCCCCCCCAGGCCCTGCCCCCACACCGCCCCTTCTCCCCAAGCTCCTGCCCTCGCGTCCCCTTTTTCCCCGCCCCATGCCAACTCTTCCCCCAAAACCCTGCACGGCTTGCTCCTCTCTGCCCCCTCCCCCGTCACTCTCTCTTATGGCTGGCAATGGGGAGGGGCATGTCTCCCTGGCCCCCCCGTTCCAGCGCCCCTGGTGTGAGCCCCTCACAATCTGTAGGGCACATTTCCTCTTCCCAATTCCCCAGTGAGGTAGGACAGGGCTACTGTCGTCATTGCAAAGCGAGACACAAAGTGACTCGCACAAAGTCACCCTGGCCAGGGAAAGGACCGTTGGTCTCCGAAGTCCCAGGCTGGCACGCTAACCACTGGGCTAGCCTGCCACTCCCTTGGAGTAGGTGCCGAGACATGCAAACTCGCCAGGGCTGGGCAAACGTCACGGTGGAGATGGAAAGCTTGTGCCAGATTTGACTACGAGATGACAGCCCTGCCAACTGTGTGTGTGTGTGGGGGGGGGGGGGGGAAGGCCAGGTGAAGCCCTAACCTACTCATGCAGCTGTGGCAGAGGAGGAAAGTGGGAGAGAGGCACATTCAGAAACAACATGGGGTAGTGGAAGGGAAAGTTCCCTAAATACGGCCTGTGGGTCTGAGGTCTGGCTGGCTCATCGCTGACCTGCCTCGACTTGGAATGGGGAAGTGAGATGCTGCGGTTGAGTAACAAACTGCTTCAGAGGGCACGTCAACTGCATCTCCTCCCACCCGTGCCTGGGTGTCTGTTGGTTCTGTTGTGTCCTGTCTGTGCTGGACTGTGAGCTCCCTAGGGCGTGGGCTGGCTCTGTGATTTGCATGTACAGCACCTAGCTCTATAGGGCCCTGATCCCTTCTTGAGGTCCTTAGACGCTGCCACAGCAGAGCAGAACGCAGCCTGCGGGTCAACTCCGGTCATAAGCAAAGACGATTTGAAACCGAACTGGACCCAAGTTTGGGTCCAAGTCATAGGCACCGACTTCCCTGCTTTCCTGTGGGTGCTTGACCCCTCTCTTCCCCCAGCCCTGCCCCCCACTCCAACTCTTCCATGGGGCCCCACCCCTGCCCCCTGCCTCTTCCCACCCCACCCCTGTGCCTATTCCAACCCCTTCCCCAAAGTCTCCACCCCCTCCCTGCCAATATTCCAACCCCTTCCCCAAATCCCCCCCGGCCCCGCCTCTTCCCTGCCTCCTCCCCCATGAGCGCCACGTTCCCGCTCCCCCCCCCCCGAGTGTGCTAAAGCTGCCAAACAGCTGTTTGGAGGTGGCCGGGCGGGAAACGCTGGGAGGTAGGTGGAGGAGTTGGGATGTGGCACGTTTGGTGGGGAGGAGGAGGTGGGCAGGGGGTGAGGGGAACTTGGCTGCCGGTAGGTGCCGAGCACCCACTAATTTTTCTCTGTGGGTGCTCCAGCCCCGGAGCACCCTTGGAGTCAGTGCCTATGGTCCCAGTGCCTTTCGCAAAGTCTAGGGTTCTGGATCCAGGGTTCTCATTCAGGCCGACCTCTAGTTCTTAATCTCAAAAGTTCCTCGTCCTCACGGCGAGGTGAAATTTAAAAACACAAGTCCAGGTAACACTTAAAAACACAACAACCGCTGGGGATAAAAGTCTAATTGAACTCCAGGAGCAGAAAAGTCCCGATCACCCATCCAATTCCCCCGCAAACTACAGCGCGGTAACACACACAACCAATGAAACGCAAGGCGGGAGCCATCCAGCATCAGAACCAATTCTCTGGCTGAGAGCACCCCGCGGGCAGGGCACTTCCCAGCTGATGAGAGCTGCTGCTTCTTACCTCTATAGCTGCCACCCTACATGTACAGCTGCTTCCCTGTCTGAACTTGAGCTCAGGTCCTGGTTGAAGCAGATGCCCTCACAATACTTAATGGACTATAAGGCTCCCAGTTCTGCATTAGGACACACCCAGAAATTAGTGCTAGGTCGCTTGTTGTAAAGAGGGTGGTGAGCAAATTGTTCTCTTGAGTTCAGGAGGAGGAGGATTGGCTTAAACTGCAGCAAGGGTTTAGGTTAGATATTAGGAAAAGCTTTCTAGCCTAAGCTCTGGAACAGGTGACCCAGGGAGGCAGGGCCCCCCAGAGGATTCAGGGGGCCTGGGGTCCTCGGCGGCGGGGGGCCCCCGCTTTGGCGGTAATTCGGTGGCGGGGGGTCCTTCCGCTCCGGGACCTGCCGCCAAAGTGCCCCGAAGACCTGCGGCGAGGGGCCCCCGCCACCGAATTACCGCCGAAGACCCAGCTCTTCGGCGGCGGGTCCCGGGGCGGAAGGACCCCCCGCTGCGGGTCTTCGGGGCACTTCGGCGGCGGGTCCCGGAGCGGAAGGACCCCCCGCCGCTGAATTACCGACGACGACGACGACCCAGAGCCGGGGCCCCCGGAGTGAATGAAGGACCCCGCTCCAGGGGCCCTGAAAAACTCTCGTGGGGGCCCCTGTGGGGCCTGGGGCAAATTGCCCCACTTGCCCCCCCCCCTGGGCGGCCCTGCAGGGAGGCTGTGGAATCCCCAGCCTGGTGATTTTTAAGAAGAGGTTGGACGAACACTTGTCAGGGATTGGCAGGGTTTACACAATCCTGCCTCAGCACGGGGCGAAGGACGAGATGTCCTTCCAGCCCTCCAGATCTCTGATTCTACAATGTTGCAAGTACACTCACAGCTAGAGCCCTACGCAGACACAAAATTTGTATCCGCATCCAATCAGTGATGCGCAAACATGGTCCGTGGATATAAAGTGGAAAGCCGCAGATTTGCAGGGTTCTACTCACAGCCCCAGTGCATCAGCTACTGCAAAGAGAAACAGAAACCTGAACTTGGCCCTGGGCACGGGGAGAAGCTTGTCAGTTTACCTGTAAAATCTATTTGCAATTTTCACATCATTGCACGTTTTGGGCTCAGGAGATCTTAAAACTCAGGTCGATTTAGGCTCAAAAATGCAGGAGTTTGGTACAAAACACAATGTAAAAACCCCAAATCAGTTAGTCACATTTCAATTCAATTTGGGGTTAGTATCGTTTTTGTTTCAATTCCAATTGAAACAGTTTTTCATTTGGATTTCACCCCCCTGTGGCGTGTGCAACCACAACAGCGGGGCATTGGGCTAGCTCCGTGACACTCAGACGGAGCCTCGGGAGCAGCACGTGGCTTGTTCATGTGGCTCCTGCAGCTCTTTGCAGAACCCGATATTAAAACACGGTGTGATTTCATTATTAACCAGTCTGAGTTATTAACCAAGCAGGACGCTTTTACTGTGTCCGTTACCAATTGGAGAATACTTGGTCAGTCATTTTGCTGTGAGAATAACAGATATATGTAGTAAATGAAAGAATGAATTCACACGCCCGTGGCTCTTTGGGGTAATGCTGATCACTAATTTGGCTCCTGAACCGCTGAGGTCTGAGTATCACTGTGCTCGGGTAACCCACTGGCCAGGATGTATTACCAGCCTTCCCGACTCTATGCCTGAGGATGCGAGTCTGTTATCGCCCCGCATAGGCAGCCGTAACTCTTTCATTCAAGCTGTAGCCACTCCTGATGCCAGCTCCGGAGATCCCCAGTGCCGTCACACCAGAAAGTGAAACTGACACGTCTGTCGATTTCACAGAAAGGAGTCAGTGGTGAAATGTATTTTAGACTTCAGAGATTCTTTACATTTCTTTCTCCTCTGTAGTACTTAGAGTCTAAGCCCCTTGCACAAGGAACTGGGGTTTGTACAGCTCCTGACGCTACAGAGTCCTGGTCCATGCACTATGGGAGAGGTTTTCAACCTGTAGGCCACAGACCTCTGGAGCTCTGCAGATTACGTCTAAGATTTCCAAAGGGGTCCGCACCTGTATTCAAAATATTTTAGGGGTCTACCAATGAAAAAAGGTTGAAAACCACTGCACTACAGTAATAAGAATAATTTATAATAGGTGGGGAATTTTTCATCTTTAATTTGACAGTGTCCCTATTTGTGCTGTTGTTTTTTGCTTTTTTGGTTATTAATATTCTAAGGACCATTTAAGGCAATTCAATCCCGAGAATGCTAAAGGATTAGCAAACCTGCCTTGCAGTGACAGACTCCAGGAGCTCCATCTATTTAGCTTAACAAAGAGAAGGTTAAGGGGTGACGATCACAGTCTATGAGTACCTACATGGGGAACAAACATTCGAGAATGGGCTCATCAGTCTAGCAGAGAAAGGTGGAACAGTATCCAGCGGCTGGAAGTTGAAGCTAGACACATTCAGACTGGAAATCAAGCAGGTATTTTTAACAGGGAGGGTAATTCACAGTTGGAACAATTTCCTGAGAGTGGTGGTGGATGCTCCCTCACTGACAACTTTGATCATGACTTGGTGTTTCTCCAGGGATTATTTTGGGGCATTCCTTGGGTGTTTGGGTGCCTGCAGTTTATTAACTTTCAGCCTTAGAATTCTCTAGCACTTTTTCACCTATACATTTCAAAGCACTTTACAAAGCTGGGTAAGCATCATTGTCTGCATTTCCTCAAGGAGGTGACTGAGGTACAGATTGAGGCCACCCTGGGGGCCAATGGCTGAGCTGGGTGTAGAAAGGAGGGATGAAATGCTGGTCCTCAGGGGAGTTGGGATTTCAATAGGGCCAGGACTTCAGGCTGGGTCTCCTGATTCCCCGTCTCATGCTGTATCTACCTTTGGAAATTCAGCATTAAGACCCAGATCTTCAAACACCAATGGGTGTTAAGTACCTAAACACCTTTGAGGATCTGGGAGTGACTGGGCCAAAGTCACCTAACAGGTGTGTAGCAGAGCTAGGGATGGTGGCGGGATGGGACATGACAGGACCCTCCCCTCAACATGGACCACGCCCGTGAAACAGACCCGAAATGAAACCAGCTGCTTACCCACGTGATCTTCCTCGGGGAGGGGGGTCTTAGCCCCCAGCCCCTCCTCTGCTTCTAGCTCCTTGGACGACCTCTCCAGAGCCTCCTTGTCTAAGGGGCTGTAGCTCAGGGCCGGGCACTCCAGCCCCCGGGTCAGGCGGGACAGGGAGATGTTGGAGGTGATGTGGAAGGGGACGGTGACCGAGAAGGGGACGGAGATATGGACCCCAGCGCACTTCTCTGCCCGGTTCCGCGCAGTCATGGGCGAGCGGCCCTGCGGGGCACCCCCCACCAGCGAGGCCCGGCCGGCCTTGGGGGTCGTGGGCTCTGATTTGGCGCTGGCTTCGCTCTCGGACTCCAGCGTTTGCTGCCCCTCCTCGCCCTGGAATTTCCCGTCGGGGTACTCGTCCGACTCCAGAAAGCTCTCCTCCCGGGAGGAGGGGCTGTCGAAACTCTCGCGGCGCTGGGGGGCCTGTTTCTGTGATCTCTTCCTGCCCAGCCTGGCATTGTCTAGATGCAAAGAGGGAGACAGATCAGAGACCTGAGAGGTGAGTAACGCACTCACCCTGCCCCACATTCACAAATAGGGTGGGTGCCCAAACAGAGGCTGCAGCTGCCCTGTTCTGCGTCGCTAAGCCCCTGTGAAAATCCCAGTGTCTGCATGGGAATCGGGACATTAGCTCGATACCGCCATTTCCCCAAGATTCATTGCAGCAGGAGAAGCAGCACTGCAGCCAGAGCCGCCAGCATATGGAACGCGAGCGTCCGTGCCCGCCCGTCGCGGTGCCGCTTGTAGCACGCAGCAGTGTCAGACTGCAGCAGCCGTTCGGGGGGTGAAGGGGGCGGGGCTCGGTTCATACGGCAGTAACCTTGTGTCGACCGCATTCCGGGAAACGCGGTACATCGCCCGTGATGCTGCCGCACGTGTGTCAAAAAATATCCGCGACGTTCCCAGGGCCTTATGCGGCACCCAGGGGCTGCCCACAGAGACTACAAGTCCCAGCATGCAATGCTCCCTCTTGATCTGAAGCTAGAACCTTGTTTCTGAAGCCTGCAGCTCCACATGAAAGACTTGGGGGGAGGAAAGGGGGATGGTCTGCAGTTGGTCCCTGCCAGGCCAGGATGAGTCTGAGGAGCATGTCAAGGCAGATAGAGGGAAGTCCAGCAGCGATCGCTAAACTCAGGGGCGCCAGGAAGCTACCAGGCTGTCCTCCCACAAAGCCAGATGCCAGATTCAGACCAGGTGTGAGCAGCTGCACCACTGGGGGAAAGGAATGGATTTGCACCAGATTACGGTGGGGACCCGATTCTCAGTTACACTGCGGCCCCTTCGCATCACTCCGGCAGAGCCGAAGGGGCCTTCAAGTGAGTGTGACCGATTTACCCTGGAAGGCAACCGTGTAAAGGGGCGTAATGCCAATGGGGATCAGGCCCCCGGTCTCGATTTGACCCCCTCAAGAGGACTGAACCGAAATGGGGAGAGAAGCAAAGGCTATAGCTAGGGTTGCCAACTTTCTACGATTGTCCTGGAGTTATGTCACGTGATGACACCTCCAGAAATACGTCCAACCCAAACTGGCAACCTTCGCTGTAGGAGAGCCCCAAGAACCGGTTAGACTGCAGCAGGCAGGGCAATTTCTGGTAATAGTTTGGACAACCCTCACTGAATGATGTTCAACCGGATCGCCTCACATTTCAGTGTCTTAGGCGCTGGTTGTATTAAACATGCACGTTTAGGTGTCAGTGGGATTGTACGGAACTTGTCTAGGAGCCCTGGCTCCTGTAAACCTTGTTACGAGCTTCAAGGGACTCTTGAAAACAATGGGCTATGAGAGAAGCGAGCTGTTCGTTATGTAGGTTTCCTAGGCGATACTTGGGAGGCGGGGAAGGCAAATACCCATCCCCGGACCCGACCTTTGGAAATTTCGCCCTGGGGAGGGGAACTTTGTCTACAAATGACCTATTCCCAGGATCAAAAGGCCTAAATGGCATAAAGGAGGAACTCAGATTCATGGGGCTCTTGTTCTGAGCAAAAGGAATTATGAACTTGTAGCCACGGGAAAACCCCTGGCTGGGTTTGATGAACTGTTCCAGCCAGAGCCCTTGCTGGAGTTGGGGGGATCTCTGGCTATTAGCTTGCATGCGGGTAGGTTCTCTGATTGTTTTTAATACCTTTCTTTGTAATGCTTTTCCCTAGAATAAACATACTTGCTGTGTGGTAGCTTAATGGGGGCAAGTACGTTGTTTACTGTCTCTGAGGAGAAAAGTAAAGAAGCTCGGCTTAGGCAGTCTGACTGTGCTGGGGAATTCACGGTGTGTAGGCGTGGAAATACCCTGGCCAGGAGGGAGAGGACTGCGCCTCTCTGCCCAAGAGGGGTGACTCCACTGGAACCAGAAGCGAGACAGTGGGTGTCCTTGCTGGACCATAGCGGGGAGATAGACAAACACCCGTAAGGAGGGGCCCTACCAAATTCGCGGCCATGAAAAACATGTCACGGACCATGAAATCTGGTCTCCCCCCGTGAAAACTGGTCTTTTGTGTGCTTTTACCCTATACGATACAGATTGCACGGGGGAGACCAGCGTTTCTCAAACTGGGGGGACTGACCCAAAAGGGAGTTGCAGGAGGGTCGCAAGGTTATTTCAGGGGATCGCGGTACTGCCACCCTTACTTCTGCGCTGCTGCCTTCAGAGCTGGGCAGGGCCGCCCGGGGCGGGGCAAGTGGGGCAATTTGCCCCGGGCCTCACAGGGGCCCCCACGAGAGTTTTTCGGGGCCCCTGGAGCGGGGTCTTTCACTCACTCCGGGGGCCCCGGAAAACTCTTGCGGGGCCCGGGCCCCTGGAGCTTCTTCTGCTCCGGGTCTTCGGCGGTGGGGGGTCCTTCCACCCTGGGGCAGAAGGACCCCCCTCCGCTGAATTACCGCTGAAGCGAGACCTGCTGCCAAAGTGCCGGGTCTTCTGCGGTAATTCGACGGCAAGGGGCCCCCTCCACGGGTCTTCAGGGCACTTTGGCGGCAGGTCCTGGAGCGGAAGGACCCCCCGCCGCCAAATTACTGCCGAAGCGGGGGCCCCCCACCGCCAAAGACCCCAGAGCCCCTGAATCCTCCGGGTGGCGCTGGAGCTGGGCAGCCGTAGAGTGGCGGCTGCTGGCTGAGGGCCCAGCTCTGCAAGCAGCAGCACAGAAGTAAGGGTGGCAATACCCTACCACGCCGTCCTTACCTCTGCGCTGCTGGTGGCGATGGCTCTGCCTTCAGAGCTGGGCTCCCGGCAGGGCCGTCCCTAGCCATTTTGGTGCCCTACGCAGCCCCCCCACGGGGTGTGTGTGTGGGGCCCCAGGCCTCCGGGGGGAGAGATGGCCCCAGGCTTCTGCAGGGAGGCAGGAGCAGACTTGGGGGGCAGGGGGGAAACCGCCCCCCAGCACTCACCGGCAGAGCGGAGCGGGTTGGGGCCGGGTCCCTCCACTTCCTGCCACCCAGTGAGTGCAGGGCAGGCCCGACCCCGCACTCATGGGGCGGCAGGAAGTGGAGTGACCTGGCCCCAGCCCGTTCCGCTCTGGCTCCAGGCTGTTTCCCCTGGCTCCCAGCCCCCAGTGAGTGTAGGGCACCCAACCCCTGCTGCAGTCCCCAGGGGAGTGGGGCGGGGCTGGGGTGGAGCTGGGGAGGGAAGAGGTGGGCAGGGGCGGAGCAGAGGTGCAGGCTTTGGGGAAGGGGTAGAATGGGGGCGGGGCTGGGGCAGAGCAGGGGCTGGAGCAACACACAGCCCAAATTTCCTGGTGCCCTGTGCAGCTGCGTACTTTGCATACGGGTAAGGACGGCCCTGGCTCCCAGCAGCCGCCACTCTCCAGCTGCCCAGCAATGAAGGCAGCACCGCCGCCAGCAGCAGCACAGAAGTGAGGGGAGCAGTACCGCAACCCCCCCTACAATAATCTTGCAACCCCCCCACATGTCCTTTTTCGGTCAGGACCCCTACAGTTACACCACCGTGAAACTTCACATTTAAATAGCTGAAATCATGAAATTTACGATTTTTAAAATCCTATGACCATGAAATTGACCAAAATGGACCGTGAAGCTGGTAGGTCCCTACCCCTAAGTGGTGGTCTGGGGAAAATGACTCATGCCTTAGCACTGGGGGATGGGCTAGATGGCCTCCTGAGGTCCCTTCCAGCCCCACATTTTTACAATGTGCCAGGATTTCTCCACCTACCATCGTTAGCGTCCGGCACAGAGCTG
The DNA here is from genome assembly GCF_016161935.1 of Mauremys reevesii. Taxonomy (NCBI): domain Eukaryota; kingdom Metazoa; phylum Chordata; order Testudines; family Geoemydidae; genus Mauremys; species Mauremys reevesii. Next base: position 9,155,241 of record NC_052646.1, on the reverse strand, counting down.
AGGGAGTCCATGCTTTTGGCCGGCCGCAAGCTAATTTTATTGGATTTGTCGTCTGCAAAAGAAACACAGTACACAGCTGAACAGGAGTGAACGTCTGTCAGAGAATGGAAAATATCAGAGGGGGAGCCGTGTTAGTCTGGATCTGTAAAAAGCAACAGAGAGTCCTGTGGCACCTTATAGACTAACAGACGTATTGGAGCATGAGCTTTCGTGGGTGAATACCCACTTCGTCAGAAATGTAATGGAAATTTCCAGAGGCAGGTATAAATATGCAGGCCAGAATCAGTCTGGAGATAACGAGGTTAGTTCAATCAGGGAGGATGAGGGTTTCTCCTCCCTTGGTGTTCACACCTCAACTGCTAGAAGACAGCCTCACCCTCCCAGATTGAACTAACCTCGTTATCTCCAGACTGATTCTGGCCTGCATATTTATACCTGCCCCTGGAAATTTCCATTACGTGTGTCTGACAAAGTGGGTATTCACCCACGAAAGCTCATGCTCCAGTACATCTGTTAGTCCATAAGGTGCCCCAGGACTCCTTGTTGCTTTTTACAGTGAATGGAAGACTCTCAGGGCAGGTCTACACTACAGCCGCTACAGAGGCACAGCGGCTGTGCCGCCGTGGTGCCATAGCATGGATGCTTCCTACCACGGAAGGGGTTTTCCGTCGCTGTAGTTAACCCACCTTTCCAGGAGGCGATAGCTAGGGCTACACCGGGGGTCAGGTCAACCTAACTCCAGCACTCAGAGCGCAAATTTTTTCACAGCCCTGAACGACGTAGCTGGGTCAATCTAGTTTTTAAGCGTAGACCTGGCCTGAGACGCCAGCTAGTAGAAGCAGCTGCAGAAGCAGCCAAAGTAGGGATTGCTGCACTGAGTGGGGGAGGGGGTAAAATGGGACCCAGCCTGGACCACCCCTCCCCACTGCACCTCACAGACCCAGAACTCTGCAGAGGAGACACCCTCCACCCCCCCCCATGCACACACACAAACTCTGGGGACCATATCGATTTCCTCCAAGTGTTGGATGAAAACATATCAAAATGTTTCATTTAGACTTTATCATTTTAATTGCATTGTATTGCATTTCATTTCATTCTATTGCATCGTATTGTATTCTACTGCATTGCATTTCATTCTATTGCATCATATTGTATTCTATTGCATTGTATTGCTTTGCATTGCATTCTATTGCATCATATTGTATTGTATTGCATTGCATTGCATTCTATTGCATTGCATTATTATAACACTGAAACAAGCACTTTCACCTTATGAGAAAGAACCGCTTGGATATTTCCAAACCATTTTTTCCCCAGACATTTTGGTTTGTGGGGAATTTTGAAATTTCAGCTTTTTGTTCGGACAGAAGGAGATTCCAAAATGTGGGGATTTCCCGTGGGATGGACACTCCGAGTTCCAGGCAGTTCTATTCCTGTTAGCAGAGGCCAGTCATCATGGGAAAGGCCCTCATGGAAAGTCCAGCAGTTGCATGGGGAGCGCGAACAGAACCAGCAAGGAAGGGAAGAGCCCCCAGCAAGCCAGACCCAATTAACCCCTCATTCTCCATTCTTCTAGCCTGCCGTTTCCTCCCTCAGTTCTCTCCCTCCCCACCCCGTACCTTTCTCCTCTGCCTTGGCCAGCTTGCGTTTGGAGTCATTGCTGGATCTGCCCAGGTTGAAGATCGACCTCCATTTCTTTACCTTCAAGGAGCCTTTTCTTCTGTGAAGAATGGCAGAGGTTAGAACAGCACCCACAGGCAGGGGGCTCCTGTGCAGAGGGAGCCTGTGTCTGCGGGGTGTGGGTGTTGCTTGCACCACTGGGCCCTGTGGGGTGGGACACATCAGGACTCTCCGTCATGGTCTGAGCGGGTGCTCTGCGTGCGCTCCCCTGTGGGCTGTGTTAGTCCAGCTCCTGTGTATCTCTGACCCTGTCACGGTGTGTGCCTGGGCACATGCGTGGGTATATTCACTGTCGCCCTCTAGTGAATGGAGCCTGTCAGTGCTACTTGTCTACAGGCAGAGCTGGTCGATTCGCCAGCCATTTGCCCAGCAGGCACGGACCTGCGATTTCCATTTCTTCTCCCGCGTGCCCCAGTCTATACATGGTCAGGGACCATCCCCCTGGGGAATCAGGTGCATTAGAGCACAGATGATGTGTGAAAGCATCTAGCGTTTGGTGCATTTCCTCGTTCCAACCCCTGCTCCCGGGGACCAATCTGCACCCGGGGCACTGGGGATGAAACCCAGGCAGCTGGTAAAGCCCAGACGGAGAAGGGAGGGGAGGGACGGGGCCCGTACTTGTGGTCGTTGAGCTCGATGATGGTGTGGTAGGGGCGGATCTGTGGCGGGCCGTCTCCCTGGTTCAGCATGGCAGGCAAGTTGTAGGACATGGTCTGGCTGTCGGGGTGGACTCCTGGCAACCCCAAGCCGGATAGGAGGAGAGATTTCCGGAAGTTCTCGCGGTCACTTCCTAGGATGGGGAAACAAACACCCGGATGATTCAGCTGGCGCTCTCGGGGCTGGGAGTGGGTGCCAGCGGCTGCCAGCAGGGAGTCTTGGGTCCAAAGACAGTCACAGCCAATGGGAGCCAAGCGCCCGCCTTCAGGCTCAGGAGAAGGAGCCTCCCAGCTCCTTAAGGGAGTAAAACCAGTTAGAGACAAAGGGAGCGACCAGCCAGGCACTAAGCCGCACGGCCAGGCCAGGGCTAATGCAGGTGACTAGCAGGGCTGAGGATAACAGCTGCAGGTGGTGGGTGTTGGAGGCAAAAAAGCCAGGAGAAGCAGTTGTGAGTGTGATATCGGGAGGAAGCAGAGAGGCAGGGCTTCTTGGGCACAGAGCTGCTGGAGGGGCAGACATGGGGATTTCGGAGCAAGGAAACTCCCTGCTGTTGGTTGTTTCTCCTGCAGCAGGAGTCGGTGGACGTGCTCTATAAACAAACATGATTCCACCAAAGAATATCCCTGCCTCATAGCACCGATCTCTCCTCCTATCGGAAACAGCCCCACGAGGCCCCGAATATTGGCAATCCCCTCGGGCCAAAGGGGCAACACCACCATGAGCTCAGAGGCAGTGTGGTCCAGTGGCAAGAGCACTCAGCTGAGACTCTTGGAGACCGGCGTTCTATTCCCAGCTCTGCCACTGATCTCATTGGGTGACTTTGGGCAAGTCACTGCCCCGCCCTGTGCCTCAGTTTCCTCTCCCACTTTGACCTGTCTATTCAGACAGCAAACTCTTTGGGTCAGGGACTGTCTCGCTATGTGTCTACGCAGCACCTGCCATGATGGGATCCTGATATTGTTGGGGGCCTCTGGGCAGCTGGTGTAATATTAGTAACACGTTACAATGGTCTCGTACTTCAGTGGATCTTCTGGGATCCCTCCAATTTGCTTCAAGAGGTTGATGGGCCAGAACCAGAAGAGATGAGGAGGCCGATACTTGCCATGCCCCCCAGGGCAGAGGGGAAAAGATGAGAGATGGAAAGATAAAGCCAGGCTCAGAGGGCTGGTGAGAGCTGAGTGAAAATCGCCCAGGTCCCTGCTTCTGCATCCCCATGGATGGGGAGGGTTTCCCCACCCCCAAAGCTGGGGGCCGATCAGGGTATCACTGGGCACATTACCAGCAGTCACCCTCTCTTGGCACCCAAGGTGCGGTGACATGCAGGGGTGCTTCCCCTGGCCGTACCCGGCTCCCTTTGCAGGTGCTGAGCGTTCCACCACTGACTGCAGCGGGAGCACGACCGGGCCAATGCAAGTGCTCTGAGACTCCGGTCCGGACGCTGATACCTCGAGACGCTGCCCGGGCCCAAGCAATCGTCCATTTCCTTCTCGACCCCAGGCGGGCGGCCTGTGCCAGCAACGCGGGGGTGGGGAGGGCAGCGTCCCAAACCCTGATCTGCCCATGGGAAGGTGCTCCTGGGGGGCTGTGCACGCTGCGTACCTCACTAAACTCCTGTCCGGCTTTGGCAGGCAGGTGCTGCAAAGGGCAGGAATGTTTCCGCAGCTCAGCCAGGCTGGGCTCGGGGCATGGCTCAGCCCCACCTGGAGAGGAGCCCCGGGCTCATGTGGCCCGCACGTTGTGTTGGGCAGGGTGGGTTCAGCTCTCCCTCCGCCCCCAGATTAGCCATCGCTCTGCGGGGGGAGGAGCCAGCCTGCAGCCAGGAGGCACAATGCCTCTGCCAGCCAGACCCTGGCCGGGAGAGGGGGCTTGGCTTAGTGCTTAGCGGCCTAGGGCTTCGGGAAACAGGGCTTCAATTCCCCACTCTATGGCAGATGCCCCGTGCCTCAGTTTCCCAACTGTACAATGGCTATAATAGCCCTGCCTCCTAGGGGCTCCACTAAAGACAGGGAGGGGCTCTACACCAAGGTGAAGGGGGTCACAGAAGTATCTTAGGGTATGTCTACATGACAATGTAAGGCCAGGGTTAGAGCTCAAGACTAGCCCCCCCACATCTGTCTACACACAAAGTGCTCAGGACCGTGGAGGGTTCAAGTCCTATTGCTTTGCCGTGTAGATGCAGCCGTGCTGGGAGCCTGCCAAAAGCATCCCACAGCCTGACTTTCTGCATCCTCTGGACAGTTGAGTCTTCCCACAACGGGCTAGAGTGGCCACCTTTTGGGAGGGCGCTCGGGAGTCTGGGATACCGGTGGCTCACTGGACTCAGGCCTGCATAATGCAGTGTAGACGCTGGAGCCCCAAGTCGGGACCCAGGGTTCCCCCGACCCGTTCCTAACCTGGGGGGTTACAAACAGGTGTAGCCACTCATGCCCTCGGTTAACAAACCCAGGCTCTGTGAACTCGAGTTCTGCTAAACCAGGGCTTATGCTGCAGTGTAGACAGGCCTTCGGCTAAAGAGTAGCTAAAGCCCAGATCCCCACAGCTTGAAGTGACAGAAGCTTAGGATGGAAGAATCCCATGCACTGCTATAAACTAGGGACCGAGTGGCTAGGCAGCAGTTCTGCAGAGAAGGACCTAGGGGTTACAGTGGACGAGAAGCTGGATATGAGTCAACAGTGTGCCCTTGTTGCCAAGAAGGCTAACGGCATTTTGGGCTGTATAAGTAGGGGAATTGTCAGCAGATCGAGGGATGTGATCATTCCCCTCTATTCAACATTGGTGAGGCCTCATCTGGAGTCCTGTGTCCAGTTTTGGGCCCCCACTACAAGAAGGATGTGGAAAAATTAGAAAGAGACCAGCAGAGGGCAACAAAAATGATTAGGGGGCTGGAGCACATGACTTATGAGGAGAAGCTGAGGAAACTGGGATTGTTTAGTCTGCAGAAGAGGAGAATGAGGGGGGATTTGATAGCTGCTTTCAACTACCTGAAAGGGGGTTCCAAAGAGGATGGATCTAGACTGTTCTCAGTGGTGGCAGATGACAGAACAAGGAGTGATGGTCTCAAGTTGCAATGAGGGAGGTTTAGGTTGGATGTTTAGGAAAAACATTTTCACTAGGAGGGTGGTGAAGCACTGGAATGGGTTCCCTAGGGAGGTGGTGGAATCTCCTTCCTTAGAGGTTTTTAAGGTCAGGCTTGACAAAGCCCTGGCTGGGATGATTTAGTTGGGTTTGGTCCTGCTTTGAGCAGGGGGTTGGACTAGATACCTCCTGAGGTCCCTTCCACCCCTGATATTCTATGATTCTATGACATCCCAGGCTGGGCCTGTGTTCTCCGAGTGGTGGCAGGACAGGCGCGCCGCACATCACCACACTCAGGACTCCAGCCCCAGTGACCGCAGCCCTTCCCAGGCACTCTCTCCACGGCTCCTCTTGCATCCTGGAGAAGGGCTGGGCCAGGGCCGCCCAGAGGATTCCGGGGGCCCGGGGTCTTCGGCAGCGGGGGGCCCTTCCATTCCGGGACCCGCCGCCGAAGTGCCCCGAAGACCCGCGGCGGGGCCCCCCCCGCCGCCGAATTACCGCCGAAGCCGGACCCGCCGCCGAAGTGCAGCCCGGTCTTCGGCGGTAATTCGGCAGAGGGGGGCCCCTGCCGCGGGTCTTCGGGGCACTTCGGCGGCGGGTCCCGGAACGGAAGGGCCCCCCGCCGCCGAATTACCGCCGAAGACCGAGCTGAACTCGGCGGCGGGTCCCACTCCGTCTTCGGCGGTAATTCGCCAGCGGGGGGTCCTTCCGCCCCGGAGCGGAAGGACCCCCCTCCGGTGAAGACTGGGAGCAGAAAAAGCTCCTGCGCCCGGCCCCGCAAGAGTTTTCTGGGCCCCCCCGGAGCGAGTGAAGGACCCCGCTCCAGGGGCCCCGAAAAACTCTGGTGGGGGCCCCTGTGGGGCTCGGGGCCTGGGGCAAATTGCCCGTCTTGCCCCCCCCCCCGGGCGGCCCTGGGCTGGGCTGGCCCTGTGGTGCAGAGCCAGGTCCGGCAGGGCCTGCCAGTCACCTCCGCACGGGGCAGGTGACCTGGGTGGTGCGAAGCCCCTGGAGCTACTGGGGCTCAGCACCAGGGCAGGGCACCAAAGGACCTACCGCAGAGAGGGGCGTCTCTGAAGAGCTGCTCCACGTGGGTGAGGATGAACTCCACGACGATGGACTGCACCCGCACCTCCATGAAGGCAGCCGTGCCGTTGAACCCAGAGGCCTCGATGTCCTTAGATCTGGAGGGGAGGGACGGGGGAGGCGTGGCTGAGAAGGTGAACGCTGCTGGGATCCAGCCCACCTCCTCCCCTCACACTCTGCCCGTTCCCCGCCGCGGGGCAGAGGTTCCAGGCAGGGGGGCACCCTTTGGCTTTGGCTTGGGGCTAGCGTGCTGCTAGAGGGGACCCCACGCGTGTGGGCAGAGGAGCACAGAGCAACTCGCCTGGGTGTTTGGGGAGAATGTGGCAAGAGGGGGCTGTCCTGTTAAAATGGTTTCCTCTCCCCTTCCCACACCCTTCTCCTGTCGCTAACTGTTCTCCCCGGCCTCACTTCCTCCCCATCTCTCCGTCTCTCCAGGCTGGTGTCACATTCCATCCCCATCCCTCCCAGCTACAGGGTCTATGGCACCAAGGCTGGTCCCCTTCACCCAGGAACCCTCCTCCCTGCCTCTGGCACTGCCTCAGCCTGCCCAGCGTGACCAAAGCAACAGGGGTCCCTGGCTCCACCTGCTGACTCTCACCTGAGCAGGTTGGGTGCCCAGACGATGGCCAGGTTCCTGGCGTGCATGTTGGTCTGGGAGCTGTAGGAAGCCATGTGAACCAGATGTCTCATCAGAAACTCCAGGGTCCTACAGCAGCCAAGGCAAGAGGAGGAGACGCTCGCATGAAGACGGCACGGCACAGAGGGAGAGATTCAAAATTCTGGGCTGGAGACCGGTGCCACGCAGGGATGCCAGGCGGGATCAGACCCAGCTAGCCCAGTGTCCTGTCTCTGACAGTGGCCAGCACCAGGTGCAGCCAGGGAAGCTGTAACCACCACCCAGCAGTGGCTGTGGGACAGTCGGCCCCCGTGGTCCCACCCCGGGCTCTACCAGTCAGAGCCTCCTCCCCCTGCCTCTATCTCCCAGAGGCTACTGAAGCCAAACCGGGAGATTTTAGGTGCTAAAAGTCTAGCGGCCAGTGGGCTAAGACAGGCTCCACGGCACATCCCTGCGGCCCCTGAGGGGCAGGGGGTCTCTGTGCACAGCTCCCACCTCGAGCACCAACTCTGCAGCTCCCATTGGCCAGGAACTGCAGCCAATGGGAGCTGCGGGGGCGGTGCCTGCGGGCAGTGCACAGAGACCCCCGCCCCCCCTGCCTAGGAGCCACTACCAGAGAAATGTGCCTGTTGCTTTCAGGAGTCGCCTGAGGTAAGCACCGCTCGGCCGGTGCCCGCACCCCTTCCCACACCTAAACTCCCCCCCAGAGCCCGCAGCCCCTCCTGCACCCCAACCCCCTCCCATCCTGGGGAAAGTGAGTGAGGGTGGGGGAGAGCGAGCGATACAGAGGGAGGGAGGATGGAGTGAGCAGGGGGCAGGAAGAGGTGGGGCAGGGGCGGAGCCTGGGGCTGAGCAGGGGAGCTTGGGTGTCTCCGAAAAATGTTAAGTCAAAATGGGGGTCCTCAGGTTGTTAAAGTTGGAGAACTGCTGCTCTGGATAGTCCTGTTGCCCAGATCCTGACCAGTCCCCCTGGGAATCTTTTTGAGTTCTGGGCATCAGTGACATCTTGCGGCAGTGAGTTCCACAGGCCGATCACATGATGCGTGAAAATGTTTGGGATTTCCCATCTGCCTGTGTCATTGCCTGTCCTTTGTTCTTGTGTTATGAGACTGGGCCAATGGAAGCCCCCAATCTCCCTTCTCTAGACTATTCAGTCCCCTCTCATTCATCCCCTCTCTAAGGTAACAGGGTTGACCACGTCAAAACTTTTCATAGCAGAGCATCTCCAGGTCCTGGATCATCCCATCTCCTTTGTCTGACCCCTCTAGTTCTGCACTGTCCCATCTATGGCGGTGAGTCCAGGCCTGCACAGTACTGGACTGGCGGTGCTGAAGATGGCATGCCCTGTTTATTCACAGGACACACAGCCCCTGGTTTTCACCCGAGCCCCTCAGCTGGATCCTGGCTGATGGAGAATCCCCCTGGCAGAAGTTGTGCAGTGGCTCTTAAAGGACCACAGACCAGTGGCAAAAGTTAAAGCAGCCCCTAGGCTGCTCTAACTTGCATCAGGGCTGGCGCAGACCAGTGCACTGACCATGGGGCCAGACCCACTCCACAGTCCAGTGCTGAGCGAAGGTCTGACACAGGAGAGACTCTGGCCCATAGAGAGTAGCAGCAGCGGAGCCAGGTTCCCTCCCACTGCCCTGCCAGGCCTCGGCCCCGTGGGCCGGCTCCGCCTCGGTGACATCTCTGCCTGAGCCAGCTGAGAGTGGAAGGGGGGCCGTGTCCTCAGACACAAGACCCCGGGGGAGACCCGGCCTCAGCTCCTGGAACATCTGTAGGCTCCTTTCCACGGGCCAGTAGGAGGGGCGAGGCCTGGCTGGGGAGAGGCTGTGTTCGACATTGTCCTAGCTCTGCTCCAGTGATCAAACTCCCACTCACCCCGATGGGGGCTGACACTGAGCGCAACGGACAACGCTGCCAAAGTGTGGGGAGCCCCCCAGGTCCCCGATCAGCAGCCGCACTGCAGGGGCTGGCCACAGAGAGGAGAGCTGCAGTCTCTCCTCTGACTGGATGGCCATGGGCGAAGGGGCTACCCGGGCTGCAGGAGAGGGCAGGCCAAGCGCCTGAGCTCCCCGCTGGGCGACGTGCCCCCCCGCCCCCCTGTATGATCTGCAGCACACGGGGGATCAGCCAGAGCTCTCAGGCAGTGGGAGGGCCGGAGAGCAAGGGGCCAGCATGGGCGCAGAAGGGGAGCTGGGTCCCCCATGGCCTGTGCCCTTTGATCTTCAAAACTCAAGGGATTTTTGTATGGCTGCGCCCATGTAGCCCTGCCCTGGCCACCCCCAAGGGCTCCCCTGAGGCTTTTGCTAACACATCACGCTCACTCCTAGGGGCCCTAGGGTGGGGTGAGGGTCACCCCCCACCCTCCACAGTACCTGTAGTGTGGGGATGGAAGCTCCTTCAGCACCTCTTTGATTTTCACCAGCCGTCCCTCCTCCATCTGGATGGCCACGGCATCCTGGGAAAAAAGCAAAAGTCGTAAGAACATAAGAACAGCCAGACTGGGTCAGAGCAAAGATCCATCTAGCCCAATATCCTGTCTTCTGACAGTGGTCAATGCCAGGTGCTCCAGAGGGAATGAACAGAACAGGTGATCATCAAGTGATCCATCCCCTGTCACCCATTCCCAGCTTCTGGCAAACAGAGGCTGGGGACACCATCCCTGCCCATCCTGGCTAATAGCCATTGATGGACCTGTCCTCCAGGAACTTATCTAGTTCTTTTTTGAACCCTGTTATGGTCCTGGCCTTCACAACATCCCCTGGCAAGGAGTTCCACAGGTTGACTGTGTGTTGTGTGAAGAAATACTTTCTTTTGCTTGTTTTAAACCTGCTGCCTATTAATTTCATTTGGTGACCCCTAGTTCTTGTGTTTATGAGAAGGAGTAAATAACACTTCCCTATTCACTTTCTCCACGCCAGTCATGATTTTATAGACGTCTATCATATCCCCCCTTAATCGTCTCTTTTCCAAACTGAACAGTCCCAGTTTTATTAATCTCTCCTCATACAGAAGCCGTTCCATACCCCTCATCATTTCTGTGGTCCTTTTCCGTACTGTTTCCAATTCCAATATATCTTTTTTGAGATAGGGCAACCAGCTCTGCACGCAGTATTCAAGATGTGGCATATATAGCGGCAATATGATAGAGAGAGAAGAATCCAGACTTTCCTTTCCACTCCCCCTTCTCTGCCATCTCTCACCAGCGTCCTCACAGCATGTCCCAGGGTGGGGTGGGAGTGGTTGCAGGGTTCCACCAAGCCCAGCCCAGCCCTGGACCAAGGACACAACCCAAGGCCGCTATGACTTCAGAGCAAGGCCATACAGCGCCTCACACCCGCTGCCCTGGAGCTCTGGGATCTTTCCTTTTGTCCGCTGACCAGGGGCGGCTCCAGGCACCAGTGCTCCAAGCGCATGCCTGGGGCGGCAAGCCGCAGGGGGGCGCTCTGCCGGTTGCCGCAAGGGAGGCAGGCAGGCTGCGTTTGGCAGCTTGCCTACGGAGGGTCTGCTGGTCCCGTGGCTTCGGCGGACCTCCCGCAAGCATGCCTGTGGGAGGTCCGCTGAAGCCGCGGGACCAGCGGACCCTCCATGCTTGGGGCGGCAAAATGTCTAGAGCCGCCCCTGCCGCTGACCCATCTCTATCCACCGCTCTCTGATTCAGAGGCATGACCTGGGCCCCCAGCTCCCCTCCATGGCTCACAACAGCCCGCCCCAGCCCTAGGGGAACCCAGCTGAGCTCAGCGAGTCGCTCCTGTGGATCATCTACACTGGAGCCCGGGACTCCAGGTAGGTACTTGGACAGCTAGCCCCTCCTGCCCTCCGTGCTGCTGTGGCCACGCTGCTATTTTTAGTTCGCTAGCTTATTCAGAGCTAGCTCACGTACATCTGCCCGGCTGGAAGTGACACCAGCAGCTCCAGTGTAGACGCACCCTTAGTCACAGGGGAGCCCATTTCGGCTTGGGTTGAGAACAAGCCTAAACAACCCAGCCTCCAACTGCCGCCGCTGGCCATGTCTGTTCCTCCCAGACGGGATCCAGGTGATTCCTAAGGGCAGAGGTTCTTGAGCAAGAGCTGGTGCACTGTACCAGGGCGGCCCGGCTTCCCCAGGCGGCAATTTAAAGGGCCTGGGGCTCCCAGCAGTGGCTGGAGCCCCAGGCCCTTTAAATTGCCACCAGAGCCCTGCTGCTGGAACCATGGAGTAGCGGCAGGGCGCCAGGGGTTATTTAAAGGGCCGGGGCTCCTGCTGCCTCTACTGCCCTGGGCCCTTTAAATAGCCACCGGCGCCCCGCCGCTGCTACCCCAGGGCTCTGGCAGCTATTTAAAGGGCCGGGTGGTAGAAGCAGGGGAGTCCCGGCCCTTTAAATAGCCTCCAGAGCCCTGGAGTAGCAGCAGGGCTCCGAGGGCTATTTAAAGGGCCCGGGGCTCCCATTGCCTCTAGGTCCCAGCCCTTTAAATAGCCCCCGGAGCCCTGCTGCCGGAGCCCTGGGGTAGCAGCAGCAGCTGGGGGCTCCAGCAGTGGTTTAAAGGGCCCGGGGCGGTAGCAGCGGCCGAGCCTTGGGCCCTTTAAACTGCTGCTGGAGCCCCCGGCTGTCACTGCTACCCCGGCGTAACCCCCCCATGCCTGCCCCTTCCAGGGGCCAGAACTGGCCCCAACCCAGCCCCGTACCAGCAAGTCCCTATTTCTACTTTCACCCGTGCCTGAGGGTCAGGGGCAGCTGAAAACGGAGGAAATTGGAGTCCAGGTTTGGCAATGGAGCAGCAAGTTCGGTGGCCCTGCAGCCTCCATCACCTCCAGCCTCCCTTCCAGCAGCCAGGGCTCTCCGGAGCTGGCCAGGCCTCTCCGCCTCACACGGGAAATGGCACCCTGCTGTCCGTGCAACGGCGCGACAGCAAACGCCCTGCCCCAGGGCCATTCACTCCCAGCCCCGGCAGGCCCAGCTGCGATAACCCCTTCTCTACAGAGGACACGAGCACCGTTCTTTTCGTTTGTATGATGGGGCGGCCAGAGTAGGGTGACCAGATGTCCCAATTTTATAGGGACAGTCCCGATATTTGGGGCTTTTTCTTACATAGCCCCCAAATCTAGAGTCAGTAACAGAGGGTTGCAGTCCCTAGCACCGGCCATTAGAGAGCAACATGGTCACGCCCAGGGCACCAGCGACCCATGGCTCTCTGCAGTGGATTGAACAGGCCAAAGTACAGACTCCCTGCACCCCATCGTTCATTTCCTCTGCCCTCCACAGCAGAGAGCAGCGCCCCTAGGGCAGGGGTGGGCAAACTACAGCCTGCAGGCCAGATCTGGCCCACCGGCCATTTTAATCCAGCCCTCAAGCTCCTGCTGGGGAGCGGAGTCTGGGGCTTGCCCCACTCCGGCTATCCAGCTGGGGAGCAGGGTTGGGGGCTGCGCCACGCGGCTCCTGAAGCAGCGGCATGGCCCCCCCTCGAGCTCCTACACACAGGGGCAGCCTATGCACACTGCCCCCGCCCCAAGCGCCACCCCTGCAGCTCCCATTGGCCGCAAACCGTGACCAATATGGGCTGCAGGGGCGGTGCCTGTGGACGGGGCAGCGCACAGAGGCACCTGGCTGCGTCTCCACGTAGGAGCTGGAGAAGGGACATGCCGCTGCTTCTAGGAGCCGCGTGAGATAAGCACCGCCATGAGCCTGCACCCCTGAGCCTCTCTCCACCCCCCAACCCCCTGCCCCAGCCCTGATCCTCCTCCCGCCCTCCAAACCCCTCAATCCCAGCCCGGAGCACCCTCCTACACCCCAAACCCCTCATCCCCAGCCCTACCCCAGAGCCTGCACCCCTAGCCGGTGCCCTCACCACCCCCGCCCCGCACTCCACTTCCCTGTCCCAGCCCAGGGCCCTCTCCCACACCCTGAACTCCTCATTTCTGGCCCCACCCCAGAGCCCTCACCTCCAACCAGAGCCTTCATCCCCTCCCACACCCCAACCCCAATTTTGTGAGCATTCAAGGCCCGCCATACAATTTCTATTCCCAGATGTGGCCCTCAGGCCAAAAAGTTTGCCCACCCCTGCCCTAGGGGCTCGGGTAACAAAGGCTGTGATTGGCGGTAATTCTAACGGCTCAAGCATACCGAGGGCGGAAGCAGAATTACACAGAGCAGATGAGCTTCCCAGCATGAATGCCACCAACACAGCGAGACGGACCATAAAGGTGACCTCAGAGCCCTGGATTCATGACACAGAAACTTTCCTTCAAGAAGGAGATTGATATATTGGAGAGGGTTCGGAGAAGAGCCACGAGAATGATTTACAGGATAAGAAAACCTGCCTTATAGTGAGAGACACAAGGAGCTCAATCTATTTAGCTGAACGAAGACAAGATTAAGGGGCTACTTGAGCACAGTCTGTGAGTACCTACTTGGGAACAAATATTTGATGAGGGGCTCATCAGTCTAGCCGAGAAAGGTCGAACACCATCCAACGGCTGGAAGTTGAAGCTGGACACATTCCGACTGGAAATGAGGCGCACGTTTTTAACCGCGAGAGCAATTAACCACTGGAACAATTGACCAAGGGTGGGAGATTCTTCATCACTGACCATGTTTCATAGACTCATAGACGATTAGGGTTGGAAGAGACCTCGGAGGTCATCTAGTCCGACCCCCTGCTCAAAGCAGGACCAATCCCCAACTAAATCATCCCAGCCAGGGCTTTGTCAAGCCGGGCCTTAAAAACCTCTACGGATGGAGATGCCACCACCTCCCTAGGTAACCCATTCCAGTGCTTCACCATCCTCCTAGTGAAATAGTGTTTCCTAATATCCAACCTAGACCTCTCCCACTGCAACTTGAGACCATTACTCCTTGTTCTGTCATCTGCCACCACTGAGAACAGCCGAGCTCCATCCTCTTTGGAACCCCCTTCAGGTAGTTGAAGGCTGCTATCAAATCCCCCCTCACTCTTCTCTTCTGCAGACTAAATAAGCCCAGTTCCCTCAGCCTCACCTCGTAAGTCATGTGCTCCAGCCCCCTGATCATTTTTGTTGCCCTCCGCTGGACTCTTTCCAATTTGTCCACATCCCTTCTGCGTGGGAGGGACCAAAACTGGATGCAATACTCCAGGTGTTGCCTCACCAGTGTCAAATAGAGGGGAATAATCACTTCCCTTGATCTGCTGACAATGCTTCTACTAATAGAGCCCAATATGCCGTCGGCCTTCTTGGCAACAAGGGCACATTGCTGACTCATATCCAGCTTCTTGTCCACTGTAATCCCCAGGTCCTTTTCTGCAGAACTGCTGCTTAGCAAGTCGGTCCCCAGCCTGTAGCAGTGCCTGGGATTCTTCCTTTCTAAGTGTAGGACTCTGTTTAAACCAAGACTGGATGTTTTTCTAAAAGGTCGTCTCTAGGAATTATTTGGGGGGAGTTCTCTGGCCTGTGTTACACAGGGGGTCAGACCAGATGATCACAATGGTCCCTTCTGGCTTTGGAATCTATGAATCCCGCCCTTATTATAACCGGTTTTGCAAACGGAATATTCTCTGATTATTTTCTCCATGTTTTAACAGAAGGGGAAGCTGACTTGCCACACTTTAGCCCTTAGCAGAGTCAGGACTAGAGCCCAGGTTTGCGGAGCCCCTTTCTGATTTTCTAGCCACTAGGCCAGCCCTTTCTTGGTGCTAGCTGCGCTCTCTGCCGACTTGCTGCATTTCTCTTAGATTGTAAGCTTTGGGGGGGGGGCAGGGCTTGCCTCTTTGTTAGACATGTGCCCGTGCCTCTGGCCTGCTGGGTAACCCTGGGCACTGTTCAGTGCCTCAGTTTCCCTACATGTAAAATGGGGATACTGATCCTGACTCTCCTTTGTAAAGCTCTTTGGGATCTACAAATGAAAAGCACCAGATAAGAACCAGGGGTGATGAGGATGAAGATTAATATCAGGCAAATAACATTAAAAATAGCAAAATAAAGCCTCCGTTACTGCAGGGTCTGTCTGCCTGTGGTTATTAGAATGGAAAGAATGTTAAAGATCACATGGACTGACACTGTTCATGCCGGGCCGTGACTTGTATTTCTCTAGCTCAGCTCACTGAGTTTCACTTTGGGGTCAAGGCAGTTTCAGTTTCCAGATCACTCGCCCAATGAGCCTCCGACTGTTCCACATGGCAGGTCACATTTGAATAGAGTCAGAAAGTTTAGATTCATAGGTTCCAAAGTCAGAAGGAACCACTGTGATCATCTACTCTGACCTCCTGGATAACACAGGGGCCACGGGATTCCCCTGAACTAATTCCTGTTTGAATGATAACTAGGGCCCTACCAAAGTCATGATCAATTTCACGGTCATCGGATTTTAAAAATCGTAAATTTCATGATGTCAGCTACTTAAATCTGAAATTTCAGGGTGTTGTAATTGTAGGGATCCCGACCCAAAAAGGAGTGGGGGGGGGTTTCAAGGTTATTATGTGTGGGGGTGGATTCTGGTGGTACTGCCACCCTTACTTCTGCGCTGCTGCTGGCTGAGAGCCCAATTCTGGCAGAGCTGCTGTCAGCAGCAGTGCAGAAGGGTGACATGATATGGTATTGCCACCCTTACTTCTGTGCTGCTGATGGCAGGGCACTGCCAACACCCACCGCTCTCCGGCTGCCCAGCTCTGAAGGTAGCACAGAAGTAAGGGTGGCAATACTGCGACCCCCCTAAAATAAGCTTGCAACCCCCCTGCTACTCCCTTTTGGACCCCCAGTTTGAGAAACGCTGGTCTCCCCCATGAAATCTGTATAGTCTAGGGTAAAAGCACACACACACGACCAGATTTCATGGTCCGCGATGTGTTTTTCATGGCCACGAATTTGGTAGGGTGCCAATTATAGCCAATCTTCTCGAAAAACATCTAATCCGGGTTTAAAAATTGTCGGTGATCGAGGATCCACCACAACCCTTGGGAAATTGATCCAATGGTTAAATACTCGCACTGTTAAAAATGTACACTTTATTTCCAGTCTGAATGTGTCTGGCTTCAACTTCCAGACGTTGGATCATGGCAGACTTTTCTCTGCTAGACTGAAGAAACCACTATTAAATATTTGTTCCTCATGTAGGTGCCGTACTACAGACGGTGATCAAGTCACCCCTTAACCTTCTCTTTGTTAAGTTAAATAGATCGAGCTCTTTGCATCTAATGCTATTCAAGGCATCGGTGGCCAGAACCCCACTACTTTGGGGGGAAATTAGAAAACCAAAAGGAAAAAAAAATGGGGGGCACGTGGAGCCCCGGCCATCTGATTAGCACAGCCACAGTTGTGCCTCAACTTGCTGGGATTTCCCCCCCCCCCCCCCACATGAACATTTCAGCAAAACCGACATGAATTCGAGAAAGCTTTCAGTGTCGCAGAATCTGCATAAAATTTCTCCCAGTTCTAAGCCTAGCCCCTGCAAACCCTAACCCTTAGAACGTCCGTATTAGGTCAGACCAATGGTCCATCTAGCCCAGTATCCTGTCTTCCAACAGTGGCCCGTGCCAGCTGTTTCAGAGGGAATGAGCGGAACATCCTCTGTGTGATCCAAGTGATCCATCCCCTGTCACCCATTCCTAGCTTCTAGCAAACAGAGGCTAGGGACACTTCAGAGCATGGGTTTGTATCTCTGCCCATCAAGGCTAATAGCCATGGATGGACTTATCCTCCACGAACGTATCTCCAGTAGAACCTGAGAGTTACGGACACCTCAGGAATGGAGGTCGTTCATAGCTGTGAAATGTTTGTGACTCTGAACAAGCCGTTATGGGATGCTCCTCAGGACGGGGGCTCTGGATCTGAGGCTCCCCTCACAGCAATTGCTGGGCCCTCGCAGCAGGACCTGACTCACTCTGATACTGTCCTTTTAAGAAGAGGACACCCCAGCTATTGTGGGGCATTTCACAATCTCATCTGTCCCACAGTGCCAAGGGCTGTGAAGGCTCACAGCTGCTAAAGCACGGGCCCTGAATGGAGCATGCACCTGTGCCCACGCGCGGGCCTCAGGGGAAACACGGAAACACCCTGATTTGCACACGCAAGTCAGAGCACACGCAGCTTCGCCCACGCCCTGCTGGGAATTTGCCCATCAGAGTGCTGGGGGGATGGGCAGGATGCCAGCTGCTGCTGATTTAATTCCCAGTGCTTCACCGCTGTGAGGACAAAGGCGGACGTGACATTGCCACAGGTGGTAGCCAAGGTTCTGTCTTCTCTGCAGAGGCTCCTACTCGGCTGTTGCTCCCGTCCACACACAAACCTCCTCACCCCCAGTTTGGTGGTGCATTAAACCTAGGCTAGCTGGCCCAGCTGGGATACAGACTAACAGCTGAGCGAGGCCTTCACTGGGGCTTCCCACTTTGGAGTGTGGACGCAGGCTAAACCTCTTGAGGGCTGATAGCCCTCCTGCGCCTTCCCACAATTCCCCCTGTGTGCCCAGAAGGACAGACAAGTTCTCCCACAATGCACTGGGAGCAAGTCACTGCCCGTAGTACTCACTGCCGCACCAGTGGGTGTGACACACATGGGTGAGTGCAGAACAGGGAGGACAAGGCACTCCGGTCGGGCTCTGCGGTGCGGCTGCTCGCTCCGGTGCTAGGCCGAGCCCGGGGCTCAGCCCCGGGTGCCGATCACCGGAGTTAGCGCTGTGGCAGAGACATCCCCGGAAGGCAGATTGCAGGGCCAGACTCACAGCAAACTTGTCGTAGAGCTGGTAGGTGAGCAGGGGGTTGGGGAGCTCCCGGAAGTAGGCTTTGCAGAGGGAGCTGACGCAGTGGATGTCCTGCAGGTACACATCTTTGTTGAGATCGGGGCAGCGGTCGCTGTCAAACTCCTGCCTGCGAACCAAGAGAGGGAGGAGAGTGATTGCACTGGCGGGCCTGGGGGAGATGGGGAGCAGCTAGGGATGCCCGTTGAGGTTGGACGTATTCCTGGAGGTTTCATCACATGACAGAATCTTTAATGAAAGATTCATCTTTGGTTCCTGGAGACTCCAGGACAGGAGTGGCAGAAAAGTGGGGGTGGGAGGGGGTGCGGTGCCCAAACCGTGGCCCCGCCCCTTCCCCCGAAGCCCCGCTCCCATGCCGCCTCTTCCACCCAAGACCCCACCCCCTGCTCTTTCTTCTCCGCCCCTCCCCACCCTCATGACCAGTAAGAAGCAGGAGGGCCATGGGGTCTGTCTAGACATGTCGACAGCCCCGATCTAGCTTTAATGTAGCTCGCTCGGGTCTCAGAGCAGTGAAACCGCGGCAGCACGGGCTGTACTAGCCCACCTGAAACTCTGAGTAATTGCCCCGAGGTAGCTACGTCAAAGCTAGCTTGGGGATAGCTACATATGACACACAGGCCCGGTGGTGGCAATGAGCAAAGGGTTCACTGTTCTTTGCAAGAAACTCCTGTCTCAGACCTGGCAAACTCACGACACCTCAGACACCGCTCTCAAGGTATTTATCCACCAAGGGGAGCATGTGAGGTCTCTACTGAAAGCTTGTAATGTAACGATACTCCTAATCATTTCGAGATGTGCGTATGATTGATCAGTAAGGAATAATGGAACTATATCGAAAACTATGCCTTGGAGGGAAAGTGAGTCACCAGGGAATCATAGGTCTTGGTGCGGGCCTGTTCCGGCGGGAGGAAGATGTCGCCCCTCCCTGGCTAGCCCATGACGCAATGTATCGCTCCATCGTCCGCCATCACAACAACCCAGAAAAGTCAATGGAAAACCATCAAAGGTAAACTATAAACACTGCATTACACTGTGCAGGGAAAGACACTCTGCAGCCATTCACTGAGGAGACGTCTTGTTGGGTGGGGATGTTTCGGGAAGGATTGGACCCTGGTTCCTGGGAAGCCACCCAGCGCTGCAACCATCTGAATTTTGCAGGGGGAAACTTACTGTATTGGCTAGGAAAGGGAACTATTCATAAGGGTAGGACCCAGGTCCCGTTTTATGATGTTTTGTATTGTAACCATCTGCTTCCAACACTCTCTCTTCTTTCTAGTGCAGGGGTGGGTAAACTACAGCCCGAGGGCCGCATCCGGCTCACCAGACATTTTAATCCGTCCCTTGAACTCCCCCCGGGGAGCGGGGTCAGGGACTTGCCCCGCTCCGCACGGCTCCTGGAAGCAGCAGTATGTCCCCCCTCCAGCTCCTACGTATAGGAGCTGCCAGGGGGCTCCGCACACTGCCCCCACCCCAAGCACGGCCCTCGCAGCTCCCATTGGCCTGGAGCCACAGCCAATGAGAGCTGCAGGTGCGGTGCCTGCAGATGGGGCAGTGTGCAGAGCTGCCTGTCCACGCCTCCGCGTAGGAGCCGGAGAAGGGAGGACATGCCGCTGCTTCTGGGAGCTGCTTGAGGTAAGCGTCACCCAGAGCCTGCACCCCTGACCCCCTCCCAGGCCTCAATCCCCCTCCCCAGCCCTGATCCCCCTCCCACCCTCTGAACCCCTTGGTCCCAGCCCGGAGCACCCTCCTGTACCCCCAACCCCTCATCCTCAGCCCCATCCCAGAGCCCACACCCCCAGCCAGAGCCCGCAATCCCTCCCACACCCCAACCCCCAATTTCATGAACATTCATGGCCTGCCATACAATTTCCATACCCAGATGTGGCCCTTGGGCCAAAAAGTTTGCCCAGCTCTGTTCCAGTGAAACCTCTGTTCTTTCTTAAATAAACCTTCTTTTGGTTTCTTGTAAGTGGGCACAAATGCTGTGTGTTATACAGGAGTGGTGATTTAAGGTAAAACTGGTATACTGGGGTGCATTGCTTCTTTGGGGGTAGAGGATCTGGGATTTCTGTGAGTGGCCAGTCTGGGGGGGGGGGCTGGACATCACAGGGGGACCCGTCAAGCTGCCGATGCTTGAAGGGGACTCAGGGATTGGGGTGCACTCTTGAAAGCTGCATAGCCTGGAGGAAAGCGCTTGAGTGTCTGACGGCTGGTGGCGGTTAGGAAGCTAACCCCCAGGTACCGCTAAAGGCAGGGTGTAAGAAGGTGTCCGGGGGTACCCTGAGAACCGTCACAGGACCCAAACTGCAATCACACCCCGGGACTGCAGGCTAGACCCACACTAGAGCTGGGTGAACATTTTTCTGCTTGTCAGAAATTGTAGTTTCATCAAAATCTAAACATTGTGTGGGAACGTGTCAATTTCAAGGACATTTTTGATGGGAAAAAGTCAAAACAAACCATGTCCGCTTCCTTGTTTCAGTAAGGAAAAAACGATTCATTTCAACATTCCCGTTCCGCTTTGATTTTCACTTTATATCAATATATTACTTTGTATCTATATTATACATCATATCTAATATTATATTACAGGGCAGAGGTTTTCAAACTTTTTCCATTTGCAGGACTCCCTAAAAAAATTTCAAATGGAGGTGGGGATCCCTATGGAAATCTTAGACACAGTCTGTGGACCCCAGGTATCCGCAGGCCACAGGTTGAAAACCACTGTTCTAGGGTTTTGACATTATCCAAAAGAAATAAATGTTACCTGACTGAAACTCAACATTAGCAAAACGAAACGTTTCACTGGCCCCAGATCAAAAATTTTTTTTTTTTAAGAATTTTCATCTGAGGGAAATTTCAAAATTTCAGCTTTTCATTCCAATTCGCAGCAAAAACCAATTTTGAACTGTCAGAATTTCCTGTGGAACAGAAATCCCAGTTCTCAGCCAGCTCTAATGATCTCTAAGGCCCTGCAATGTCCGGGACCTAGTTCTAACTGTGCTTTGTCCCCACAGTTCAGATCAGCTGGGACTAGGGTGACCAGGTGTCCTGATTTTATAGGGACAGTCCCGATTTTTGGGTCTTTTTCATATATATGATCCTATTACCCCCCACCCCCTGTCCTGATTTTTCACACTTGCTGTCTGGTCACCCTAGCTGGGACTCTCATATAACAGGCCCTAGATTTACATTCTCAGAGGGGCTGTTTTAGCTTTTGCAATCTGCTTCCTCCATAGCTCTGCAGGAGTCTGAGTCTGTTTGACATTCAGAGCACAGGTTTGGCTCTTCCTTCAGGGCAAATTTGAGGCTGATCTGTATTTTACTGATGGATGTGAGTTTTCCAAGGTTGAGACGACCTGCTAGTGAGGTGTGTTGTTTTATCAATTACTGTTCAGGGCCCAGAGGTGTGTGATGGGACATTACAAGAAAAGAAAAGAAAAGAAAAGAAAAGAAAAGAAAAGAAAAGAAAGAGCTCAGCACCTTTAAAAATTCCTAGCTTCATAGAGTTTAAAGCCATTAGATCATCTTGTCTGACCCCCTGTAGTACACAGGCCAGAGCATTTCACCCAGTTACCTGTAATTGGGCCAAATACGTGTGTCTGACTATGTAAAAAGTGACAGAGTCCTGTAGCACCTTATAGACTAACAGATGTATTGGATCATGAGCTTTCGTGGGAGCATAAGCTTTTTCGCATGCGTCCAACGAAGTGGGCATTCACCCACGAAAGCTCATGCTCCAATACGTCTGTTAGTCTATAAGGTGCCACACAGGACCAGCTCTAACTTTTTTGCCGCCCCAAGCAAAAAAGAAGAGCGCCGCCCCGCCCTACCCCCCCCGCAAGCGCCGCGCCACCGAAGCCTCGCCCCTGAGCGTCACGCCGCCCGAAGCCCTGCCCCCCCGAGCGGCAAGCCGCCCGAAGCCCCACCCCCGAGTGTAAGCCCCGCTCCAAGTGTCATGTTGTCCAAAAGCCCCGCCCCCTCAGACTGCTGCACCACGCCAAGCCCCCGCCCCCCCCGGGTGCTGTGCCAAGCCCCCACCCCCCCGAGTGCCCCGTGCCGCTCAAACACCACCCTGCACGAAGCCCCCCCCCCCGCCCCGAGCGCCGGGCCGCAGAAACAAAAAAAAACCCTCCAGCGCTGCCCTGAGGAACCAAAACAAAAAAAACCCCCAGAGCGTCACCCGGCCCCAAGCACGTGCTTGGTCAGCTGGTGCCTGGAGCTGGCCCTGGTGCCACAGGACTTTTTGTCGCTTTTTACAGCTCCAGACTAACACGGCTCCTCCTCTGATGTCTGACTATGGTGTATCTCCCAGAAAGGCAGCCTGGCTGGATTTGAAGACGACAAGAGATGGGGAATCCCCCACTTCACTTGGGAGTTTCAAACTGGCCCGTTTAGGCAGGTCCCTAGATGAGCATGTAGCAGCGATGGGCACCCAGCTTTGAAAAGTTCGCCCACAGCTTTTAATGAAGGGCCCCTCGGAGCCACGTGTTGTGTCAGAGAAGCCACGGGCGTGTCAGACCCATGGGAAGCCCCTCCCCCCCCGTCCCACACATACGTGCAAGCGTCCCCTCCGATCGGAGGCATTTGCAGCCCCAGTCCTCACCTCAGCTTCTGGATGTTTGAGGAGACCCCGGAGAGCCTGTAGATCCCGTCCACGATGCCGTGCTGCTCGACGAACTCCGTGCAGCTCCTCAGCACCTGGGGAACTGGGGGGAGAGAGGAGAGTCAGCCGGAGCGCCGCAGCCAATCGGGGGTGGGGGGGCTGACTAGAGCCACGACCACGAAATGGCCGGAGCCTTGAGTGACCCCCACCATCTTCTCCTTCTGGAGCGGGGCGATGTCCCCCTTTCCCCGCTCCTCCCCAGCGGAGACGCATGATGCCTTGCTCTCATGTGGGCAGCTGGGGAGGAGTTTCCACCTCTCCAGGCCTCGGGGGTCAGCCACAGCCGTCAGACCCACGTTGCGCTCCCACGGGAGGTTGGATTCTCTAGAGCAGTGGTTCCCAAACTGGGGTTCGTGAACCCTGGGGGTTCGCGAAATGTTACAGGGGGTTCTCGGGGAAAAATTCCCTAATGGCGGACAGAGCTGTCGCTAGGGACCCCGGGCAGCACGGGGCCAGCAGCCTGGAGCCTCTGGACTTCCAAGAGCTAAGCACATCAAAGCAAGCATCGCTATCCCACTGAGGAGATTTAAACTTCAAGACTCCTTATAAGAAATGGAAAGGAAGGTGGATATTTTTTTGCTGTTTTTTAAATTAAATAGGCAGCTAGTATTGTTTTGAAAATTATGAAGAAGAACGGGTTTAAGCTTTGTTGTAACGTGCGTTGTTTGCCTGGACTGCTCAAGCCCTGAATGCTTGTGTAGGAGGAACTCTTTGAGTTGGCTTCTTAAATCCCTTCCTGCTGTTTCACATCTGATACTCTTTGATGCAACATAGGAGCCTTGTCTTATAAAAGGCTTATTCAAACGATACAGGGTATGAAAGTGCGATCTTGGAAGAGTGTTGCCGTTTTCATAATGTAATAAAAATACTGTCATGATAAATAGTAATTAATAATAAATAGTGTGTAATAAGCATGTCATAAAAACAAATTTTATATTTCCAAGATCACTGCTTTTATAATTTATCCTCAGGTAAAGGAGAAAATTAGAACAGCTCGACTGCATGTCCAGGCCTTACAAGGCTAAGGGAGACCAAAGCATGACACTAGCTACCCTGTGTGTGTGTGTGTGACCGTGACCAGTCACTTACGTGACCCTGTGCCTCAGTTTCTCATCTATGAAATGTCCATTTAGATTCTTTTGGGAGCTGTCACTCATATGTACGTGCAGCACCTTGCGCTGCAATTCAGTTGGGGCCTCTATCATAATGGAACTAACAAATTATAACAATGTACTCATTGCAATTACCATGGAAACACATGGATTCTGTCTTGCTCTCTCTGTACATAGGGTGCAGATCCCTCCCTACCCCCCAGATCCTGCTTATGGGGACCTTTCAGTACAGGGTGTTAAGTGAAAAAGGAACAAATCTGCATCTGCTGGCTTGGTCTCTGGTTGGGGAGGTTTGACTGGGTGGAGTCACTGGCCGATTTCATTTCTGCAGACCACACAGGAAATGAAATGCACTCCCAGAATGCAGAGCGAAATCGCTGTGCTCAGCCACTGTGTGTGTGTGTGTATCCATGCAGGTAAAGGGGCTAGAGACACAGAAAGGGTGAGACACCCATTACCTATATTCAGAAGTTGCATTGACTCAGCTTAAACCAGTTTCAAAACCCATTCTAGTTAAACTGATGCAAACTCGTGTGGATGTTCTTGTATCAGTGTTGTGACTGTACATTTACCGGCACAAAGTACACCAATATGTCATGTTTCAATCAATCTACAAGCAACCACACACAACTGGGCACTGATTCCACTGAACTGGATAACTAGCTCTCCCCATCTCATGATATTTGGTGTCTTAAAAGCTCCAGTGGATGGAGTCAGGGGATTGCATGAAGAGCTCAGCTTTCATGCAAAAATTCCTAGGTTCTTAGGCCTCACAGCTGCAGAGAAAAGCTGGAAAATGTGACCCCTGAAGTCAGCAAAGGAAGAGATCCCACCATGTATTATTTTTTAAAACACTGCATGATTTTGAAGCCGATCTCAAGTTGTTTTAGCAGCTGGGCTCCTGATTTTTCAACGCTTGGGGTAGGTGATCCTGGAGCTCAGCACTTGTCTACACTCAGACTGGAACCAAAAGAACTAGATCAGGTGTCATCCCCCCTTCTGGCTGTCTCAGCCCCAGCCTGCGTGTGGAGACTCCCAGCTCGATTCTGAACATCTTAGTTCCATTCAATTGAGGCTGATTTTTTTACTGATTTTAGATGCCAGGGGAGGGAGAGACCAGAGCCAGAGAACTGCAATCCAGGATCCTAGATCCAGAGCCACTTGGGGGTCCCCATGATCCCACCCATCCCCCTGTTTAGGGTGGCAGTTGCAGGGGCACCCATACAAGAGATGTCTTCTGGGGGCCCAGCACTAGTCTCTTAGCGCGGGGGAGCGCTTCCCCCCCACCAGACCGATACTCCCTGCCTTAGACGGCTTTGGTTTGTCCCAGAGGAGGGAGGGCTCTTCCCCCACCCACCCAAGCAGAGGGCTCTCTGGGGGGGGGCACATAAAGACCCCCACCCCCTCACCCTGTAGCAGAACCATGAAGGGGCTACTCCCCCCCAGTACACACCCTAAACATCTCTCCCCCGGTGCTCGCCCTAAATATCTTTCCCCCCGCCCCATGCTCATCTTAAATTTCTCCTCCCCCTCCTGGTGCTCACTCTAAATTCCTCCTCCACCAGGTGCTCACCCTAAACCTCTCCCTCCAGCACCCAATTAAGGCAACCTGTGACCCCAGCCCCTACACCTCTGCCCTGTCCTGTTTGGTTTGCAGTATCAGGAGCTACCTACACAAGAGATGGATTTGTGGGAGCCCTGCCCCGCTTCCTCTCTGAGCAGCCTCAGGCCTCCTGCCTCCACAAACCAATAGCCCCTGCCTTAAGCAGGTGGGGTCCATCCCCGAGAAGGGAGGACACGACGTCTTTATTCTCAAAGGACTTTGGGGTGGGGCAGGCTGGAGATGTGACCCCAGCAGAGCCAAATGGCTGCCGAGAGAGTCCCTGCTGTGGTTGTGTCATTAGGGGCCCCAAAGCAGCAGGTATCAGCATTAACCTGTTGAGATGCATGGAGCAGCACACACCCCTCAGAGCGATGGGCTTAGGCTCTCTGCAGACTCAGGCAGCATCGCTGTAGCACTTACACCAGGTCACATTTTCAAGGTTTTCTTTGCGGCCGTAAGGGCTAGAAACATCACCCTTTTGAAAGCAAACACTGAGCTAGTGTTATCACATGCCTTTGGGAGCTGGGGCGCTAAGCAGGGGCCTGTAATGCTTATACCTTCCTCAGGCCTTGGGTGAGAGACTAGCTCTGGTATTATATGACTGCAAACAGCTAAAGGGGACCCCTCTTTGCTACATGTAGCAGGGGCCACACAGTTCTGAGCAACCATAACTGTGGCTGGCTGGCTGCTACCGTATATACAGTGATTACACCTGCCACCTTGCCGCTACTGCCTCTGCAAACGCCCACCTCCCACCGACTCTTCTAAGTGTGTCAGTGAGCTGAGAGGTCCTCCAGAGCGGGCGGGGCTAAAGCCCAGCCCCACATTCGCTCCATCGCCCACAGCTGCGATTGTCACGCTGCGGCACGCCCCACCAGCCGCTCTGATGACTGAGCAGCTCCGGGATTCGCGACCACGTGAGTTTCGGCTCGCTGGATGGGCTTCACGCTAAGAACCAACGCAACCAGCGCTTCATCGCAGGCTGATTTCACAAAGCGCATGCCAATGATCTAGGCAATTAACAGATGCCATCTAATTACGGCCATGACGTGGCTCTTTTCCTGCAACATTTCACTTCAGGAGCGGCATTGTACAAACACCAAGCAACCGCCCGCCACTATTGTCTCTGCAACAAGAGACAGAAAATGGATCGCAGTCAATCAGGGCAGAGCGAGGCCTCTCACAGCCTCTAGCACTCCCTGATCTCCTCTCTCTGGGCTCATCAGCTAAGAGGGTTGACCTCGTTAGTACACAAATAAGGGAAAACCCAAGATACTGCAGGAAGTGGCGGCTGTGACTTATAGATGCATCCTTTTCTTGTTCTCATTACTGAACAACTCCCTGGCACGGTGCTAGGGGAACCATCCTCTGACTGAGGTCCTGGCCTCTTCTGTACGTCTGACATGCCATGGCCCTGGTCACTTTTTATGCTCATGTCCTGCCCACATTTCAACTGGGGGAATGAACATTCTGGTCCCCTACATTCTCCCCCACTTTCAGTTGGGCACAATATCCACCCCCCTTAGAATCATAGACTCTCAGGGTTGGAAGGGATCTCAGGAGGTATCTAGTCCAACCCCCTGCTCAAAGCAGGACCAATCTCCAACTAAATCATCCCAGCCAGGGCTTTGTCAAGCCGGGCCTTAAAAACCTCTAAGGAAGGAGATTCCACCACCTCCCTAGGTAACCCCTTCCAGTGCTTCACCACCCTCCTAGGGAAAAAGTTTTTCCTAATATCCAACCTAAACCTCCCCCACTGCAACTTGAGACCATTACTCCTTGTTCTGTCAATTCCAGATTGCCGTGCAAGCATTGCCTTGCAGATGTTCAACCTTCCACCCCAGAGGTGGCTGCATTTCCTCTTTGGGTGAAGCGCTACTTGTACAGAGTTAGGCCCAACCTGTCCAAAGTGGCCGCTGACGCAGTTTGGGGGAGCCCAGCGTGAGACACAGAGGGTCTGGTTTCCAGAGGGGCTGCAAACCCACTGCCCCCATGTGGAGTTGTGGGTGCTCAGCGCCTCTGAAAATCACATCTCGTTGGTCTCACGTTGGCTGCCCCAGAACTGACACCCCATCTCAGTGGCGGCTGCGTTTGAAAACACTGGCCTTCAAGATCACTCGGGGCATGACAGTCTCTCTTAGCTGCTTCCCACTGAGGAGCATGGAGCCATTCGAGCCCCAGCGGGGGGTTGTAATTCACAGTCCAGGACCCGATACGTCTCCTGGAAAGCACTATATCCCCAGGACGACTGGCCCTGTGCAACCGGACCTTCGACATTAACGGCCTGGAAGAAGCCCAGTTCCTGCTACCGGAGGCAGCCACCTCATAGCAACCCATTCGGAAACGTATCAGGCTCCATCTCAGAGCTAGTTACGTTGTTTGCCTCCGGCTCTTTCCACCAGGAGGCTGGTCCAGAACTCCCACCCCCCGGCTGGGTCTCATTTCCAGCCTAAATTAATTCCAGGCCAGTTTATCCCCATTTGTTCTTGTGCCAACTGTGGCGTTATTAGCTTTTCTCCTTCCCTGGTGATTCCCCCCTGTGTGTTTATGGACAGCCATCACATCCCTTCTCAGAAACCAGCCAAGCCGGTTGAGTCTCCTCTTGTAAGACAGGCCCTTTATCTCTCTCGTTGGCTGCCCCAGAACTGACACCCCATCTCAGATCTCTCTGATTAGCCTGGTTCCCTTCTCAGCACCTGGAATTTCCGAGGTCGTCCGGGGACAGGAAACAGACACAGGTGGAGTATCAGGGGCTTCTGGGCACAGGTGAGCACCTTGGAGTGACAGCACATGGTGCCCTCCTAAGCTATCCCTGGTCATATCACGACAGGGCAGTGACTCCTGACGTAGCCGACCTGCCCATTCGAGAAGCAGTTTAGCAACAAGAACGGCCTGGCACCAAGAGGCAGAAACTCTCCTGCCTCCACCCCAGGCCTAGGCTGCCGCTGACCATGTGTGTGGCTGGAGGAGAGGATAACGCTCGCTGAACATGGTTCCTGGCGCACCAGCCTGCACAGCAAAATGTGGTTCCTGCCCAACCAGGTGATTTCAGCTCAGGCGGCCTTCCTGGAAAGTGACTAACAGCTGCGAGCTCTGCCCTTGTGGGGACGGGGAAAGTACTGGGAGGTGACTGCAGGGCGGACACGCGCTGATTCCAATCCTACAACCCCTCCCCTCCACCCCCCTCAGCGCTGCCCAGCGACTCAGGAGCATATCAGAGTTACTGCAACCTCAGAGCCTTTGCTGCAACCTGATGATCACATCTGTGACCCGACCTGTGTGTGACCAGGCATCTGGCTCTTAACCCCTTGCTGCTCACTTGCCAGGGGATGATGAGCGGCCAGAATAAGCAAATTTAGGAGCCTAAATCCAGATTTAGAAAGCCCACTAGGACTAAGTAACACCTGGAGGCTCCAACTGCGATCAGGGCCCCCCCCCACACTGAAGGACAGCCCCTGCCCTAAAGAGCTTGCAGTTTGAATAGACAAAGCGTGAGAGGGGAAACTGAGGCACAGAGAGGCCATGACTTGCCCACGGTTGCACAGCTGGTCAGCGGCAGAGCTGGGACTAGACCCCTGAGGTGTCCGAGTCTGGTGCTGCGTCCATTAGACAACGCTGCCTTTGTGGATCTACATTGAAATCAGTGGAAGTTAGGAGCCTAAATATCTTTGAGGATCTAGGCCACTATAGGGAGAGGTGCTGCAGGCAACCAATCAGGAGAGAGAGCGATAGGTGATGCAGTCTGGCTTCCAGAGGTGCTGGGTGTAACCCACTGCGCCAGGGGTGCCAGGAAACCTGCTGGATCCACAGGGGTTTCAACAGCACCCAGCGGCTCAGGAGAGCTGCTCGGGAATTTCTCAACAAATTGTTTGGTTTTTTTTACCGAAAAATGCAGTTTGGTCAAAACCAAAACTGGCTCATTGGTCAGGGTCGAGTCTCCCAACGGGAGAAAACCTTGAGGAAAGCAGCCCTGAAACGGCCAGCAGGGTCTGACATTTTCAAAATGCACCAGGCCAGTTTTCTGTCTCAAAGTGACTTTTTGGTTTGAAATTTACGCTAATATGACCAAAAAAAAAAAAAAAAGGTTGAAATCCGAATGAAATGTTTCCTCTGACCCGACAGGAACAAATTAGCTTTTTTCACTCATGAGGATTTCCAAGATTTCGATTTTCCATCCCAGTTCGAGAGGGGGAAAGATTTCAAAATCACCAGAGTATTTGTGGGATGGGAATCTTGTTCTGTTAGGGAGCCCCAGTCCTCTGGTCTTTCCAGCTGCATAGGCCCAGCTGCCAGCTCTGGAGGGGCCTGGCGCAAGTCCCACTGAGATGATGGCCATTAAAAGAGCTTTCACAGCTCCCAGCTTACAAATTGGATCCCTTACCTAACTGCCTGCGGGCTCCTGGCTTTGCCAATGTCAGCCTTAGACACCCTGTGCCTCAGTTTCCCCATCTGTAAAATGGACATAGCCCTAATCACCCCCTTTTAAATGGGTCTGTCTTCCTCAGAAAAGAGGCACTGGGACATAACTGCAAGTTAGCATGGTTCTAGCACAGGTGTGGCTGCTGGTGACAAGACATCCCACCATGCAATGCTCTAGTCAGCTCGAAGCAGCCAGGCCAAAGCAATGCATGTTGGGATACCTACCACTCGACCAGCTGCACCTCAGCATTGGGTGACGCCAGTCTGCTCCACTTCCCATGAACACCCGTGGGTGTTGCTTTCAGGTGTGGGACAGGGCCTTGCAGGGCACCCCCTGTGGTAGCCCCGGGTCCCTGAGCGTGTTTACTAAGCACTTCCACTAGGGCCTTGCTTGCATTTCCTTCTGCAGCTCCCGCTGTTGCTCAATCTGCAGTGATGCAAGTGCCCTTGTCAGCACGAACCCAGCAACTGCAAAACAAGCAGCATGATTCATGCCTCCACCCCCCTCTTGCTGTGCATCGAGCTGCCTGTTCTGCCCAGTGGCAGGGCCTGGCACCTGCTACACAGAGTCAACTTCCTGTGTGTAACATGCAGATCTCCTTCCTATCACCACCCTGATGCCACCTCTGCCGAACTGACCCTGAGAACCAGGGGGTGGGGCAAGGACATTGCAGTGAGGGCTCCGTCCCCGTGGGGTGCCAGGGGCACTGCAGGGAGGGCTCTATCCCCGTGGGGTGCCAGGGGCACTGCAGGGAGGGCTCTGTCCCCATGGGTGCCAGGGACACTGCAGGGAGGGCTCTATCCCCATGGGTGCCAGGGGCACTGCAGGGAGGGCTCTATCCCCGTGGGGTGCCAGGGGCACTGCAGTGAGGGCTCTATCCCCGTGGGGTGCCAGGGGCACTGCAGTGAGGGCTCTGTCCCTGTGGGGTGCCAGGGGCACTGCAGGGAGGGCTCTATCCCCATGGGTGCCAGGGGCACTGCAGGGAGGGCTCTATCCCCGTGGGGTGCCAGGGGCACTGCAGGGAGGGCTCTATCCCCATGGGTGCCAGGGGCACTGCAGGGAGGGCTCTATCCCCGTGGGGTGCCAGGGGCACTGCAGTGAGGGCTCTATCCCCGTGGGATGCCAGGGACACTGCAGTGAGGGGTGTATCCCCGTGGGGTGCCAGGGGCACTGCTGGGTGGGCTCTATCCCCATGGGATGCCAGGGGCACTGCAGTGAGGGCTCTATCCCCGTGGGGTGCCAGGGCACTGCAGGAGGGCTCTATCCCCATGGGGTGCCAGGGCACTGCAGTGAGGGGTGTATCCCCGTGGGGCCAGGGCACTGCTGGGTGGGCTCTATCCCCGTGGGTGCCAGGGCACTGCAGGCTCTGTCCCCATGGGTGCCAGGGGCACTGCAGGGAGGCTCTATGGCACTGCAGGAGGGCTCTATCCCCGTGGGGTGCCAGGGGCACTGCAGGGAGGGCTCTATCCCCGTGGGATGCCAGGGACACTGCAGTGAGGGGTGTATCCCCGTGGGGTGCCAGGGGCACTGCTGGGTGGGCTCTATCCCCATGGGATGCCAGGGGCACTGCAGTGAGGGCTCTATCCCCGTGGGGTGCCAGGGGCACTGCAGGGAGGGCTCTATCCCCATGGGGTGCCAGGGGCACTGCAGTGAGGGGTGTATCCCCGTGGGGTGCCAGGGGCACTGCTGGGTGGGCTCTATCCCCGTGGGTGCCAGGGGCACTGCAGGGAGGGCTCTGTCCCCATGGGTGCCAGGGGCACTGCAGGGAGGGCTCTATCCCTGCGGGGTTCCAGGGGCACTGCAGGGAGGGCTCTATCCCTGCGGGGTTCCAGGGGCACTGCAGGGAGGGCTCTATCCCCGTGGGATGCCAGGGACACTGCAGTGAGGGGTGTATCCCCGTGGGGTGCCAGGGGCACTGCTGGGCGGGCTCTATCCCTGTGGGTGCCAGGGGCACTGCAGGGAGGGCTCTATCCCCATGGGGTGCCAGGGGCACTGCAGCGAGGGCTCTGTCCCAGGTGCACTGCAGGGAGGGCTCTATCCCGATGGGTGCCAGGGACACTGCAGGGGGGGCTCTATTCCTGTGGAGTGCCGGGGCACTGCAGGGAGGGTTCTATCCCCATGGGTGCCAGGGACACTGCAGGGAGGGCTCTATCCCCATGGGTGCCAGGGGCACTGCAGGGGGGGCTCTATCCCCATGGGTGCCGGGGCACTGCAGCACAGGCTCTATCCCTGTGGGTGCCTGGGGCACTGCAATGAGGGCTCTCGCCCTGTTGGATGCCAGCTGCCCCAGGACTCTGCCTCTCACCCCTCCAGCTCTAACAGGGGAATGGGAGCCGTGTGGCCCATGCCAGGCCCAGCCTCCAGCCCTGGCACTGGCCACATCACTGGGAGTAGTGGGGGCAAAAGGCATGTCTGGCTTCAAGACTAAGCTTGATAAGTTTATGGAGGGGATGGTATGATGGGATAGCCTCATTCTGGCAATTAGTTTGGCAATTGATCTTTGATTATCAGCAGGTAAGTATGCCCAGTGGTCTGGGATGGGATGTTAGCTGGGATGGGATCTGAGTTACTACAGAGAATTCTTTCCTGGGTGCTGGCGGGTGAGTCTTGCCCACATGCTCAGGGTTTAGCTGATCGCCATATTTGGGGTCGGGAAGGAATTTGCCTCCAGGGCAGATTGGCAGAGGCCCTGGAGGTTTTTCGCCTTCCTCTGCAGCATGGGGCATGGGTCACTTGCTGGAAGATTCTCTGCAGCTTGAGGTCTTTAAACCACAATTTGAGAACTTCAATAACTCAGACACAGGTTAGGGGTTTGTCACAGGAGTGGATGGGTGAGATTCTGGGGCCTGCGTTGTGCAGGAGGTCAGACTAGATGATCATAATGGTCCCTTCTGACCTTAAAGTCTATGAGTGTAACTGAAAGCAGCAGCCTAGGTTCTGTCTGTTTTACCTTTGGACTCCAGACTGAGGCAGGGGCTCCCTGGGCACTGGAACCCTGTGGTTACGCCACAGAACAAGCCAGGCTCCCTGCCCCTGGCAACAGGCCCCAAGCTCTGACAGTCCCTAGGGAGGGCAGGGGTCCCCCTGGGCTGGGATGCTTTGCTTGGAGACACGGCCCGTGGGATGTGACTGTTCCCTGACTGCAGGAGCCTGATTCGGGGACCCGGGTTTCCAGTGGGATTGCGGGAATGCTGCAATTCTACATGCCAAGCTAGCTTGTACTGACGGCTCAGGGCCGGCCCAACGCCCGGCCCGACGGGGCCCTGTGACGGCTCAGCCCAATGCCTGGCACGACAGGGGCCTGTGACGGCTCAGGGCCGGCCCCACACCTGGCACAGCGGGGCCCTATGATGACTTAGGGCTGGCCCCATACCCAGCACAATGGGGCCCTGTGATGGCTCAGCCCAATGCCTGGCACGACAGGGCCCTGTGATGGCTCAGGGCCGGCCCCACACCCGGCCCAATGGGGCTCTGTGATGGCTCAGGGCTGGCCCCATACGCCGGTGCAGCCTTGATTCAGATGATACGTGAGACCAGGACTCTGCAATACTGGCTCAAAGCTGCACCTGGAAGGCTCCTGTTCCATCTGCCCAGGCTGGTCTCAGGCAGCAAAGCGGGAGGCTCAGGAACACGCCCAGAGAGGCTCAGTGCAGAGGCAAGCGGATGTTCCCAGAACTGCTGGCGGCGAGGATGGCTCTGTGCTGGAGACACCAGCCCAGCAGGACTGGGGCTCCGGGAGGGTCCCCACCCAGCAATGGGTCAGCACCCAGAGAGGTGTCTCCTGGCCCCATTCCCTGCTGCCGCCCCCTGGAAGTTCAGCCGCCGGAGATGCAAACCGCCCTTACCTTCCTGGCCAGAGTGTTGGAGGTGCTCCAGCAGGTCACACCCAAAGACCCGGTCCTTGGCTGCTCCTTTCCGTTTCACCTTCTGCCGGGCTTTCATGGCGAGAGACATGGGGATGGTTGGAGCAGCCCGGGGGCTTCCGGGCTCTAACGCACAAGCCCCAGCCCTTCCCGCTGGGACCACCTGGCCCACATGGGGGCTGGGCGGGCCGGTGAGGAAATCCTCAGCCCACGGCCCCTTTGATGGCTGCCATTCACCGAGCGGCCCCGGGGGAGGTGTCTCTTCCTCAAATCCACCCCATAGTCGCCTCTACAGCATCAACCTCTGGCTGCCGAAATCTTCGCTTGGGCTGGATCCAAACGAGAAATCAGTCCAGAGAGCGTCTGTGGCCTGGGAACGAAGCCCCGAAAGCCTAGCCCCAGGGTGTGGGGAGCCCCCGGCCGGGCGGCTCAGCAGCGGAAGCAGCACCCAAGAGAGGAAGCTGCCGAGGCCCAGGCCTGACGTAAAACTCGTTGCACCGTTGCACTCCTGTTCGCTGTCAGGGCTGGGGATCGGCACCCGGCAGGAAGTGAGTTCTGCTGCCTCCAAGCTGACTTCCTGCCCAAGCATCTTCAAGAAACCACAGGGTGCAAAACAAATACCACACACACACAGACCCACCCCCCCGGGGTCGCATGCACACCCATGGACGGGAATCTAAAGCCGGCACACATGGATTCACACCTATGGCCTGTCAGCCTCAGACACACGGAGTCACTCACCCACGCATCGGCTCCCATGCACACATGGACTAACATATACATAGACTCACACACAGATTCACACAACATGGAATGGGATCCAAATCCAACACAAGACACACACACTGCCACACGCACAAACACCTACAGAGAGTCACACATGCACACCTTGGAAATGGATCCAAATCTAATACACACGAGTTACAAACACAAGGGATCCAAATCCAACACACACAGACACCGAGTCACACCCCCGCCCTTGGAATGGGATCCAAATCTAACACACACGAGTCACAAACACAAGGGATCCAAATCCAACACACACACCAAGTCTCACACACACACACACACACACACCCTTGGAAAGGTATCCAAATCTAACACACACACGAGTCACAAACACAAGGGATCCAAATCCAACACACACACCAAGTCTCACACACACACACACACACACACACACACACACACACACACCCACCCCTTGGAAAGGTATCCAAATCTAACACACACACAGACACTCACACACCCAAGTTTTGATGCTGAGTGGTGTCTTCTCACCTTCTTCTTCCTCGATACCAGACCTGTGGTCTTAGACTCTTGTCAACCCTTTGTTAGCTTGGGCGAGAGCGGTGCTACTACAGGCCACCTCCCTGGATGGAGGCCCCTCTCGGTTCACTTCCACATCGGGAGAACTGGGGATGACACAATTCCTGCGTGTACCAGTAGGGGCGCCCTTAGGAACCAGTCTTCGCGTGGGTCACCAGGCCGCGGTGCTGGGTGCTGGCAGAGTGGAGACCCCAGGCACTCTCCACAGGCAGGAGAGCATCCCTCAGCCCAGGCAGGGTTACTGCCTGGAGGAAGGGGAGTTCAAAGGCTAGCAAGGCCCGTGCTAGTGAGAGGCAGGTAGAAATGCATTGGAAAGCGCCAGCAGCCTGCTGCACGGCGCGCCAGGGAGCGATCTGTCCTCGCTTTAGCTCTCGTACACGTTTAACAAACTCCCTTGGAGTGAGGGTGGGAACAGCAGGTTTCGACCCACGCCCGCCCGCCCCCACCGCTGCTCCAAGGCAGGAGCTGCTCTACCTTTTTGGAAGCCAAGGGAGGCTGGCCCAGATCCCAGCTCTCAAGAGTTTCCTCAGTTCCCTTTATAGAGCTGAGGGCTCCCACCGTCCATGTCGCCGCTCAGTCCTCCAGCGCCAGCCTCCCCCTCGGCCCCTAGCCACGGATGCTGCACACCGGGAAGATGCTGCATGACACAGGACAGGGATCGGCTCTTCCAACAGCATCGACTTGGGCTTGGAAGGAAACATTTCCATTGGCCCTGAGACTTTGACACACACTGATACACACACACACACACACACACACACACAGAGATACACAGATACATAGATACAGATATACACACACACATACACACAGATGCACAGACACACACAGATACACACACATTGATACACATATACAAATACACATATACAACTGATACACACACACACTGATACACATACACAGATACTCATCATATACTGATACACACACACACAGATACTCTCATATACAGACACACAGACACAGATACTCGTATACAGATACACACACACGGATACATATACACACACACTGATACACAGATATACATACACACAGATACTCATCATATACAGATACACACACGGATACATATATACACACACGGATGCACATGCACACACAAATACTCATATACAGATAAACACATACACTGATACACACATGCACACACTAATACACACACATACACTGAAACACAGATACACACACAGAGATACTCATCATATATAGATGCACATACACACAGAGATACACAAATGCACACGGATACATACACACACACACACATGGATACATGCACACAGATACATATACACACA
This sequence comes from Mauremys reevesii, assembly GCF_016161935.1. Taxonomy (NCBI): domain Eukaryota; kingdom Metazoa; phylum Chordata; order Testudines; family Geoemydidae; genus Mauremys; species Mauremys reevesii. The sequence continues at coordinate 9,119,124 of NC_052646.1, read as the reverse complement.
CATGCACATGGATACATACACACAGATATTCATCATATACAGATACACACACACGCATACACACTCATCATATACAGACACACACACACACAGCTACACCTCCCCCCCACACACACAGATACTCATCATATACAGATACACACACACTGATACACACATACATGGATACACACACACAGATACTCATCATATACAGATACACACACTGCTACACACAGATACACATACTCACACATTGATACGCATACACATTCATCATATACAGCTACACACACACACACACACACACACACACACACACTTTGACACCCACCCATCCCTGCAGCCACACTGCAGAGTGGTCGTGTTAGCAGCTGACGGGTTGGGCTCACTTGGGCTCTACCACGTAGCCCTGCAGGAGTGGCCAGCTTGAGTGCCTGGCACCACTACACCCGAGGGAGGGGCTTGTGCGTGTGGACGAAAGGCGCGTTGCCAGAACACAAGCTGACTTTGCAGTGAAGACAAACGCACTCCCAGATGCAATTGCAAGTCCATGGGTCCGGAGCTGATGCATCCGAGGGTGCTGAGGGAGTTGGCTGATGTGAGTGCAGAGCCATTGGCCATTATCTTTGAAAATTCATGGTGATCAGGGGAGGTCCCAGACAACTGGAAAAAAGGCAGCTATAGTGCCCATCTTTAAAAAAGGGAAGAAAGAGAACCCGGGGAACTACAGACCGGCCAGCCTCAATTCAGTCTCCGGCAAAATCATAGAGCAGGTCCTCAAAGAATCCATTTTGAAGCACTTGGAGGAGAGGCAGGCGATCAGCAACAGCCGACATGGGCAAGTCATGCCTGACCAACCTGATTGCCTTCTCTGATGAGATAACCGGCTCTGTGGATATGGGGAAAGCGGTGGACGTGATATATCTTGACTTTAGCAAAGCTTTTGATACGAACAACAAGGAGTCCGGTGGCACCTTAAAGACTAACAGATTTATTTGGGCATAAGCTTTCGTGGGCAAAAAAACCTCACTTCTTCAGATGCTTGGAGTGAAAGTTATGGTCTCCCACAGTATTCTTGCCAGCAAGTTAAAGACGTATGGATTGGATGAATGGACGATAAGGTGGATAGAAAGCCGGCTAGACTGTCGGGCTCAACGGGTAGTGATCAACGGCTCAATGTCTAGTTGGCAGCCGGTATCAAGCAGAGTGCCCCAGGGGTCGGTCCTGGGGCCAGTTTTGTTCCACATCTTTATTAATGATCTGGATGATGGGATGGATTGCACCTTCAGCAAGTTCGCAGATGACACTAAGCTGGGGGAGAGGTAGATACACTGGAGGGTCGGGATAGGGTCCAGAGTGACCTAGACAAATTGGAGGATTGGGCCAAAAGAAATCTGATGAGCTTCAACAAGGACAAGTGCAGAGTCCTGCACTTAGGACAGAAGGACCCCATGCACAGCTACAGGCTGGGGACTGACTGGCTAAGAAACAGTTCTGCAGAAAAGGACCTGGGGATTACAGTGGACGAGAAGCTGGATATGAGACAGCAGTGTGCCCTTGTTGCCAAGAAGGCCAACAGCATATTGGGCTGTATAGGTAGGAGCACTGCCAGGAGATTGAGGGAAGTGATTATTCCCCTCTATTCGGCACCGGTGAGGCCACACCTGGAATATTGCGTCCAGTTTTGGTTCCCCCACTACAGAAGGGATGTGGACAAACTGGAGTGTCCAGCAGAGGGCAACGGAAATGATTAGGGGGCCTGGGCATATGACTTACAAGGAGAGGCTGAGGGAACTGGAGTTATTTAGTCTGCAGAAGAGATGAGTGAGGAGGGATTTGATAGCAGCCTTCAACTATCTGAGGGGGGGTTCCAAAAGGGATGGAGCTCAGCTGTTCTCAGTGGTGGCAGATGACAGAACAAGGAGCAATGGTCTCAAGTATCAGTGCGGGAGGTCTAGGTTGGATATTAGGAAACCCTATTTCACTAGGAGGGTGGTGAAGCACTGGAATGGGTTACCCAGGTAGGTGGTGGCATCTCCATCCTTAGAGGTTTTTAAGGCCCGGCTTGACAAAGCCCTGGCTGGGATGATTTAGTTGGGGATTGGTCCTGCTTTGAGCAGGGGGTTGGACTAGATGACCTCCCGAGGTCCCTTCCAACCCTGATATTCTATGATTCTAACAAAACTACACACGTAAAACATACAAGTATGCGCACACACACACTCACATGCATGCAAACACACAAACTCACATATGCATACATAAATCATACATGTAAATGCAATCACACATGTAAACACACAATCACAAGCGCATGTATGTACAATCACATGTATATGACCATGTAACTATATGTACACACACACAAGTCACAGGTCTCTCTCGCTCCCTCTCTCTCTCTCTCTCAGTCTCACACAACCCTGCCATGGGCACCAAACCCAGTCACTGCCCATGTGGGTGAAAGCCAAGTGCTCACACTGATCATTCCTTTTCTCCGCTCCTCCAGGCCATTTCTTTGAGGTTCTCTGGTCTCCGCCCTGCCCGTTCGGCTGCTTCAGCCAGGCCAGGAGCCCCCAAGGAGACAAGCAAACGGGACTAACTCAGAAGTCCCAGGCTGCCAAATGGGGAATTTATTTACGAAACCAGCAGTGCATATAACAAAAAAGAACGCGCATATACATCTATATACACATAGATAGGGGGCTCTATATACACACACATTTACAGAACATGGAATCCCCTCCGCTAACTCCAGAGACTACCCACAAACCCCTCGGAATAAAAAATGCAACACAATCAAGCCATCCCTGCCCCTCTGAAATCGACCTGGGCTAGTGCCCAGCGTTGCTCTCGGGAGATGGGTATTTCCTTCCCCGCCAAACCCGGAAAACCCGGGCTCAGGGAGATGGATGCTGGCAGCCAGCCTGTTTGTCTGTGCTTCTCTGCCGCTGGTGGCTTTGGAGACAGGACTCCAAATTGCACCTTTGGGATTTTTTTAAAACCTGATTTCCTTTCCTTTCCCAAGCCAGTTTGAAGGTAAGAACTTTGGGGCGCCAGACGGCAGGGGGCCGGGGGCATGGCAAAGCCAGCTACTAGCACCAGGGCTTGCCTTTAGCTGAAGGATCAGGTATTGGCCATTGGTGGAAGTGGGATGCGGGACATGGAGTCTGTGCCAATAGTCCCAGAAGTCAATGGAAAGACGCCCATTGACTTTGGTGGGCTTTGGATTGGGGCCTAGACGAACCCGTGGTCTGGTCCAATCTCACAGGGGGTGAGGAGACCAGATGAGACGGGCCAGGGGTCTGAGCCAACGCAGCAAACCCAGCGTGGAAAAGCCCCATCCCCACTCCTCCACTTTCCCGTCTCTCTCAGCTCCCCTAGGGCCCAGCCTCTGCCCCTCGTCCCGCTGGCCAGGCAGATAGGGAGCATTACCTGCGTACCGAGCAGGACTCTCTTGGAGCCCTAACTCCACCCCTGCAGGGGTTTTACCTCGGAGCCGGGTTAGGCCGACGCTCATTGCTTTAGACCCCACCACTCTAGGTCTTTCTTGCCATGAGAGTGGCCCACGGAGGGGCAGCAAAACAGAGAACTAAACCATACATACAAACGTTATAAATATTGCCACCAGGGGGCAGCAGCATTCCACACCAGGCCAGACTAGGCCTGGAGTATCTTGGTCTGATTCCCGGTACCCACCACCAGGGACCAGGATCCAAATCCGTCCCCGGCGCCCTTCCATGGACATCACGCTGCGGGAGGATCCACCCGGCCTGACGCCAAGCCCAGCCACGCCTCCAGGCCACATGTGCTCTCCCGTTAGGGTGACCGGATGTCTCGATTTTATAGGGACAGTCCCAATTTTGGGTTTTTTTTCTCATACAGGCTCCTATTACTCTCCACCCCCGTCCCAATTTTTCACACTTGCGGTCTGGTCACCCTACCTCCCGCTGTCGGGGACGGGGTCTGCTCTGGAGGGGCCCTCCCCAAAATATTGGATGTGGGGCGAAGAGCACACAGAGCCTGATCCAAAGCCCGGGGGGTGTGGGGGTGTCAATAGCAAGGCTCCGGTTGGTCCCTCGGTGGAGCCACGAGTTGCCCTCCTGTGCAGACCTGCAGCATCAGCGTCCCGTGGGGATGAACCAGCCTCTTTGCCAATGACCAGATGGGGGAGAGGTTTGCCACCGACTCCGAGGGGAGCAGGGTGGGGCCACCTTGGGGGAACCGTGACCCAGCATCCCAGGGTCACCGAACCGTTGTTCTGTTAAGGAATTAGACAAATGGACCAACTTCCCCCCCTTACAAAAACTTCACCCCCGGTGAGTGTTGGGCCTGCCAACGGGCCCCTACCCCAACGGGAATAAGGCCATTTCTGGGCAGGAACAGCCCTCGGGCTTCAACCCCAGCTGCTCTGCCAATGCCAGCACCCTGCATGGGCACAGAGGAAAGTGGGACCCGGGGCTGCAATGATCTGGTCATAGTGCACCGGGGCTGGGAGAATGCCCTGGGCCCAGGTTCAAACCTGCTGGGGTCCCACTGGGGCTAAGCCTGTTTGTACTCTGCCAAGGAGAGAAACCCCAGGGGAAGACTTGAACCCAGCCCAGCTGTGTAACCCAGCAGGTGTCACCCACCCCCAGCTGCTGGGCCCGGCCGTGCAGTGCCTGATGCTGCTCAGGGGCCTTCGCCTTTCGGTTCACACTCGGCCTGTTAGCTCTGCAGGTCCCCAGTTCAATCCCTGCTCCCGACGGCACAGGCACACGGGGTGGGGCTTGGCTGTGGGGGGCTGGGGCTGCCCCTTTCACTAACCCAAGGGTTTAAAATACTTGTGCATTACACTGAGGTGGGGGAGGGGGAAGCCCCATGGCTTTAAACAACCAGGAAAAAAACCTTTGGTGAACTCGAACCCTCTCAAAGTATTTGGAGACCGTCAGAGACCCGCTCCCCATCCCAGGACCAGAGGAGTTTTACCTCCATTAAACCACCCAGGGCAAGCACCCCTGAACCCCGGCTGGGCCCAGATTAGCTCCTGGGGCCGGGCCCCGTGGCGCTGGGGAGGCCAGGGGGGCAGCGTGTTCTCAGCAGCCCCATCTGTAGCTGTGGGGAGGGAGCTAGAGGGCCGAAAGAACCACAGGGTCTGTCTGGGTCCCTCAGTTTTGGTCCAGACCCTCCCACACCCCAGTGTTCGTCGCAGCCCGGCCGCAGGGGCGCCGCACCCATCATGCCAAGATGCCGAGCCCCATGGGGCGGGCTGTGTGCATGGGGCTGAAGCAGGCGCTTGGGTTCTTCTTGCCCTGCAGGTGGCGCCGATTCCGCCGCCCCCAAGTGCCCCTGCTGGGGTGTCTCCATGGTCACTTGCCCTTTACGCCAGTCCGCCCGCGGCCATTGGTGGGCACCGCAGAGCACGGAGACATCCCAGGAATGGCACAGGAAGCCGGGGGCTCTCCGGGGAGCAGCATGGGGCGGCCTGTCCCCAGGGTCGCCCAGAGGACAGACTCGGCAGAGGGCTGGGGTCCCACCCGTGCACCGTGCCAGGGGGGCGCGTCTCCAAGTGCCGCCGGGGCCACATACAATGGCTCTGACAGCGCCCCCTACAGGAGGCAGCGTAAAGTGCCCTCCCCACCTCTGATCCCACAGTCGTTACCCCCCGTCGGGATGTAGGCAGCCCCCCAAGCCGTCAGAGCCGATCCTGGCTAGTCCTGCCTCTGGGGATAGAGAGGACAGGGCAGGCAGGTACCATATCCTCCAGCCCCACTGCGGCGAGGGTCGGAGGGAGGAGCTGACTTGTGAGCAGCATGGGGCCCTCGGGGCCAGCCAGGAAACATCCCATGCAGAGAAGCTAGGAGGCTGTTGCATGAAGCAAGGACCAATGTGGGGGGCAGGAGACCCCCCATTGGCCAGGGGCCCTTTTGCCCCACAGTGAACCTGATCCGCCCTCCCCAGAAATCCAGAGCCGGGACAGGCTGTCTGTACAAGGGCTCAGTGGGTCAGTCCCAGCGGGAGGGGCTGGCAGGCTGCCGGGGGCATCCACGTGTCCAGGGCCCGGCCCTGCGCGGCACCAGGCCAGTCTGTGCCTGTGGCCCCGGGCTCACACCAGGTGGCCCCGCCCGTTGATGTAGATGCCGTTGGTGGTGGGCTTGGCCCGCAGGGTGCCGTTCTCCTGCACGAAGTGGGTCATGGCCGCCTTGATGGTGTTCTCCTCCCGCTCCTCCTCCTCTTCCTCCTCCCTCTCTTTCTCCTTCTCCTCCTTCTCCTCCTCCGGGGCGGGCGCTGGGGCCGGGGGCTGCTCCGTCTGCGTCTCAATCTCCCGCACCGTCGACAGGGTGGAGTAGCTGCGCCCTTCTGCCTCCTCGCTCTGAGCCGGGGGAGACAAGGGCTGAGCTGGGGGGAGGGAGTCCCCTTCCCGGAACACCTCCTCCCACCCCCACCCTGCGGCTGCTCGTTAATCCCTGGGGAGATCCTGGGGCAGCCACTGGGTGGCGCTGTAGCTAGGGACAGGGCTGTCTAGCCACTGGCTGAGCAGAGCAGGTCAGGCCTCGGAGGAACAGCATTTCCCCCCCCCCCACACACACCCCTGCTGGGAAACCCTCTCCCCTCCTGGGGAGAGCCACAGGAGTCCGAATATCCATTGTCAGTGCATGACTTGTGGTCCTCCCAGCCCAGGCCAGTAGGGGTCAGCGTAACCTCAGCCAGCTCTCTGGGTGCAGCGGGGGTCTGAGCACAGCTCCCCTTTGCTCTGCCAGGGTTCAGGGCCCGAGGCACCAGGGCTTTGCTCTGGGCTGAACTGGGATGATGGTGAGCATTCATGCAAGTGGGTGGGGGTGGGCGTAGGCTGGACGGGTGTGCGAGCACTGGGGCGGGGGGGGTGGGGGGCTTGTGAGTGTGAGACGCACGACTGTGTCCCCAAGCGGAGGTGTGTGGGTGTGTAAGCCAGCGGGTGTGAGGATCTGTGTGAGGAGGGATGCGTGTGAGGGTGTCTGGGTGTGAGCTAGCGTGAGCATGTCCACACGTGTGCCAGAGCAGGGAGCCCGTCTCCGCAGGCCCGTGGGGGCCGTGTGGCCCTGCTGTCACTGCCCGCAGCAGGTCTCTCTGGGCGCGGCCTTCTCCCGCCTGCTGGAAGTGCCAAGGGGCCTGTGGCTGGCGCAGCACCGGCCGATGGCAGAGGGCGACAGGTGTCCAGGCTGCTTGGCATCAGGCCGATACATGATTCATGTCTCCCTGGCTGCACATGGGGCTTTTCACTAGGGACCACCTGCCCCCCAGGCCACATCCCTGCTAACCAGCTCCTTTAGCCCATCCTCAGCAGCGTTGGCCAGGGGGAGCCACGGGGAGGTGCATCATGGGGGCCTGGACCATCGCTTTCCAAGCCACCAGCTGCAGGGGCTCCAAGGGACGCCAATCCCCATCCGACTCCTGACCCCACGGGACTCTGCATGGGGCTCCCGCGGCCACCTCCCCGGGGCCGCGACTCCGAGCTCAAAGGGAATCAGCAGAGGACAGGAGCAACGGGAGCCGCCCTGCAGGGCGAGCTGAGAGGGCCCCCCCCAGGGCCGCGCCTCACCAGGACGGAGCAGATGCTGGTGCCGCGCAGGCTGTCCCCCCGCAGGCTTCCCTGCCGGCTGTCCCCCCGCAGGTGCAGGGTTTCCTCTGTCTGAAAAACAGAGAGAGGGGGAGGGTGACAAACGCCTGGTCCCGGCAGCCTCTCCCCCGCCAGGGCCAGCCAGGGCAGGGCGAAAGGGGCAGGTTGCCCCAGGCCCAGGTTCGAGGGGGCCCCCCGAGCCCGTGGCATTGGAATCAGTGGCGCTGCGGCACCGGGTGCCAGGACACAAGGCTGCTCCTTGGATCAGACCCATCGCGCTGCAGGGGCAGCCGGGCCGAAGCTGAGCGGCACTGCGACCCCGCGTGCTGGGTCCCCATGCCCCACACAGGGAGCCAGGCCCAGGCCCACGGGACGGGTGAGTCACCACTGCAGGGTCCTTGCGGGGCGGGCTCTGCCCCCAGCCCAGTACCTCCCGTCAGTGTCTTTGCACCCGCGACCAGGGTTCTTCTTCTGTCTCCAGGGTCATTTTGGGGGGCTGGGGGGAGCTCGGTTTCAGATTTTGCCCTGGGAACCCAAAAACCTGCCCCCAATTACCTTTATAGGGCCGAGTAGCCGCCCCCAGTGATCCTCTATGGGGCCAGGCAGCTGCCCCCCAGTGACTCCCTCTGGGTCCCAGGCAGCTGCTCCCCCGTGACCCCTACGGGCTCTGCATAGCAGTCCCCAGTTACACTGCATGCGGCCTGGGCCCCCATGGGGTTGGACTGCCCCGTCTACCATCCCCAAACTTCACTCGTCTTTCCACATGTTTCCTGCAGGGGGTGCCGGGTTCTTTACTGAGCCAGCTCCCCTGCAAATCGGATGGGGAGAAAATTCATCATAATTGTGGGTGTGGGTGTGGGTGTGGGGGCTGAATATCCCCGCCAGTGCCCCACTTCCTCCCCATTGGGCTCGGCCCACTCTCCTGGCCCCCTCACCTGGTTCCGGGTGCTGGCGCTGTGGCTGGAGTACAGGCGCCGGATGGAATTCTCCCTCGTTAGCGTCAGCTCCTCCTCGCTGCCGGGTAGAGAGACACGAGGGTGAGCAGTGAGATCCGCATCCTGGTCAGCCCTGGGAGCCCCGTGGCCTGGCTGAGCTGTGTGCTCTCATCAAACCCCCTGGCTGGGCCTCCTGAGACCTGCTCCCAGCCTCCTGTATCCTGGCTGGCAGAGGTTAGCGCAGTGATAAGGGAAGCCTGGGGCTCGATTCCTACCAAGAGCAGCCTGAGGCAGGATCCGGGTGCCAGAGTTTAGGTGGCTGCCCAGACAGGGGCAAGGAGGGAGAGGAGCCTGTCTGCAGGGCCTGGATCAAGGTCTGTCTCAGCAGGGCCCAGGTCATAGTCAGTCAGCAGCTACACCTCCAGGCAGGGCAGAGGGCTTGTACACCGCCGGGGGCTGAACCGACCAGGTAAAGCCGAGCGCTGGGTCGTCACTGGGCTGAAGGGCGGCATTTCAAACCACCCCAGGCCCAGTCAGGGGTCAGAACAACTCCCAGGTGACATCTGACGCGGTGCTGGCAGAGGTTAAAACGACAACTGCCTGGATCATGCTACGACTTAGTCACAGGGGGGAGCCCAGGGCTGGGCTAGCAGGGGGCTGTGGGTTGGGATTGGGGGGCACTGGCAGAGCTATGGGGAGCCCAGGGCTGGGATAGGAGGGGGCTGGGTCGGGATTGAGGGCCACTGGCAGAGCTGTGGGGAGCCCAGGGCTGGGCTAGCAGGGGGCTGTGGGTCAGGATTGAGGGGCACTGGCAGAGCTATGGGGGACCCAGGGCTGGGCTAGCAGGGGGCTGCGGGTCGGGATTGGGGGCACTGGCAGAGCTGTGTGTGTATTGGGGGAACCCAGGGCTGGGCTAGCAGGGGGCTGCGGGTCGGGATTGGGGGGCACTGGCAGAGCTATGGGGGGAACCCAGGGCTGGGCTAGCAGGGGGCTGTGGGTCGGGATTGGGGGGCAGAGCTGTGTGTGTTGGGGGGGGACCCAGGCCTGGGTTAGCAGAGGGCTGTGGGTCGGGATTGAGGGGAATCGGCAGAGCTTGTGGGGTGGGGCGGGGGAGGGGGGGGCGAAGCTTGCCCAGCTGCTCTCTGCAGCAGACCCAGCTGTAGCCAGCACCATCCGTCCCACGCTGCCCACTGGGCCTCCCATCCGGTTCTTTGCTGCTGCTCGACCAGCCCAGCTCGGGAGCCAGGTCCCCAGGCCTGAGGCTCACCACCCAGCAAGCAACCGTGACTAAGCTTCCCGCTGGGGCAGGCTCCCTGCTACAATGATTGATGCAGGGGCTCAGCTCTTCCCTGTGTGGGCCCTGTGGATCCCATCAAGGGACCCCTTGGAGGCGAGGCAGAGGGGCCAGGCGAGGGGGGTTGGTGTATCTCCGGGGGGAGGGGGGGTAGCGTGTGTGCCAGGGAGCCACCCCTCCCCCCTCGCTCCATCTCTTACTATTTCTCGGAGATGCGCCTGGTTTTCCGTCGGTGGTAGAGCGTCATGAACACGACGACCAGGACCAGCAGGCAGAGCAGCACGGCCGCGATGACGCCCACCACCACCACCGAGGCCGAGACCACGTTCACCTTCTGCAGCTCACTCTCTGCTGGGGGGGACAGACAGGGAGGGTCTGAGACGGCAGCCGGTGGGGCACAGCACAGCCAGTGTCTGAGCAACAAGGAACCCGGACTCCAGGGCTAAAGAGGCATCAGACTAGACAGATAGATAGGTACTTTGGATGGACAGATGGATGGACAGACAGATGAATGGATGGAGAGATGGACAGATGGATGGATGGATGGACGGATGAGTGGACAGATGGAAGGACGGAAGGATGCATGGATGGGTGGGTGGATGGACAGATGGATGAGTGGGTGGACAGATGGATGGATGGATGGATGGACGGATGGATTGACGGATGGATGGATGGATTGATGGATGGACGGATGAGTCAAACAGATGGAAGGACGGATGGAAGGACGGATGGATGGATGGATAGATGGATGGATGGACAGATGGATGGATGGGTGGACAGATGGATGGATGGATGAATGGATGAGTTGACGGATGGATGGATGGGCGGGTGGACGGATGGATGGATAGGTGAATGGGTGGACGGATGGGTGGATGGACGGATGAGTGGACAGATGGATGGGTGAGTGGACAGATGGACGGATGGGTGGGTGGATGGATGGACACCTGATGTTTAGTTATCAGCCCCAGCTGGTTCTAGCTCTGAAGATTCAATCTGCTTCTGTAAGGCTAAGGATTCCCAACCCTGCTCCCTGCAGCACAGCGCCCCCTAGCACCACTCAGGGGCTCAGCACGCAGAGCGCTCCCTGCTGTATCACCATCCCTGCCTCGTGCGGTGCTGGGCTCTCCAGGGAGGGCTCCTTGCACAGGTGCTGACCCAGCCAAGCCCTGACGCTCTGCCGGACTCCGGAGCCCCCCCGACACCGAGCAGCGCTGGGCCCTAGAGCAATTGCTGGGCAGAGGGGACGAGACGGGCAGATTCCCCTAGGAGAGCTCAGACCCTGGTGCGGGGAGGGTGCCCGAACCGAAAGGGGCTGGATTTGGACCCACACGCAGAGGGTCCAGGGCGAGCCCAGGGCCAGTGCTCTGACTGCACCAGCAGTGGGTGGGCAGGGTAACCCACAGCCCCCTCTCCGGCTGCTGGCTCCAGGATGGGACTGAGGGCCCCCCCATGTGCAGACACTGGGCATCACAGGCGGGGAGCTGGAGAGCCCCAGGGAGTGTCTGCATCCAGCAACCCTATTCTAGCCATCAGAGCCAAGCCCCCTCTATCACCGTATCAACCCCACCACAAGGGGGCGCTGCCACCCTGCCTGCCCCATCTCTACCTTTTATGCTGATGCTGGCCCGAACTTCCTTGGCCGCAAACCTGTTGGCGACCTGGCAGATGTAGACGCCCGTGTCGTCGGGGGTGAGGGGTCTCTGGAAGAGGAGGGTGGCCCCCTTGACCTTCACTCCTTCGGGCATGGGGCCGTTGAGCCTGGGGAGCAGAGGGGCAGAGTCAGTGGGGGGAGCTACGGGGGAACAGGCAGGGGGCAGTGATCCCATCCGCTTTAACCAGGGTCTCTGCAGCAGCTGTTCCCAGCTGCCATCACTGCCCTAGAGGAGGGGTCTGCGCTGGGGGCAGGTTTCCAATGGAAGGAGGTGCTAAGGGGGAGAACCCCTGGAATAGAGAGAGAGACGGAGACACACAGACCCAGTGAGATACATGGACGGACATGAGAGATTCCCCCCCCAGCCCTTTGCCCCGCGGCTCTCCCTGCAGCCCCGTGGCCTCTGGTTGCCTCCCGGGCCGACGTGCCTGGACGGGCGGCTGTGGTGGGTGGGGCGAGCCGGGACACCGTGAACAATAGGTGCTGAAATCAAAGGGCTCCCTGCCTTTTCCCACGGTTCCTGCGCGGCTGATCCCCTGCCAGAGCCCAGTGCCGGGGCCTGCCCAGACACAGCCCGAAACGCCACGCTGCTCCTTGCGTCACCACACGGCACGACCCGGGCCACCGGTTCCATCCCACACGCCGACACCCGGACACACACGCATGTGAACAGAGGGACACACGCACATAACACGAACCCCTGCACAAATGCGCACACGTACGTGCCCCGACACATGCACACGTACACACACACACACACACAGACCCCCAAACACAAATTCATCTCTCCAAACCCATAGACACAATGTATAGCATCAACGCACACAGACACGCATGCCTATCCAGGCACTCACCCTCTAATTTGCACACACGCAGGCACACACACACACGAGGCAGACACATGAGCACAAATACAAAAACACGTCCGCACGCAGCCACACAACCAGACCCCGAAAACAAACGCACACATTTGTACCCAACATCACAACTGCAGACCCAGGCGTATAGACACACAAACCCAGATCCACACACAAACAGGTACACATGAGAAGGATCACCTGATCACACCCACGCATGGGTACACACAGACACATGAACCCAGGTACACCCAAGAACGATCCCATGATCTCACACACACACACACACACACACACACACACACACACACACTCTCATTCTTGAGTATGGACCTTCACACACTGCCAGGCCCAAACACACATGGCCCCACACGCTGAGACCTCGAGGGATGCCACTCAAATAGGATCCTTCCTTTTTCCCTCCGCAGCACTCGCTGGGTCTATTAACCCTTTGGCTGCTACTTCTGCTAGAAAGCACACGTCCCTTTGGCCCCGTTTCAGGCCTGCAATGAAGCAGGGAGCTCAGGTCCCACAAGCCAGGATCCAGGGGTTCAGGTCATAGAGTCCCCAGGGGCTCGGCCCCTCCCACGGCTCGGGAAATCCCCCAAGGACGGGGGAAATGCCTGTGCAGCCCTGGCAGCGTCTGGGAAAGGAAAAGAAAAAGGGGGAGGGGGTGCCCCAAAGCCCCACTGTGTTTCGTGCCTGGCTTTCGGGGTTCAGCGTGGAGAGAGAGCTCCAGCCATTGGTTATGTAGCACGCCCAGTGCGGGAACACCCAGAGGCTGACCCAGGCCAGCGTCCCATGGTGCCAGGAGCTGGCACATACCCTCCTTTTAATTGCAGCTGTGGCACTGTGCACAGGCCGCCTTGCCAGCCTCTAGGCATCCCAGTCAAAGGCTCTCTCCTCGCAGGGCATGGCCAGAGCCCCGAGGGAGCCGACTAGCCCCACGTTCCCCCATGCTGCCCCTTTGCCTCTCCTCCCTGTGGCTGCACGTGGCCCCAGGCTGCCTCCAGCGACCGACGGCATGTCCCAGCCAGTCCCTGCCGCCCCAAGGGCTCCCAAGACAACAGAGATGACTGGGCGATGACTCAAGTGTTTATGGAGGACAGAGCTTCCCTTTGAATGGCTCCGTGGGAGCTGTGCGCTCCAGCCGCCCGGATTCCCAGCCTCTGGGATCACGAGCGTTGTTGGCTGGGAATGCAGCCGCAGGTTTGGGACCGGGCTAATGGGCACCCAGCCTTGGCTGGCAGGAAGAAGACGGAGGTGAAATTGATTTTGTGGGCTGGAGTGGGAGGGCACTGCTCAGGGGAAGCTCGCAGCCTTGCAGTCCCAGCTGCCGGAGGCTTGCCCGTGTGAAATCACAGCTGGCACAGGCAGCACCTGGCAAACCTCAAACAACTCAGCTGGGACTGACCGGCTGACATGCAGAATATGCCGCCCAACTAGAGATTGTGACGAGCAGGTTAGACAAACCCATCAGGGATGGTCTCGGATCATACTTAATCCTGCCACAAGTGGGGGGGACTGGACTAGATGACCTCCCGAGGTCCCTTCCCGTCCTATGATTCTATGTCACCAACTCTCTGGCTTTGAGGTAGCCAGGAACAAAGACAGGCCTACGGCTTGGCCAGGGCCAGGGAGGGCAGCCATCGACTGGCACTTTGACCCAGACCACAGCCCTTTTCGGAGCTCCGACTCTCAGCGTGAGCCGGTTGTCATCGGGATTCGAACCCGGGACCTCCAGAACCCAAACACCAGCTGCTGCAGGAGTAACTCCACTAACTGGTAGCTGTAGGAGGCTCTCCTGGGGGGTCACACTAGCTCCTCATGCCCATATTCTGGCTGGAGGCGGGTGGGGAGTGGGCACCCCCTTGGAGTCTGCGGCCAAGGTAAACTCCCCTATGAGACCCAGACCCCGGTCCGGCTGACCCCCTGAGGCTGGGTGGCGAGTCCAAACCTTGGGGTGCTTCTCAGACCTGAGCCCCCCCAACCCTCCAGCATCAGCTCCCGACAGAGGCACAGGCCAGCCCTGCCCCCGCCTCTGCCCCGGGAGCTGCGCTGGGAAAGGGAGCCCTGCCCGCAAGCGAGGGGCTCACACTTACCGGGTCCAGTTGTAGGTGGGTGGGGGGTTGCCCTCGCCAAGGCACTTCAGCGAGACGCCCTCCTTGCCCGCCTGCCAGTCCTCCTCCTCCTCGTGCCCTCGCACTGAGGCGTCCGAGAGATCTGGGCAGGGAGAGGGCAACAACCGTGAGAGGGGGGAGAGAGAAACGCCCACCTGGGCCCTCCCTTCACCCCCCAGCCTGCGCCCTTCCCATTGCTGACCCCACGCCCACCTTGGTCTGTGCAAACGTGTCCCCCGCCCCAAGCCCCTCAACTAACCCCCTCGGGCCACATATGATCTGGGGTCCCCCTTAAGCCCCCCACCCGAGGGTATATGCCCTCCCACTCCGATGGCAGCTCCCCTTGGGTGTCTCTGCTCCTCCCCCTGCTCCACAGCATGCCCCAGTGGGTCTCTGCCCCCATGACAACCCCCGGGGGTCTTCATCCTACCCCATGCCAGCCCTCTAGGGGGCCACTACCTCCATGGCAGGCCCCTAAGGGTCTCTGTCCCACCCCCATGGCACCTTCTGGGGGGATCTCTGCCCCCACAGCAGCTTCCCAAGGGATCTCTGCCTCTGCCACAGCACCTCCTGCAGGGGCTCTCTGCCCCCCCATGGCAGCTTTGCTGTGGGTCTCTGCTCTTCCCCATGGCAGCCCCCCAGGGCTGTGCCCCCCGGGGTGGGACGTACAGGCGACACTCAGCACGTGGGTGATCCTCTTCTCGTGCGGCAGCCCCGGGTGGCTGACGACGCAGGTGAGCGTCTTGCCGTTCATGCTGCGCCCGGGCACCAGGAAGAACTCGCTGGTGACGGAGGCCGAGCGAGGGTGCAAGGACTGGCGGGTGCTGTTGGTGCCGCGCACCTGCGTCTCCCAGGTCACGGTGGGCATGGGGTTGCCCTCGGCCGTGCAGGAGGCGGCCAGTGTCCTCCCCTGCCCTTCCTCCAGCGGGGGGCCGGGGTTCAGGGTCGGCAGCGGGGGCACTGCGGGGAGAATGTAGAGCGGTGACGGGAGTGTAAAAGGCAGCATCCTCCGGGGACCCCAGGCAGTCAGGAATTTGCACCCCTCCAGGGTCCCCCACAGCCCTGCTACTGCCCCCACCCCACCCCCAGAGCCCCAGGCAGCCCAGCATTTGCACACCCCCAAGGGTGTTTGCATGCCCAGCTACTGCTCCCCTCCACAGGACCCCATGCAGCCCACCTACTGCCCCTTACCCCCATGGGGTCTCACACAGCCTGGCTACTTCCCCCTAATCCCACCGGCCCCCCCATAGCCCCCACATAGCCCAGCTACTTCCCTGGGGATGAGGGGTTTGGAGATGACGGGTTTAGGGTGCAGGAGGGGGCTCCGGAATAGGGCAGGGGCTTGGGGGCGGGGGAGTGAGGGCTCCAGCTGGGGGTGCAGGCTCCGGGGTGGGGCTGCGGATGAGGGATTTGGGGTGCAGGAGGGGGCTGCAGGCTAGGGCAGGGGGTTGGCGTGCAGGGCAGTGAGGGCGCCAGCTGGGGGTGTGGGCTCTGGGGTGGGGCCGGGAATGAGGGGATTGGGGTGTGAGGTCCTGGCAGCGCCTACTGCAGCTCCGAGGAAGCGGCCGCCAGGTCCCTGTGGCCTCTAGGCACGTGGGCGGCCGGGCGGCTCTGTGCGGTGCATGCTGCATTTGTGCCCGGAGGCACCACCCTCCCGCAGCTCCCATTGGTCGTGGTTCCTAGCCAATGGGAGCTGTGGAGCCGGGACTCAGGGCGGAGGCAGC
This sequence comes from Mauremys reevesii, assembly GCF_016161935.1. Classification (NCBI taxonomy): domain Eukaryota; kingdom Metazoa; phylum Chordata; order Testudines; family Geoemydidae; genus Mauremys; species Mauremys reevesii. Next base: position 9,102,988 of record NC_052646.1, on the reverse strand, counting down.
GCGTGGGCCCTCCCAGTGCCTGGCTGCCCAGTGCCCCAGTGCCTAGAGGCCGCAGGGACCTGGCAGCCGCTTCTGGAAGCCAGGCAGAGCCAGGGCAGGCAAGGAACCTGCCTTACCCCGGGCCCCTGCTGCGCTGCCAATCGGACTTTAAACGGCCTGGTCGGCAGTGCCAATCAGAGCTACCAGGATCCCTTTTCGACCGGGCCTTCCAGTCGAAAACCGGACGCCTGGCAACCTTAGGCCCCACGCAGCCCGGCTACGGCCCCCGCCACGGAACCCCAACTCCTGTCTCGGGGCGCCCTGCACAGGCCCAGCTCCTGCCCTGTGGGGGCCACTCGGGCCTGGCTCCTGCCCCCCAAGGGGCCCTGAACCGGCTCAGCTCCTCCCCCAAAGGGCCCCACGCAGACACCCCACCCAGCCCTCCAGGGCCAGCCCTGCATACCCAGCTCCCCCTACACTCACTGTATAGCCCCCACCCCTTGGGGATCCCTCTCCCCCGACACAGGCCTGGCCCGGAGACCAAGCGTTCAGCTCCCCTGCAGGCTGGGGCTCAGGGCTGCTCCCATCCCAGTGGCCGGGGCACCCCCGCGTACCCCCGATCTCTGCAGTGGCCTAGCCGGCTGGAGTGGGGAAGGCAGCTCTGCCCACAGCTGGCCCAGCAGAGCCAGGCAGCCCCGGTGCCCCGTGCCCGGACCCTCACCCAGCACGCTGAGCGTCATGCTGCCCTGGAAGTTGCCCGAGGGGAAGGTGATGAGGCGGCATTCGTAGGCGCCCTCGTCGGCCTGCACGGCGTTCTTCAGAACAATGGCACCGTCCTCCAGCGGCCCCGGCACCCGCCGCAGCACCCGCCCCGCGTAGGGCTCCTGGACGTGCTCCCCGTACTCCGAGTTCAGCACCGCGATCTCCACGTTCTGCCCGTCGGTGCCCTGCTTCAGCCACGTCACCTGCACCACCTTCTCACCCTCCTGCGCCCGATAGCGGCACGGCAGCACCACATCCTTGCCCAGCACCGCGGTGACGCTGCGCTCCATCTCCAGCACCCCCGCCAGGGACCCTGCGGGCACGAGAAGGGGAAGGATTAACCCGTGGCCCCCAGGGAGGGAAGACACCCTCCCACACACACACACAGAGCAGGCTGGGGCTGTGCCAGGATCCATGAATGTGAAATTCTCTCTTTGCCCACAGAAGAACACAGCAAAGCTTCCCCTCTCCCCCACCCCACAAGCCCCCAGTCTACCCAACCTGGGGGGGATGGGGACTCTCTGGGCTCAGTCCATGCTAGACCAAACTGGGCCAGGGGGTCTGGGACCTTGGGTAAGTCACATCGCCCCCCACTGCCTCAGTTTCCCCTTCTATGACACACGGATGACTCGGCTTTGCCTTCTAGCACCCTTGTGAGGGCTGAATTCCTGCTCTGAGCCCGTCAGAGGGCAGGGAGAGGACTGTCATTCTGGGCCCCTTCTGTCTGGGGGATGCAGTTCTCTGAGGTCAGTATCGTCATCCCCATTTTAGAGCAGGGGAAACTGAGGCACGGGGCAGAGATGTGCCTTGCCGAAGGTCACCCAGTGAGTCGGCAGCAGAACCAGGACTAGAACCCAGGAGTCCTGACCCATGCCTGTGCTGTGCCCACGAGGCACTCCTTGCTCTTCAGCCCCCCAGTGCCACTAGCCCCTCGACATTATGCAAACACGCCCCACTGAGCGGCTGTTTTGCCATCAACAGTACATGGGCGTCCTCGCTGTTCCCTGGCACTGGGCTGTCGGTTCCCTGGGAGTCGTGCCAGCTACGCGGTGGGTCCCAGCACGGGTGGAAACATTTCCAAAGGACCCAGGACGGTCCCTCTTCATCCGGGAATCATTGCACCAGGTGAGAGCAGCAATTCCTCCAGCCTGGCATCCCCCAGCATCCGAGGCCAGAAGGGACCGTTGTGATCACTGTCTGGCCTCCTGTCTGGGACAAGCCCAGTGCAGTGGGGGACTTTTTACCATTTTCTGAAGTGCCAGCTGGAGGCAGGGTAGCTGGCTCCATGCACCAACCAGCCAGTCTGATCAAAGCTGCATTCCTATAACGTGCCCTAAGGCCACGTAGTCACCCAGTCACCCACCTGGGAACACTATTGGGCCCCTCCTCTAATCACAGGACCTCCCTCCCTCCCTCCTAGAGCTGGGAACAGACCCAGGAGTCCGGACGCCCAGTCCTGGTGCACTAACCAAACCACACCCCTGCAGCCATCTCAGAAGAGACCAATGGGCCATTCAGCCCCCTCTCCTTTGTTCAAGTTTCCTTGACCTCCCCCCATCTGTCTGTATCCAGCTGTTGCCTCTTGTCTTACACCCAGATTGTCAGCTCTCGGGGCAGAGGCAGTCTCTGTCCTGTATTTGTACAGCACCTAGCGCAACGTGGGCCCGGCCTGTGACTGGGACGCCCAGGTGCTACCGTAATCCATCTAATAAATAACATGCAGCGCCTGCACTCTGGGGCCTGGTCCATGGCTGGGGCTACAGTAAGACAAACAATAAATAAATAATAAAGGATGGCAAACAACCCTCAGTCCTTCCTGACCCCGAGCTGGCATCAGCCCCCGCCCTGAAGCATGGGGTTGGATAGCCCAGGTGACCCTGCGTCCTCGCTGACGAGTCTGATCAAATCAGCTCCTGCGAGGAAGGCGCTGACTGCATTTCAGACGGGCCAGCCCACAGCGCACGCCTCTGCGGATCGCTGCCTCGCGCAGGGGGAGGGTGTGCTCTGCTCAGACCTGGCCTCTCTCCAGCCGGAGCCATCAGCTGAGGAATGCTGCTCCCTCTGGGGAAGCGGACGGGCCAGCGAGTCCAGATAAACCGGCCTGCTCAGATACCAGGGGCCATGCAGCAGCTTGTGCAGATTCCACTCCCTTCCTCTCCCCCACATCCTCCCCTTCGCCCCAGCTCGAGGAGGGGCCTGCGCGGCTGGCTCAGAGCTGGGTGAAGGCAGGGAGAGCCCTGCCCCGCTGGAGGGGGCTCAGGCACTCCCCACCTCCTTGGTGGCTCCCCAGGGAATTTCAGAATGGGGCTCGGTGCATTTCCCCTGGTTCCCCAGGCGCCAGCATTGCTGCCTCTTAGGCTAAGGACTCTCAGGCGGATACCCCAGACCCGTCCGATTTCACAGCCACCTGCACTGGAGTCCTGCCCACCCCCACCATTCCCAGCTGAGCAACTGACACATACAAGGCGGAAAGGGACAGGTCCCGTAGCTGGGCCAGTAGCCCCGGACTGCGGGGGTAGAGGAGTTAGAGCCCAGCGTCCCCCACTTGGCCCGACGGCTGCTTGTGGGAGCTCTCTCCCGGCCAATGGGCCCCAGGGAGCAGAGAAGTTGCTTTGTTACATTTAGAAGCCAGTGAAAATAACTGATCGGAGACCCCACCTACTGGGAATCAGGGGCCGAGTCCCCGGTTGGTGTAAATTCAGCATCCCTAGTGCGATCCTCGTTGACACCAGTCGGAGTCTGGCACCCTGGCATCTGGATTTACCCACTGAACAGCAGGGATTCTACATGGAACCCTGGAAAACGTGCAGCTCTAGAAAGACCCAGTCACCGGCCTGGGTTCTGGATTTGCCAGGGGTTCTAGATTTAGAACAGCACACGAGCCTTTGGGGTTCCAAGATCCATTTTGCTTTGGAAAAACCTGCACTCTTAGCTGCTGCTGCTTTTATATTCATGATTATTTACCCAGTGCTGACTGCCACTGACTTGGAAACTGGTGGGCTTTCAAATCTCCTTCCAAATCAGTTTTGATCAAGTGAAAAATGGCTCCAGAAAACTTAAACCAAACTTTTTTTTTCTCTTCTAAGTACAGATTTGGTGAAACCCCAAAGACCCATGGACCCTCCCATCACAACTCTGAAAGGCACCGCCATAGGAATGGGTCAGTCCCCTCGTCGCTAGCAGATGGTGGAATTCTCAGGTTGTAATTGTTATTCGACGTGATGGAGGGATTCCGTCCCTGTACGTTCTCAGTGTAGAGATGGGTCACATGAATCTGATGATCATAGATTTGGAAGCTAAGGGAATGTCAGATCCTCTCGCCTGACCGTCTGTAGCTCCCAGGCCAGTAAATTCCAGTTCCCCTGTACTGAGCCCAATAACTTGACATCCGCTCAGCATCTGAAGACATCACAAGATGGAGAATCCACCACTTCTCTTGGGAGTTTGTTCCACTGGTCAATCACCCTCAATTTCAGACACGCCCATGCCTTGATTGTTAATTGAATTTGCCTGCCTTTAACTTCCAGCCATTCGTCCTTGTTCTGCCTTTCTCCACTAACGAGCCCGTTAGTACCCTGGATTTTCTCCCAGGCTGTTACACCATGATCAAGTCACGGGCTTTGTAAATCAAATAGACAGTTTGCGCTGTATTAATTAGTTACATACATCATCCAACCAGCTAACAGCAATGAGGCCGTGTGACTTAATGTAACTAGCCGACAGCACAAATTGCAGATCTCACCATGGAATATAAAAAGGATCCCCATTGGATACCATACAACATTCGCTTTCAGGAACTCTGCCAGCGCCATGGCCCAGGAACGGCCTCGTTTGGGGAGCGTGGAGGGGTCACGCTTGCACAGCTTGGTCAAAGGAATAGAGCGTTCCTGGGAGCCAGCCGTGTGGGGTGAAAGTGAAAATCTCCAAGTTGGAGGCTTTGGAACTGTGGCTACCAATATTCTGCACAGGCTGGAGCTTCCCAAGAGAGACCTTACCCCGCCCTGGGGCTTGAGCATGGGGCAGCCACTAGGGTGAAGCCCTGACCCCAATGGCACAATTCCCACTGAGTCTGATGGGCCAGAGTTTGCCCCTAGCGGTGCCTTAAGGAGACGCCCTCCCTGGAGTCACTGGCCAGTGAAATTCACTCCTGGGCAGAGGGGGCTGCGGACCCTGAGGGGTTGGACTGAAGCCAGAGCAGGGTCCAGCCAAGTCGTACACGTTACAAGAGACCATCTGCAGCACAGCCAGGGCCTCCAGCTGGCAGGTAACAGAGCCTAGGTAGCTATTACACTCGCTGGCAGCCCAGCTCCCCCGGCAGCGCCGGCGGGAGACAAAGAGGGAAATGTCCAGCGTTCCCAGGGGCAGGCAGTGCCCAGGCCCGGTGCCCCCTGCCCAGCTGTGACCAGTGCCCAGTATGTAAGAGGGAGGCGGGGAGCTCATTGCCCACATCCCCCTCGCTGCACCGCCCTGCCAGTCTGAGCTCTTGCCAAGGGACCAACTCAGCTGGGCACAGGTCCCCGCTGTCACTGTGCCCAGGGGCGTCGCCTGAGTCTGTGGGTACATCCATCCCCACGTGAAGGTGTGACGGGAGCAGGGGGTAACAGCGGTAGTGTAGACACAGCAGTACGGGCTTCAGCGCCGGCTAGCTCCCGAGCACCCTGGCGGGCGTGGCCTGGAGCGGCTAACCGGCTATGCGGCTGCTGTTACCCCAGCTGGATTAAAGCTAGGCTGGTGTACCTCCCTACGCGGCACTTGCAGTGTAGATGTACCCCGTCCGTGTGCCTCTGTGCGTGCCCGTGTGTGCCTCCTGGTACGTAGCACCCGGCTTTCTCGTGCCAGCTGAGTGTGGGCATGTCTCTATGTCCCATGTGGACCCTGTGCCCGACTATATATACAGGGTCGTACTTAGGGTGACCAGATGTTCCAATTTTATAGGGACAGTCCCAAGTTTTGGGTCTTTTTCTTATATAGGCTTCTATTACCCCCCACTCACCCCCGTCTTGATTTTTCACATTTGTTGGCTGGTCACCCTAGTCGTACTCGGGGCAGCTCGCCCATCCCACCACCAGCCCCACCAGGGCCACGCTGCTGTTTTCAGTGGGAATTACCCCTCCGGCCACAGTACAGACATACCCTGTGTGTCTTGTGTTTCTGTGTCCGTGTGCATCCATGTCTCCGCATGTGGGCGTCCGTGTCCATGTTTGTGTGTCCATCCATGTCCATACGTCTGTGTGTGCGCACGTGTCCACATCTGTTTATGTCCATCCATGTCCATGTGTCCTTGCCTCTGGGTATATGTGTCCATGTCCGTGAGCATGTGCAATCTCCCATCACACGCTGCAATCTGTCATGTCCCACCCAATCACATGCTGCAATCTCCCATCACATGCTGCAATCTGCCACGTCCCACCCAATTACACGCTGCAATCCCTGCATCACACGCTGCAAACCCCCATGTCCCACCCAATTACATGCTGCAATCTGCCACGTCCCACCCAATCACACGCTGCAAACCCCCATGTCCCACCCAATCACACACTGCAATCCCCCCATCACACGCTGCAATCTGCCACATCCCACCCAATCACACGCTGCAATCTCCCATCACATGCTGCAATCTGCCACGTCCCACCCAATTACACGCTGCAATCCCTGCATCACACGCTGCAAACCCCCACGTCCCACCCAATCACACGCTGCAATCTGCCACGTCCCACCCAATCACATGCTGCAATCCCCCCATCACACACTGCAAACCCCCACGTCCTGCCCAATCACCCATCCTGCTCTGGGCTCGTGCCAGACAATACCTCTCTGCCCCTATACAGCCCCTGGCAATGCCATGCCAATTACCACCCCTGTGAGCTGGGTCAGGTTGGTTCTCATTCTACAGAGGCAGGCCCTTGCCCAGCGAGTCAGTGGCTGAGCCAGAATAGAACCCAGGCATCCTGCCTCCTCTGCGCTCTCCAGCGCAAGCCAACGTCAGCTCCCCCGGAGCCGTGCAGCAAACATCCCGGGTCAGCGTCAGCAGCCCGTGTTTGTGCAGCCTCCAGGAAAGAAAACACAGCTGTGAGGAAGCCTTCTGAGCGACAGAGCCCCAGCCAAGCCAGCGCTCTTGCACCATGGGAACGGGCGCCCTCCCCAGCAACACCATGGAGGGAAACAACCGTCCAGCAAGCGCAGACCCTCGCTGGCCTCAGGACATTTTGCACTGTGGAGGCCTTGTTCTTGGTTAGGTCTGGGCAGCGCTGGGCACAACGGGGCCCTGCTCTCGGTCGGGGTCTGCGCAGCGCCTGGCACAACGGGGCCCTGCTCTCGCCCGGGGTCTGCGCAGCGCCTGGCACAACGGGGCCCTGATCTCGCCCGGGGTCTGCGCAGCGCCTGGCACAACGGGGCCCTGCTCTCGCCCGGGGTCTGTGCAGCGCCTGGCACAACGGGGCCCTGCTCTCGCCCGGGGTCTGTGCAGCACTTTGCTATGTTATCAACAATAAATAAGCAACAGAATTTTGTAATAAGCCCTAACCCATATCCAGCCCTTTCCAGGGTAGTTTGCAGAGCGCTTTACAAAGCAGGCGAGTGTCATTATTGCTGTTGCAGATGGGGAAACGGAGGCACAGGAGGGGAAGTGACTCGCGCACAGTCACCCAGCAGGCCAAATGCAGAGCTGGGAACAGAAACCTGTTTTCCTAGATCACAGTCTAGTGCTCTACCCACTAGACCATGCTGTTCCCCTGGGCACTCTAGAGACACTTTCTCAGGACCCCGGGGCCCTGCGCCAGAGGAGGATTAGTAATAAGCAGGCACCATTCTTTGCCTTTCCCTGGCATCTCCCCCGCTCCCGCTTAGGGTGACCAGACAGCAAGTGTGAAAAATCCGGACGGGGGTGGGGGGTAATAGGAGCCTATATAAGGAAAAGACCCCAAAATTGGGACTGTCCCTATAAAATCGGGACATCTGGTCACCCTAGTCCCGCTCGACACACCTGCATTCATCAGCCCCAGTGCTCCACAGCTGGGCAGCCTGCCCAGGCATTCGGATGCCACCAGCTCCACGTGATTGGCTGGGAAAGGCGTGGAATGCCCAGGGATGGCGCAGGCAGAGGGGGATAGGGAGTCGTCTGGTTGGTACCTTGCCCTGCCCCCTGCGACCCAGAGCGCACGTGCATGCACACACACACGCACGCACACGTGTGCACACACGCGCACACACGCACACACACACGCACACCCCTACCTGCACTCTGGGAATCACTAGCAGGCAGAAATGGGAATGGGGAGTAGGAGCAGAGAGGTTATTTTACCTCCGTCTCTGGCACTGGTGCGACCGCTGCTGAAAGCCTGTGTCCAGTTCTGGTGCCCACAGTTCAAGGATGTTGATAAATGGGAGAGGGGTCAGAGAAGAGCCCCAAACTGATGAAAGGATCAGAAAACTGCCCTACAGTGATAGACTCACGGAGCTCAGTAGGTGGCTTAACAAAGAGAACGCTACGGGGTGACTTGATCACAGACTACAAGGACCTAGATGGGGAACAAATATTTAATAACGGGCTCATCAGCCTAGCCGAGAAAGGTCGAACACCATCCAACGGCTGGAAGTTGAAGCCAGACACATTCAGACTGGAAATAAAGTGTAAATTTCTAACCGTGAGAGTAATTAACCCCTGGATCAATTTCCCAAGGTCGTGGTGGATTCTCCGTCACTGACCATTTCTAGATCACGACTGGCTGTTTTTCTAACGGATCTGCTCCAGGATGTTCTCTGGCCCTGGGTCATGCAGGGGGTCAGAGCGGATGGTCACCGCGGCCTTGGGATCTGTGAATCTATGACTCACGCACACACAGACCCAAAGGCCCCGGGTTCTGCTGCCCAAGCCATGTTGCTGCAAACTTAGCACAGCCCCTCACCCTGTTCCCACTGCCCCAGCACCCCCAGCATCGCCCGCGGCGAGGAATAGCCCTGGCAACAAAACCTAGGCCCTGCTCTTTCCCCACACAGAGCCTGAGCGTGGGGTGAGCTCCTGGCTCTCAGACCCACCGTGTCAACAGGGCACCAAGGGTAAGATCCCCCTTCTGCCGGGGGGAGCTGCTCCTTCCAGGCCTGTAGGCGCGATTCAACCATCCCTGGGCAGGGTGGGTCTTTGCTGCCCTTTGGAGGCCAGCCCGTGAGTCAACTATTGGTGCCACCTTGCGCCCCCCCACTCCGCCCTGAGGTGCCCCCCGCGGCAGCTCCCCCCGGCCCCGGGAACCGTGCGGCAGCTCCCTGCCCCAGCTCACCTCTGCTCCGCCTCCTCCCCGAGCACGCCGTCGCCGCTCCACTTCTCCCGCCTCCCAGGCTTGCGGCGCCAGTCAGCTGTTTGGCACCGCAAGCCTGGGAGGGGGAGAAGCAGAGCGGGGCGGCGTGCTCAGGGGAGGAGGCGGAGCAGAGGTGAGCTGGGGCGGGGAGCGGTTCCCCTGCGTGCCGCGCTCCCCTTACTTGCTGCAGGCGGCCCTCCCCGTGCCCCCTGCCACAGGTCCCTCCGCCTAAATGCCGATGATGACCGGGGCGGCCAAAGATCCGGCCACCGCGGTTGCCGCCGAAGGACCCGAAATGCTGCCCCCCAAGTGCTAGCGCCCTAGGTGACCACCTAGGTCACCTAATGGGTTGCACCGGCCCATCTAGCCTGGCATCCCGCCTCCGAAAGCATCCAGACCAGGGGACTAGAAACCCCCTAGTGGGCAATGGGTGAATAACCTGCCCAGAGGGGAACCCCCGCTCCCCCCACAGCTCCTGCCCCAGGCCCCCAGCAGAGCACAGAGTGATCTGGGGCAGGACAGCTGGGACCCCACCCCACAAGCTGCAGAGCATCGGCAATTTCCAATGACTTCCCCAGGTGCTTGGCACCTCTCAGGATCGGGCCCTTTGTACAGCCCCTCCGCACTGCCCCACTGATCTTGGGATATGCCAGCCACCCACAGCAGGGCAAAGGGGGCTCAGCCCAGAACACCTCCCTGCCACAGATGCCAGAGGCAAAGCCTCACGTCACCAGGGCATTAACAGCTGTGCTCAGCCCACTAGTGGCTTCCAGAGGCTCAGCCAAGGAGCCCGGGGCAGGACTCCGATCCCATCAGCATTCCTGCTGGCTCAGCACTTCCCCCCAGCTGAGTACGTGCCCAGGAACGAAATGCCCCATTGTAGCAGAGGATCATGTGCGAAAATGGCTGCAAACGCTTAGCTCCACACATTACCCTTAACTCTGACCCTGCATCCCTCGTGCATCTTCCTCACTGGCCCAGAATCCCCAGCCCAGCCCACAGATCTGGGCACCCCAATGTCCCTCAATGCAATCCGGAACTCCCCTCCCATCCGACCACGCCCTCCCAACACTTCCACAACCAGCTGGTGCTCTTTAACCTCCCCGCAGAGGAGCATGAATCCTTGCACTGAGCACAAGGTCCTTCACTAGTGCAAGGACCCACGCTCAGCCACAGAGCACGAGAAGAACCACACACCACTAGGCTACTCTAAGGCCAAACCACAGAGCTTAGGGAGAACGCCGGGCACCTCAGAAATCTGCAGAGACAGTGCACAGCAGCTCACCACCTCTCCTGGGTCTAACCCACATGCAAGGAACCATGGACTCTGGAGGGTGTTTCTGTCACCTCGGCCGGTGCACAGCCGGCTTTCTGAGGCCTTGGGATTTTGTTTCCAGCTTTTCACGTCTTTCTGGGATCAAACAATAACAACCAAACCCCAGCTCCCAACCCCCCGATCACAGAATAGGCTCGATTCCCCCAGGACCTAGCACCAGAGTTTTAAAGGCATTTCAGTGCCTGAAGATGCAGACAGATGCTTAGTGAGGGTTTCAAAGACACCCAAGTAAATCTGGCACCCGACACCCTTTGACTGACCATAGGAGTTAGGCACCCAACCTGCTGAGGTGTTCCCCAGCCCCCGGGAGTTCCTTCAATGCATGCACCGGGGGAGGGGAGCAGACTTGCAAAGTGCAACCAGCGCGCCTGTCACCCCAGGGCCCGCGGGCAGCATCTCCCTGCCGATCCCTGTGGTTTCAACACTGCATGGCGGGGTGGGACCTAAAAGGCACTTTTCCCAATTGAGGCTTCCATGGTGTTTGCTTAACACGACCGACAACAGCCCCCTTTCGGCCTCAGAGGGAGATTTCCTAGCTGGGCCTAGTGCTGGTGCTCACTGGGGCCCAAATGTCTTCAGCCGTCAATTGCACCAGCAGCCGCAAAAGCCGTCAGGCAGCTAGGGGCAGGCGCAGGCTTCGGGGACAAAGGGCACAAGGGCCGCCTGGCCGTGCGAAGCTCCTGGCCCACCGAGCGCCGGAACAAACAGCAATGGGCAAAGAGGTTCCTGGGAGATCAGCGCCGCCCTGGCTGAGCTGCCAGCTCCATGCGTCAGCAGCGCTGTATGACATCACTCAGCACCCGGGGCAGCGCCACACACCGGAGCAGGAACCGCGCCCCCCTGAACTCGGCTCCCGGCAGGAGCCGGGAATGAGCTCCAAACACTTGGCTTCTTCGGCACTTTTTACGCCAAGCCCAGATCCTGCCTCTGGTTTGGGATCTGGAGCAAGCAGCCCCTTGGTTCTAATCAGCTGTGAAGCCAGCTCCCCTTGCAGCCTGTCCCCCCAGGCCGTCTCCACTAAAACTGGGTGAATCAAAAGGAATCGCTCCCCAGTGCGTGAGAAAGGAGCTGCCAAACCAGAAGAACCAGATCTCCGCCCAGGTCACTTTCCTTTAACCCTGTAATCCCCTGCTAGCTGCAATGCCGAGGAGCCTCCTGCCCGGGTTGGGAGAGTCCGGAAGGGAATGGAAACTGGCCCAGTCTTAGCCATTGTATCTGCTTCCTGGCACCTTGACTGCACCAGCAAAACCAGACCTGCGATTCCCTCCTGGTCCGGCCCCAGTCCCTGCAGCACCCCCTGCTGGGAGAGGCTGGAACTGGAGCAACAGCAGAAGAGTTAGTTTAGAACAAGCTCAGGTGCTTCCAGCATCTCCCAGCCGGGGGCGCTGTGGGGAGCAGGGTAGGAGCGTTGGCTGCAGCAGGGGGAGCTCCCGGCTCCCAGCCTCTGCAGCAGGAGGCGCTGCAGGGAATGACATCCAGGCTTCAGCGCTCTCCTCTTCCTGCAGAGGCAGCTCTGCAAGTGGGGACTGCAGCAGGCTGGGAGCGCCCGGAGTGGGGGTCGCCAGGGCCAGAGACCCAGCCACATTCCCCACTCTGGGAAGTGTAAACCAGCCTGGCTCCTGACGTCTGCCCGAGCCTTCCCATGGCGGGCGGCCCTCCCTGCCCTGCAGGGGAATGCAGGGCACGCTGCACACACGCCATATGCATGCATGTCGGCGGCCACTTGTGTAGGGGGAGATGGGAAGGCGATGACCAAGGACGCTCCCTTGGGGGAATCACCCCTCTCCCCCACACCAGTTCCCTGCTCGGGGGAGCCCATCACCTCTCTCTGCCCCGGGAAACTTAGCTGCTATCTGCAGGGAGCCCAGCCGCAAGCCAAGGGCTCGCCCAGCCCATCCGACCCTGCCAATCTCCCTTGCTGCCCTCGCTGTTGCTGTAGCCACGGCTGCTGTAAACAGAACCGCCCTGTCCTGATAAATAAACAAGGGTGGGACTAGGCACTTGGGGATTCCTGGCTCTTCCTCCGTCACCACCGGGGGAAGCCCCCAGCCAGCTGGGGCTCAACAGCCCCTGCACGTGGGAGTGGTGCAGTGGGTGTGACCCGGGTCCTCTCCCATCCCAGCAGCTGGGCATTAGGTCACATCCAGGGACTGTTCTTGGCACAGGTGGCAGAGCTGGGATAGCCACAACGTCTGTGCTCCACGGGGAGGGAAAATCAATGCCCCCTGCCACCCTGGCAGAGAGCGGGCACCTTCCGACTGGTGGCCCATCCTCCCTGCTGGCTGCTTTGCCCACAGGAGCCCCCATTACACACCCCATGGCCCCCTCTAGTCCCGCCCCCCAGTCAGTTCCATCTCCCATAACGCGCCTGGCCGACTGTGCTGGGCGCCGCAAAGGAGGCAGTGTTGCCTAGTGGTTAGCATGGGAGTCAAGCCGGAGAAACAGCTGGGCCCCGCCCTGCTCCCGTTGGAACCTCCCACACCACAGCCCTGGCTTCCCTCTCCCTTACACCACTCCTGATTTACCCCAGGGCATGCAGGAGGAGAGACTCAGACACATGCCCACGTCAAAGACTTCACTGGGGGGCAGGTTGGAGCCCTGGGGTTCTGCTTCTAGCTCTGCCCCTGTCTGTGTGCAAGTCACTGCCCTTCACTGTGCCTCAGTTTCCCTATCTGTAAAATGGGGGCCACATTCCTGCTGTAACTCCTTCCCTAATGAATGAACGTCTGTAAAGTGCTTTGAGCACCTCACGATGGAAGGTGCCATAAAGAGTCCGGCATCACGTGAAGGGAATCCTTCCTGTCCCTTGGGGTTCTGCCCTGAAGCATGACAGTGGAACCCCTCCCTCTGCAGAGATTCTCCTGCAGACCAGAAGCATTGGTATTATTTACATACATTTTGGTAGCACCTGGGGGCTCCTACTGAGCTAAGGGCCCCGTTGTGCCAGGCACTGCACACCATGCAATAGCATTGGCATCTGCGAACAGGTGATGATGTAGAAAGATTGTCTCATTTTCATGCTGGACATTTTCACTCAAGCCCCCAGGCTCCCATGTCTCTATTCCCTCCACCAGCTACCTGCAGCCTGTGGCATAACACCCAAAATATTAATTTATTATTCATTAATTATTATTATTATTATTATTATTAATAGTTATTATTTATATTACAGTAGCACCTAGACAATCCATTCATGGATCAGGACCCCACTGTGCCAGGCGCTGTACATTTTATTAAGTGTATTACGGTAGCACCCAGGAGCCCCAGTCATGGCCCCCCTGGTGCCAGGCGCTGCACAAACCCAGAACAGACAGAATTTCCCTGCCTCAAAGAGCGTCTCAGCTAGTCAGGTTCTTTCCTGAGCTCTCACCTTGGTTCCCAGCCCAGCCCTGCCCTTTCCACTCTGGCTGAATGAGAGCAATAAATAACACTCGGCCCATCCGCATTATAACAACATCGCCTTGCTCCTACCCAGCACGATTCAAACCCTCTGTGGGGGTGGCTACACGGCTCACTGCACCCGGGCTCGATCGCAGGTTTGAGCCCAAGTCACACTTCTGTCTGCATCCACATCAGTGGCTTGGGTCAGCGAGCACTCAGGACCCAGGTCCTAGGACCTGCTGGGGAGTGGATCAGAGCCGAGCCCCGTCATCCTGCCGTGTGGACGCAGCTCAAGCCGCAGGCTGGAGTCAGAAGGTCTGCGCGGTGCAGTATGGACATGTTAGCACGGCTGTGAGACCCGGCGCCAGCCGCGGAAACCCGGGTTTACAATGCAGTGTGGGTGCTCAAGTGCGGACTTGGAAACATGAGTCCTCTTACCCAGGTCCCCTGCTGCTGGGGCCGGGCTGGGCCCTGCACAGTCCCCAAACGTGGGTGGGAGGCCTGATTCGCCCGCGTCCTGCCACTGGTGCGGGGCGGCAGGGGAGGGGGGTTCTGTGTGATGCTGGTGGGGGAGGCGCTTGGCCAGAGACTGAAACATCAAGGGGCCTAAACCACCCAGCGGTGCCATCCCAGTCCCAGGCTGTGTGGAGGGGAACCAGGGAGACCTGTGGACAGGGGGGTTCCTGCCACAGCTTTTCCTGCTGCCCCTACCCCGGGGGGCGGGGGGGCTGCTTTAAATGCATGCTCCTGGAACACCCCATCCAGCCTGGGCAGCTCCGGTGCTGGTGGCCTTAGCAGCAGAAGGCCAGATGCTGGCACAGAGTCTCCCCACTCCCTCTTTGTTCCCTGAGCCCCTTGGCTGGGAGGTCACTAGACGGAGCCACACTTGGCATCCTCGCCCCGTTGCACGGGAGTCTGGGAGCAGCAGCTCTGTGTGTGTTGCATGCATGTCCCCACGTCTGTGCGTCTGCACACACATCACAGGGTGTGCGCACAGGATTGCACGTGCACGTAACTGTGCAAGTGTGTGAGTAGGTAAGCAAGTGTGAGCACACAAGTGTTCCTGCGCAAGGGAGTGCACACACAGCCACGCTCACACACACACACACACTTATCAGGGCGACTGCACGAGCCCACGAGCGTGCACACCTGCTTGGGCACACAGGTGTGCATGCGAGTGTGTGAGCACACAAGCATGTGTACCTGAGTGTGCAAAGTCCATGCATGTGCAAATCTGGACTGAGTGTGCCCAGCAGAGACCCAGAATACCGGCAAGTTCAGGAGGGAGCGCTTGAAAGTTGTGCCACATAGGGGTGCAAGTTGCACATGCACGCTGGAGGTTGTACTAATCAACGTGCGAGGGCACACAAGAGCACTGATCAGTACCCATGTGAATCCATGCTCTGTGTGTGGGTGCAGATTGCCATGGAGCGGGGCAAACGCCCTCGCCCGTGCCACTCTTTGCCCAGGGACAAATGTGACCTGGTCCCATTCTGTAGGGAGGGGCATGAAGCCATAGGCTCCTCCTACCGGGGGGAGGGGTACACTGGGCTTTAGACATCAAGATCCACCCCCCGCCCTATGGCGCAGAGCCAGCTCCTCACACCAGCTCCCACACACTGCGAGAGCTTGCCAAGCTGCCGGCTGAAATCCCCAGAAGCTGCATTCGCCGAGGGGCGAGATGGGGGGTGGGGAGGCACAGAAACCACCTGCCATTATCTGCAGCTCCCAGCCCCATGTCACCCTAATCCCCGCTCTCAGGCCCAGCTCCCCGCCCCGCCAGGCTCGAAGCTGCTGGCTGAAAGGTTTAGCTGCTCCCAGGCATCTAGCGGGGGCTCTGGGAATCCCCGAGGGTGGAGGTGGGGAGAGGCGCCTGCCTCAGGGAGCCCAGAGCCACCGAGCAAGGAAGGGGGATCTCCGCCGGGGGTGTTACTCGCTCAGGAACAAGGGGGGCAGTTACACCCTCCCCCCAAACTTGGTTCCCCCAACTTTTCACAAGTCTATGTGCTCCACATCCCTGCAGGATGCAGTTTAACCCCACACAGCGTCATCCCCCACAAAGCACTGACACCACTTTGCCCACCCTCAACGCTGTTCAGCCCCAGGGGAGTGGACACACAGACCCCGGAGGGGCCCAATCAGAGCCTGGGGCTCGGTTTCCCTCCTGACCCCCGCTGGCACATAAGCCCTGCAGGCTGAAGGTGGCTAGGCCTTCAAGACGGCCCCCCTCCCCCGCTAACCAGCATAAGCGCAGACCCAATTCTGCCTCCCCCAGGTCAGTTAGGACATGGTGACCTCCCCACCCCGCCACTGCCACCCAGGGTATGGGCGAGGGAGCCAGGCCACGGAGCCCTAGAACGCTGGCTCTGCCCTGGCACGGAGCCTCTGGGGGCAGCGGGCACACAGAACGGGGCCTGGAGAACAGTGGGATGGGGGCTGGTCTACGCTGGGACCATACAGTGGCCCAGCTGCAGCTACAAGGGGGTGAGAAATCCACTCCCCAGCCTAAACCCAGTGCAGCCAGTGGAAGAATTCTTCTGTCCACTTCGAGGGCAGGAGACCCCCTCTGTCACTGTCAGCAGCGTCTGCACCGAAGCGTTCCAAGTGTAGACAAGCCCGGAGGGTTTACATTGATTCGGAGCACTGAGCCTCCCAACTCCCCTCTCGTGGAGCCGGGGAGGGCCCTGTGCTGGTGCCAGCACGGTGGGTGGTTGGTGTGGGGAGCTCACAGCTCCCCTCAGCTCAGCCTCCTGCAGCAGAAGGAAATGCGCAGCTGCTCTAGACCCAGCAGGGGGCGCTGTGGTGAGTGGGGCTGGAGCACGGCCTGTAAAGAGAGCGTCCAGCCCCAGCGCTCCCAGCAGGGGGCGCTGTGGTGAGTGGGGCTGGAGCACGGCCTGTAAAGAGAGCGTCCAGCCCCAGCGCTCCCAGCAGGGGGCGCTGTGGGGATGGGAGTGGGGCAGGAGCACCAGCCTTGTGAGGGGGGGCTCCGGGTGTGACTACATCACTGTTTTACTTTAGCAGATCCTCTGAAGGTTTACCAAGAATGAAGCCAAGAACCCTCCCAGCAGGGGGCGCTGGGCTGGGGTCCGGTCCCAAGGGGAGCCCTTCGCCAAGGGCTCCCCCACGCTAGATTCCCTCTCCCCCCAAACAGCTGGTCCCTTTAATATCCAACAGGCCGATGGTGGCAGGAAACAATGGGTGCCCCAGGCCCTACCCGCTGATTAACGTCACGCTGGGTCTTTAGGGGGATTAGCTGCCAGCTGGGCTTACGTCAGCCCCGCATTGTTCTGGGTCCCCAGATCCAGCCGGGACCTTCTGGAGCTTCCCTCTGCCTTTCACACCACAGAAGCGTCTCACGTCCATGCACTCTTTCCCCACACTAGCCCTCTGGCTCCCCTCACCAGCCAGCCGGGCTGCCCTGCTCCAGTGTGACTGCTGCCTTCGGAGCCTCCATCTCTGCTCTGGGATGGTCTTCAGGGCCATGGGGAGTGGATGGAGTCCTGGTTCGGCCACCGCTCCTGTCCCCGCTCTGTGCCTCAGTTTCCCCCCATGTAAGAGGGCTGATGCTGCCCTGCTGCACAAGGTTAATTCATCCAGACCTGAGAGCCTCCCGGAGAGGGGCCTGGAGAAGGGCCAGGGCACACCACCTGCCAGCGTCAGACGCACCCACAGGCTGTCAGTGCTGCCATGGTCCCATCCAGACCCTACCCTGCCTCGTGCGGTGTAACCCCCCAGCTCCGCCCACCACTGGCCACCCTGGGCCTGCACTAAGGCAAGGGGCAGCGACAGCTCAGCTGGCATTTCCCCAGCCCAGGGGCAGGCTGCAACTCTCAGGGCTGGGAACCCGGATGCCTGAGCCCTGAAATTGATGGGGAGCCAGAAAAGGAGAGAAACAGGTCCCTGATCCCAATCCCATCCAATCCGGAGGGGTCTCCCCACGTCACATGCCCTGTGGCACAGAGGCAGCGCGCTGCCGGCACGAAGGAGCAGCCTCTTCCAGCAGCTGCAGCCTTTGCTCTGTTTGCACCAGTAAAGCCCGACCACTGGGGAATGCGCACGTATGGCAAGGAGCCGCCCGACAACCCGCAGGAGGCAGAGTGGCTCTGAGGGCTGCGTGCGGCACAGGCTCCAGAGACTGTGGCTAGAGCTCAGTTCAGAGCCCATGCCAGGGTGCCATTCTCCTCCCACTTAGTGTTCCGGGCAGGGAACACCACCAGGGAGTCCCTGAGATGCGCCAGGACGCCCCGTCCCTTCCAACCAGACGTTCCCGCAATGCGGCAGAGCCTGAGACACAAAACCCCTGGGAGATGGCTTGCTCTCTGCCGACCGCCTGCCAGTGCCCTGGGTAAAAAGTGAGGTGGCAAAGTTTGTAGATGATACGAAACTGCTCAAGACGGTTAAGACCAAAGCAGACTGTGAAGAACTTCAAAAAGATCTCACAAAACTAAGTGATTGGGCAACAAAATGGCAAATGAAATTTAATGTGGATGAATGTAAAGTAATGCACATTGGGAAAAATAACCCCAACTATACATACGATATGATGGGGGCTAATTGAGCTACAACGAGTCAGGAAAGAGATCTTGGAGTCATCGTGGATAGTTCTCTGAAGATGTCCACGCAGCGTACAGCGGCGGTCAAAAAAGCAAACAGGATGTTAGGAATCATTAAAAAAGGGATAGAGAATAAGATGGAGAATATCTTATTGCCCTTATATAAATTCATGGTACACCCACAACTTGAATACTGCATACAGATGTGGTCTCCTCATCTCAAAAAAGATACACGGGCACTAGAAAAGGTTCAGAGAAGGGCAACTAAAATGACTAGGGGTTTGGAACGGGTCCCATATGAGGAGAGATTAAAGACGCTAGGACTTTTCAGCTTGGAAAAGAGGAGACTAAGGGGGGATATGATAGAGGTCTATAAAATCGTGAGTGACGTGGAGAAAGTGAATAAGGAAAAGTTATTTACTTGTTCCCATAATACAAGAACTAGGGGTCACCAAATGAAATTAATGGGCAGCAGGTTTAAAACAAATAAAAGGAAGTTCTTCTTCACGCAGCGCACAGTCAACCTGTGGAACTCCTTGCCTGAGGAGGTTGTGAAGGCTAGGGCTATAGCAGGGTTTAAAAGAGAACCAGATAAATTCATGGAGGTTAAGTCCAGGATAGGTCAGGAATGGTGTCCCTAGCCTCTGTTTGTCAGAGGATGGAGATGGACGGCAGGAGAGAAATCACTTGATCATTACCTGTTCTGTTCATTCCCTCTGGGGCACCTGGCACTGGCCACTGTCGGTAGACAGGATACCAGGCTGGATAGACCTTTGGTCTGACCCAGTATGGCCATTCTTATGTTCACTGATCTAGCTTGGTGCACCACAGGCTGGGGCTCCCTGCTCTTCCCGGCCGCTCTGCTATCCACTGGATCTCAGCGATCCGGGAACGGCTCCCAACACCAGGCAACCAGCGCAGCTCCTGCTCATGGCCCTGGGATCGCACCTGCCTCCCTGGGGCATGCAACCTGCACACAGCTCTCCCCAGCGTGCGTTCGAACCAGCCCCTCCAGATCCAATCTTCCAGCCAGATTTCCAGGAAAAACAAGCATGCAAAGGCCGCAGCAGGAAGATACAAGGATGTACGCAGACATCGCCCTCGCAATTGCGTGCACGGCGATTTACTGCACAACTGCATGCATTGTTTCTCCACCTGCATTTCTGTGCTCCCCATCAGCCATCCCCCTCCTCCCTGCAGCCAGCCACTTCCTCCCCGCAGCCCTAGGACCTGGTCCAGCTTCACGGAAAGGTTGGGTGTAGCGGGCCCTGCGTTCCATCACTGATGCACGCGCCGACAAGCACTGCTCTTCGCGCTCTCTGCACGTGGCCGGGAAACGCTCCTTCCCAGCATCAAAGCCCTAACGCTGCTTGCGCAGAGGGGAGCCTCCCCTGCTGCTCCCGGGGAAGAGGCCTGTTGCTTTGGAGACAAAGATCCAGAGTTCTAGTCCCGTCTCCGCCAGGGTATAAACGTGTCTGGGGTCTGGCACACGTTACAACGCCCCTGGCGCTCTCTAGTGCCTCTGCAACGTGGCACCTGCGTGGGTCTCCTCGCTGCCTACTGCTGCCCTAGTGAGGGGATGGCCTGGCCTCTGCAGGGGACGGAGGTACCCAACGTCCTTTGAGGTGCTGGATGCCGAGAGCGCCCAGCCCAGGCCAGATGGTGCCAGGGGCAGTGCCCGGGCAGCTGGGCTGGGAGCGGCACAGTGCCTGGGCACCAGAGGAAAGAGGGTAAAACAAAACTAAGGAGCCCCAAACTGGCTCCGCCAGCTCCCGGCTCCTTTGGTTTGTCAGCGAAATGCAGGGCAATTAGCCCTGTATTCCCGAGCGCTTGTAACACCAACACCCACGGGGCTGCAATCAAGTTAATTGGCCAAACGAGGGCTGCAGCCTGCTGGCTTCGCTGCCTCTAGCGCTGGTTGCCCAACCAGCAGAGGGGATGCTTGGGCCTGGCCCCCTCTCTCCCCAGGGCCCTATAAACCTCTGCAAGGGCAGGGAATGAAAGGCGCCGTAGCACCCACGGGAGAAGAGTGGAGTAGGTCTAGACTCTGTGGAGGGGACCATGCTGGGGCTGGGGGGACCATGCTGCTGGCATCTGCTCCCTAGAACCCCTGAGAGACTGGGGGGACCCAGCAGTTGGAATGAGAGACCAGACCCCCCCCAGCTGTGGTCACACACACCCCGTTTGGTTCACGCCCCCGTTGCACAAGCAGCTTTGTTTTGCTGGCACGGGGAGCCCGTCGTAGGAAGAGAGGCGGCCTGCCAAGGCGCAGCTGGCAAAGCTGCTGAGCCTGGCACAATCCCCGAGAGGGCAGGAATGCAGAGGGCAGGGGACACCCGCAGCTGACTGCAACCACGCGCCTTTCACAACCCCCAAATGCCCTACACGTCACCCCCACCACCTCCACTGCCCTTCACACCACCCTTGGTCTCTCTGCCACAGCTTTCTGGGAAGAGCGGAAGGTCAGACGCCCAGCACAGGAGATGGGCATCGGTGGGCAGCCAGAAGGGGGCAGAGCCTTGCTGACTAAGGGACAGAGACAGCCGCTCTGGGTTCCCTCAGGCAGGGGGTGCAGCTGGCGAATCTCACTGCACTGAAGGTCACCGCAGCCTCCACGCTGCAGCGGTCCACACCCTGTCCAACAGATGGACGGGTGGACGACAGGGAGCCAGGACTCCTGGTTCTTTCCATTGTCTTGGCAAAAATTCACCGAGTGGCCCTGCTCCGTGACTCAGTTTCCCCACCTGGGATTAACAAGACGAACCCAGCTGTGGGGTGGGTGAAAGGAAAGATTCCCTCACATTCTGGGGGCCTGAGCCATCCGGAGTTACAGACCCGCCAAGCGGCTCCTTCCTCCTCTTGTTTGACCCCCAAAGTCAATGCACAAAACCCAGAAGTAAACACCCCCCAGCCCCTGCAGTGAGAGTGGGGGAGAGTTTCCGGGGCCCCTCCTGCTTTTCGCAACCCAGCCGGCCTGTCCCATCCCCAGTCCCTGCCTTGCGAGTCCCTCCCAGCTCATTATCCCATAAAGCTAACTGCACCCGCAGCCTAAGCCGGCGAAACACACCCACCCAACCAGAAAAACGGCTGCCGCTTGCTCCTACCACCCACCTGCTCCTCCCCAGCTCTGTGCCCAGCACCCCTGGGGCCTGCAGGCAAAACGCCACGCAAAGCCGCCCGCAGTAGGGACCAGGAGTTGGTTGATTGTTGGCCTACGTGAGCCCAGCCCCGGACTGCAATGGGCTGCCTCTTTCGGACAGGCTCAGCAGACAGGCCAGGCGGTGAACGAAGGCAGGACTTTCCCGGCTCTTCCAGCTCATGGGAGACAGGGAGCAACACGGACGCAGCCTCTGTCCAACGGCCCCGACGAAGGGCTCCAATGGAACGGAGCGAACGGCTGTATCCACCCGCGCTAGAGCGGGGCGAGATATTTACGACGGGCCGTTGGAAAACGCCCGCGTCTCGTCAAAACCGACACGTTCCATTCGGAACGAAATGTCCAACGGTTCCAAACGAGTCGCGCTGGAAACCGGGGAGCTCGTTTCGCCTTCCGTGTTCTGTTTCATTTCACTTTGGGTGCCATCCGCCAGCTGTTGAATCTACAGATAACGACGGTGGCTGGGCTAATTGCATGTCCTCCATTCCGCCCCCTTCCTGTGTTCCAGATTTCCCCCAAGCCACTTGGGTTTCGCCCCCGCGTGCCTAGAACGTTCCCTGAAATTTTGGAATTGATCATCTGTGGCGTTGCAAAGTCATCACCATGTGACAGACAGACAAGGCGGGTGAGGTAATCTCTGTTATCGGACCAACCTCGGATGGTGAAAGAGACAAGCTCTGGCGCTATACAAAGAGCTCTGTGTCGCTCGACAACTCGTCTCTCTCCCTGGCAGAAGTTGGCTCAATAACAGGTATTTCCTCCCACACCCGCATCTCCCTAACATCCTGGGACCGACACGGCTACAACTGCTCTGCATACAGCATGTCACAGACAGACAGAGTGACAGACAGAGAGGGTAAGACCTTCGCAAGCTCAGCCAATGAGACCGACTGTACGATACTGTTGCGATATTACCGGCTCGTTTCATTTCAGTGTTTCCGAACCGGAAAGTTTCGTTCCGTCAAATATTTCGAGTTTCGGACTTTTCATCACGATTTGGGGTAAAAACAAACTCTGGACTGTTGGACTGTCCCCAGGAGATAGAAATTCTCTTTTCTCACTGTCACGGAGTCCCCGGGAGATGCTCTGGAACTGCTCCCCACAAAGCCAGTTAGGACTTTGGGGAGCCTCCTCTCCCTTAGAGCAGACTGTTTTCAGGGCAAGAAGCTCCCACGTTTTCACCTCCTGGGTCTCTCCTTGGAGCATTCAGCATCCTCTGCCCCTCCGTGCGCTTCCCACTGCGAGCCTGCCCCAGCGGGGTCTTGGGGAAGCCACAGGGTCCTGCACCCCCACTTTGCAGTCAGACGTGACTCTCAGCCAGCCAGTAAAACAGAGGTTTATTCGATGACAGGAACACGGTCCAAAACAGAGCTTGTAGGTACAGCGAACGGGACCCCTCGGCCGGGTCCATTCTGGGGGACAGTGAGCCAGACCCCCACATCTGCACTTCACTCCTCATCCCAGCCAGCTCCAGACTGAAACCCCTCCAGCCCCTCCTCCTCTGCCCAGTTCCTTTCCCGGGCCAGGAGATCACCTGACCTCTGTCTCCCACACCTTTAGCATCCCCTTGCAGGAGGGGAAGGGCCTGGCCATTAGTTGCCAGACGACAAAGGGTCGGCCAGGAACTGAGGCCCCCACACAGTATTCAGAGAAAACATTAAGAACGGTCCCAGTTCGTCACACCCACCAGCTCTGATGCGCCCAGAGCCCTGGCTCAGCATGCGGGCACCAAAGGGGAACGGATCCAGGGCCGTCCTTAGGCATATGCAGCACCCGCGGCTGTGTAGGGCACCCACCCATTTGGGGCACCCTCACAGATCCAATGATTCCTGCAGGCGGGAGGCCGGCTGGCAGGCCTGGTGGTTATTTGAAATTTTGCGGGAACTTCTTGGCCCAATCTTTCCCATTACGGGTAGGGCCTCACCCCATGTGCGTGCACAATCCCTTCCTCTGGGAACACAGCACGGATCTCTCTGGAGTAAGGCTACTCGGTGTGAGTCGAGGGAGCAGATTCGTGGTCAGCGTGAACGTCTCTCAGACACACCACGGCGAAGAACAACGGTCAAAGTTCAGGCCACCTTGGTCAGTCACATGAGAGATGCGGGGCTGCTTCTTATTATTTCTGGTGTTACAGTCGCATCTAAAGGTTCAACCGAGACCGGGGGGGAGGGGTGGCTGTCGTGCCGGGCGCTGCACAGCCCCTGAGACCAGGCAGCCCCACCGTCATGCCAGGTACTACACAGATACAACAACAAGAGACAGTCGCAGGTCCACTGAGCTCACAATCCAAGTCTCAAAGTCAGATTAGAAGTTGCCAAACCCTATAGCGACCGGTCCCATGGCTGTACCCAGACAGTCCTGGCCTGTACCCAGTCTGGGTAAACAAACCACACCCAGGGTGATGAACAGGAGGGATTATTGCCCCATTTTACAGAGGGGGAAACTGAGGCGCAGTGCCGGCACTTGAACCCAGGGCGGCTGATGTCACCCCAGAGCCTTACCCCAAACCCAACCCATCACCGTGGGAGGTGCTGGGCACTTTGGACAATCTCCCCCACCCCCAGCACAGCAGCGCAGCCTGCTCGGACCCTGGGGAAGGTGAATTCAGCGGGCGGGGTGCAGAGTTGCCAGACCCCCAGAGAAGCACCACTGAGAAATTACTGCAGGCAGGGCAGCTTCCCGGGACCCCCAGCTCTGTGTCCCTGGAAGCTTCAGATAAAGGTTGGGGCCCTCTGGCTTGGGGGAAAACTCCCCTG
Organism: Mauremys reevesii; assembly: GCF_016161935.1. NCBI lineage: Eukaryota > Metazoa > Chordata > Testudines > Geoemydidae > Mauremys > Mauremys reevesii. The sequence continues at coordinate 9,078,773 of NC_052646.1, read as the reverse complement.
GCTCGATCTGCTTTTAAGCTGTGAGCCCTGCAAAGGCCGCTGCCCCCTGGCGTGCTCTGCTGCCAGGCAGGAGGGGCTAGGCTTGGTCTCATCCCCTCCCCTCGCCTGGCATGGTTAGTGCCCTGCTATGCTGGAGACTCACTCCCAGCCCTGGTCATCCCTCCCAGCGGTCCCGGCTGCTGCCTCCGCTGGGCTCCCCGTCCCACACCCTCCCTGCCCCCGGGAAGCCTGCAGCTCTCCCAGTGAAGTGGAGAGATTTCCCCTTGGGAGGACCGGGCCAGTGGGTGGGTTGGGGCCCATCCCCGGTCCGTAGGCTTTTGCTAGAGAAATTAGCCCGTTACCTAATGCCCCGGGGCAAGGGGGAGAAGCGAAGGAATCCTGGGGCTTCCCAGATCCTTCTCGGGACCAGCTGGGCTGCTCGACAGGTGCATGGGACGCCTCTCGCCCAGCACAATGCAAGGGGGAAACCCACAGCTAACTGGCCTGCTCTGCGCGGTTACAGGGCTGGGGAGTCAGCGGCTCGGCGGTTTTATTGGTGGTGACAAACGACCAGCTCCAACGGCCGGGGTATGAGTGGTTTTGGCTCCTGCCAGCTCTCCGGCCACACAGGTCCAGTTTGGCTGGGTTTGTGCAAAGACTCCAGTCCCGGGGCGTCACATTTCCTCCTGCCCCGCAGGGCGAATGCCGCTGAATCACGCCAGAGTCCTGGGGAACTGCTGGAGGTTTCAGGCTCTGGGTCTCCCTAGTTAGCCATTCAGGGGAGCCCCAGGCGGTGACAGGGTCTGTGCTAGGGCAGCCAAAGCGGGATGGAGCCCCTCGTGGTTACAGCACCTGTTTCACGCGGCCGGGGATATGAGATCCAAAGCCCCCATCCTTGCGCAGAGCCCCTACGACAGACCCGAGCGAGCCCCGTGGAAGGGAGCCCAACAGCCACTCTCCTGGATTCACTGGGCAGAATCCCGGCCCCACTGAGGTCCGTGGGAGTTTTGCTGTTGATTTCAGTGGAGCCAGTTCACCCTAAGCTCTCAAAGCCAGAAGGACCCATGCTGACGATCTAGTCATATCCCAGGCCCGAGACCCTCCCCCAGGGATTCCCACACCCCAGTCCCCTCCCATTGCTCTGGTGCGAGCCCGAGCGGCTCTGTCAGACAGAGATGCCCCGGCTGGATTTAAAGATTCCAGGTGGCAGAGGCAGCATCCTGCAGGGCAGCTATTCCACTGGCTCCTTCCCACCCTGCCAGCACCTTCAATTAGCCTGAATCTCTCTAACCCACTGACCTCCTCCGCCCCCTAGAGAGGGAGGGACGAGTCAGGCGGGGTGTAGGAGCCGGAGAGAGTGGGGCTGTACAGTGCCAGAGCCCAGGCTGGACTCCACAACAACCATCGGGTTATACCAGCCGACGAGGAAGTCTGAGCCAAGGGTCTCACCGTTCCAGCAGGGACCTCCCTGGCGTCGCTTCATAGATGCCAAGGCCAGGCAGGAACATTGTGATTGTCTTGTCTGACCTCCTGGCTAACCCAGGCCAAAGATCTGCCCCCTCCCGAATAATCCCTACAGCTGAGCTGTCAGAGAAATGTCCGAACTTAACCAAGGGATGCTAGACACACAGGAACGGAGACAGATGAGCCCCGAACAGCAGGAAGGAGCTGAGCATCTTTATGCCACAAATCAGGGAGAATTATTTTCTGGATTACATCAGGGTCTTGCACAGACATCCAGCGAGAGACGGTCCCTGCCCCCAACGAGCTCACAGTGTAATCAGACAAAAGGTGATGGGGAAACTGAGGCACAGAGCAGGGCTGGCACTTACCCAAGATCTGTGGCAGAGCCAGTAACAGAACCCAGGTGTCTTGAGTCACAATACAGAGCCTTTGCCACTAAGCCAGACTGCCCCTCGGCAGTATAGCATAACAAACTCACTCCTCATCTTGAATCCCTCACGGAGCTGTAACCCCCACCATAGGGCACCAGCGGGATTTGAACAAGGACCTTCAGCAAAGAGACCAACCACTGGACATAAAGGAGAAGCTCCAATAGCTGGTAGCAGTAGCAGGTTGTTATCCTCTAGTGAAGTAGCCCTTGCTCATAGACTCATAGACTTTAAGGTCAGAAGGGACCATTATGATCATCTAGTCTGACCTCCTGCACAATGCAGGCCCCAGAATCTCACCCACCCACTCCTGTAACAAACCTCTAACCTATGTCTGAGTTACTGAAGTCCTCAAATTGTGGTTTGAAGACCTCAAGCTGCAGAGAATCCTCCAGCAAGTGACCCGTGCCCCATGCTGCAGAGGAAGGCGAAAAACCTCCCGGGCCTCTGCCAATCTGCCCTGGAGGAAAATTCCTTCCCGACCCCAGATATGGCGATCAGTTAAACCCTGAGCATGTGGGCAAGACTCACCAGCCAGCACCCAGGAAAGAATTCTCTGTAGTAACTCGGATCCCACCCCAGCTAACATCCCATCCCAGACCACTGGGCATACTTACCTGCTGATAATCAAAGATCAATTGCCAAATGAATTGCCAAAATTAGGCTATCCCATCATACCATCCCATGCTAAGGGAAGCAACACTCACCGCCAGCCCATAGTCAGGGGAGCTAAAAGGTAAGCATTGCCTCATTACAAATGGGGGAAGATCTGGTCACAGTGCGATTCCCAGGGGTGCAGGATGGTGTGACACAGACTTGTCCATCCCACCACACATGCTCCTGCACACCCATCCACTCCCACAGCTAATTGGCTGGCTCAGTAGGCATCTCACACACGCGCGCACACACACACACACACACCCCAGCTGGCTGCTGACTCCCAGCTGGGGGACTGACTGACTCCTTTAGTGCTTGTGACTGGAGCTCATGCTTCTGGGGCCTGATCCAACTCCCACCGGAGTCAAAGGAGAGGTTCCCTTGGAGACTGGACAGAGCCCCCAGGACCCCCAGGCCACTTGCACAGCCGCCTTCCGCCTGTCTCACACACACCCCCACAGACACCCTCACACCCCCACTGTTTACAACAAGACCCACGCTGATCCTCACTAAGCGCGGAGCATTAAACAATTAGCAGCCCTCTGGCTGCTGAGAGCTGATTATGGAGCACGGCTTTGGGAGGAGACGCCTGGCTTCCCCTATAGCAGGTATTGCGTGTGATCAGAGTGAGGATGTGCCCGGACACATACAATAGGCAGAGAAACCAAGAGAAAGGGAATAAGGGAGGGGAAGACAATAAGTTCTGTAGCCACCCCCACGCCCAAGAGTCACTAACACTGGCAGAGACAAGCAGAACATGGGGAGGTGTCAAGGAATCCTGGAGCTGGAAGGAGGGAGATTATAACCTGGGTATCTCCCTCCCCCTTCCCCCGACCCCCAACTTCCCTCAGGCCCTGCCAGGATCTCAGGGGAGACTGGAATGTTTGGATCCAAATCCAAAGTGGTTCCTGGGAGCCGGGGTTTGGCTCCAAAACGTGGAGCTGGATTTGGGTTCTAAAGCGTCTCCTGTGCCGGAGCCAGTGGCTGGTGTCAGGCTGGCCAGGTCTGGGTTCCAGAACCTCCCTCCCTGGCACAGTCACACCAAGTGAGTGAGTCACAAATTCTGCCCCAAATCTAGCTGGTTCCCCCCCCCCCACCCCGGATGGAATGAAACATGCCCAGGTTGGCAGGTTTCATAGGCGTCAAGCGGGAACAGGTGGCTCCAGACAGGTGACCCCGTGTCCCCCTCAGGCTCAAGCTTTGCAGTGCAGGGGCTGGCACATGAGAACCAGGAAGTGAAACTGACTAGGAAAGCATCTGCTTTCATCAGGCCAGCTGAGGGGGAAAGGGTGAAAAGAAAACCGTGAAGAGGGCACATGATTCACCTTGTCCTTTCACCTTTAATCAGCTCAGAAGTGGAGAAGGGAGTAAGGGGGGGAAACCATCGTCAAATCATAGACACGTGGGGCTCGAAGGGACAGGGAGAGGTCATCTGATCCATCCCCCGCACTGAGGCAGGGTCTAGCATACCCACAATAGCCGGGAGCCACACCGAAACTGCAGATCCAGACAGCCTCCAGCCTTGAACCCAGATCTGAGCTTGGAAGACCAGGCCCCGCTCGAAATGAAAACAAGCAGCGTCTCTTGCCACCGTCTGCAAAAGCGCAGACTCTCCCGTCCCATGTCTGGGAAGCAGCTAATGACTGTGCAGTGATGAAACGGACGAGCTTCTCGTCATGGGGCAGGAATGTACAGGCAGAGCTGGTTTATAACTCCAGCCTCCCACTAAAAGGCAACACTCTACCGAGACAGCCTTGAAACTGATGAGGAAACACCTGCTCCTCCCCAACAGCTGACGGAATAAAAGCGCTCAGGGATTGTTATCAGCACAGCCCCGGCCTCCCATCCCCCCTGGGGTGAACAGCGCCCGGGTTCCCGCAGCCGGGGCAAAAATGGCTTTGCCAGGTTCAATACCTCCAACATTCTTCAGCGGCCGAACAGAGGAAACCGGAAGTCTTCCCCCATAATTAATAAAGGATCATTGTCATTAGTATTAATAGGCATTGATTAGAGTGCATTTAAAAGAGGTGGGTGTCCATTAACCATGCAAATTAGCTCTTTGTGGGCCTTGAGGGAAGTGGGCCGTGAGCCCCGGAGAGTCGCAGATGAATAGTTGAAGCTGGAGGCTCTTGGGAGCAGCTCAGCAGCCTACGGGCAGGGGGGTGGGGGTCATCCCCCCTGCCCACTTTGCCCCCGGTAGGGTCGGGGTTGGTGGTTGTTTCTAGCTGCAGAGCCAGAGACACACAGAGCTGACACCCTGTCTAATAAGAGCCTGGGTGGCCAGGACCACACCCTGCCAACGTGCCACCTAAGAGTCAGTCATCAGCCACAGGCCTGGTCCTAGAGACAGGTGCCAAGTGCGTCCCGTTCACACAGCAGCTTCCGCTCAGCTACACAAGACAGGGAAGGCCCGAAGCCTGCCCTGAGCACACGCGGTGGCCTGGTGCCCTGCCCAGGGCACTCTCTGGGCTCCCTCCCCCATGTCAGCTAGCTCTGCCTTTGCCCACTGCAACAGCTGCTCTCAGCGCCCCTGCTCTGCCATCACAGATCCCGGGGGGCACGTTTTGGCGCATCCACTCTCAGCACACTGAGCTAAGCCAGACAAGCTGCCCGATCCGCCCTGCGCCACGTGCCCTCGTTCACACCAGTGCAAAACGGGCGTCGCATGCTGCTCAACGGGCCGTGGACGACTGCCTGGGCACGAGTGAAGGAGGCCCGGGCCCATTCTCGGGCCAGATCCTCAGCCGGTGTCAAGCGGAGCCGCCCTCCTGGCTTCAGTAGAGTTCTGGGGACTGACACCAGCTGAGCTTCTGGCCCGTTTCCTACGCCAAGAACCGAGACATCAGGGCGTCAGCATTTCCCACGTGAGCCGCCGTGGGGCGCAGAGACCCCCAGCAGGTCGGGGCCCCGTGGTGCTGAGCTCTATGGGTACCTGCTCACCTGCCCGGCCCTGCCCAGCCCAGCTTGTTATGATCCTGCCGTGCTCTGAGTCACGGCTGCTTCGGAGCCACCACCGAAGGGCTGAAGCCTGAGTCAGCAGCTCAGCTGACAGGGGGCAGGGCTGGGAAGGGGCCGCATTTGTCGAGTCACTGGCAAGGCTGCCAGGGAGAGGGCAGGAGAGGTGCCATCACGTGGTGGTGGGGGGAACCCGGCTAGGGTGGGCCTGGGGAGCAGATTGCTCTATGGGGCCCATCCCTGGGGGTCTCACACACCCCCTTGAAAGGCAGCACCAAGGATTCCACCTCTAAAGAGCCCTCTGCACGGGGACAAGTTTCTTATCCCTTGGAAGTCCCTTTAGCCAATGGCCCACTCCCTGCCTGCTCCCCCACCCCAGAGCCAGCAAGGTGCTCCCTTCGCTTGGGGGGGACCCCCGAGTTCCAGGGGTGCAGGAGCTGGTCAGGGGGATCAGAACCTTGACCCAGTGGGAAGCCAAAGGCACCGACCTGAGGCTCCTGAATGCTGGTGCCTGGGGCTCGGTTTGTGGGGGTTGCAATGGGGTGTGGGGGGAGACCTTGTAGGGGGAAGGTGGGGAGGGACTCTTCATGCAGGAGAAAGTTTGAAAACACCTGATAACCAAAGGGCACAACAAGATCCCTCTGCACAAGCACACGGGGCCCGAGCCTCTCCACGGGCCCGATCCTGCCCAGCCCCCCTCCCTGCACTGGGTTTCCTGCAGGATCTGAGCCGCGGGATGAACTGCACTCAGGGGGCTACACAAAGGAACCCCCCAAAACCCGAAGGGGGGGTCTCAGGCGGAGCTCCAGGACCCCACATCGCTGCTGGGGGGGGGCGCCGGGGAACCCCGAGTCTGGCCCCCGCACTGAGGCAGGACCTCGCTCCGAGTTGCTCAGGAGCCGGCCCCGAGCCGGGCGACTCACCGGAGGCTGCGAGGCAGAGCAGCAGGAGTTTCCAAGCCGCGGGGGCCGGGGCGAAGGACCCGCTCATGACGGCGCTGTCACGACACGCGTGGGGAACTCACGGCGGCCCCCCCGGGCCGGGATCTTCCGCCGTGAGCGAGCGCGGGGGCTGGCGGGGGGGTGTCCCCTGGGTGGGGGGGTCCCTTGCAGCTGGGCGCGCCGGGCCTCGTGCGCTCAGGGCCCGCTGGGTCGCTGGCTCATGCCCGGCCGCTGGTTGCTCCCCGCTCGGCCGCGCTGCGCTTCCAGGCTCCCCAAGCTGCTCGCCCAGCATCGCCGGGGCGCGGGGGGGGAGGGAGGAACCTGTCTGGCAGGTCGGAACAGGTGTTTCTCCAAAGGGGCGCGGCCTCGTCCCGGGGAAACCAGCCCGAGCCCTCCCCGCTTCGCTGGGCGGACGCGAGAGGCTCCGGCTGCGGGCCCGCCCCGTGGGATCGGGGCCCCGGGTCTGCCAGGAGGAGGGGGTGGGGGGCGGGAGCTGGCTGACTGACTGCCCAGCCTGGCCCGGAGGGACCCCCAAGACCAGGGAATACAGAGGAGGGGGTGAGTCCCCCATATGGGAGGCAGGGGGGTCCTGGAACAGCTGAAGAGCCAGGGCCCCGTGGCCTGGGTGTGCGAGGTCTGCCCAGCGTTAATACCCATCTCTCGGCATCCAGCGCACGCAAAGGGCTTTCCTGGGGAAGTGTCACTGTCACCGTTTTACAGATACGGGGAAACCGAGGCACGAGAGCGGGGTTTGCCCTACATCCCCCAGTAGCAGCGCCTTTCCCCCGGGCCGCCCCTCCAACCCTGCTGGGCTGTCTCCCGGGAGCTGGGCCTTGCACCACCCAGCAGGTTTCTGCAGAGAGTTTCTGTTTCCCTGCGGTGTCTGAGGGGGTGGGGGAAGGGGCGAGGGTTGCTGAGTCCAGAGTCCAGCTCCAGACTAGGGCCCAGCGCATCCGCCTGGCTTGTCCCAGGGCACCAGGGCAGGGATTTTGCCGGGCAGAAGACAGCCTGGGAGAAGCAGCGTGCGGGTTGTGGGGTTCCAGCCCCTGCTTTACCATGGGCTCGCTGTGGGGTTGGACATGAGCCGTGGCCCCTCTGCTTCACCCTCCTCTGGCTGGGATCCTGGCTTCCCCCCGGGCTGCCCCCAGGGTTCATCCCATAGCCATGGCAGCTGGCCCAGGGGTTAGGGGATGAGTTAAAGCTGTGCCCCGCCACAGACTATCTGTGGGACTTGCAGGCTAGATCCACGTAGACTCAGTGGGCAACACCAAAATTCAGGTGCCTGCCGCCCTCCGTGGTCCTCAGCCCTACGTCCGGCACCCAGCCCGGGCTCCCTGTACCATGCCTGGGGTGAGCTTGGTGCCTGAGAATGGGCTGCACAGAAGCCAGAAATCGGAGCCAGAAATGCCAAGGAGAGGGGTCTGGCCTGAACCCTGCCCCTCAAAGGGCTTTAGGCACCTCCGTCTGCTCAAGAGGCCCAGCCGTGAGCCCTCTCCCGGTGCCAAAGTCGGGGCAGCCGTTGCTCACCAAAAATCATTGGGCAGTGGGGTACACAGGGGAGCCTCTCTCGGTGGCTCCCGGAGTGGGGGTGAAGCTGGTTCACGGTGTAGGCTGGACTTCAGTGACAGGCGGCCGCCTGCTGGGCCGGAGGGGACCCCGGAGACTTTCAAACACCGGCTGCAAGGTACGTTCTGCAGTCGTTTGCACATTCAAACCAAGGGTCTAGCAAACCAACGTCAAACCAACATAATGAAAACAACAAAAGCAGAATTAGCATTTCCCCAAGGGCCCAGCAGGCGGGAATTACCCCATTCACCAGCCTGCCCTGGATTTGAGTCACAGGATGCGAAATCTCTTGCCTTGGCCAGCTGCCAGGGCTGCTCTTGGGCGGCTGGTGGGCTGGGGTTGGAGTTTGGATCTCGGGGAGATAACGTGGCAAAACCAGCAGTTATTGGGCCTTGCAACGGGAAGGTTGGATTCCGGTCGGGACTGCACAGCTCAGTGCAATGTTGGCAGCTTCAGTGATATCTTGTGGGGGGGGGGGGGGCGGTTTTAAGGCCTCAGCTCCAGGAGTCCTGTGATGATGGGAGGATGTCTGCTTCACTTAAATGATAAAGTCAGGTCCCTATCTCTTCTGGTGCTAGAGAAAAGCTTGAAAATGTGATTCCCCAACAGCTCAAAGCTCGGAAGGCAAATGTTGGGGTTTGTGCAAAAATCTCCTGATTTTGAAGCTGCTCTCAGGATTTTGGGGGCACTTGGTGATTCTGAGGCAGACAAGATCATAACGGTCCCGTCTGGCCTCGGAATCTAGGAATCTCTGCAAATGTCTGAATTACAGCCACTCAACCCCGATTCTCCTCTCGGCCTCACCGGCGTATATCAGGAATAATTTCTCTGGCACAAATGGAGCAAGGCTGGCGCGTGTGTGAAGAGAATCCGTAGCTAATTCCTCTTCTCTGCTCACCCTAATGGAGAGAAGCCATTCCAGGCCCAACAAGGCCAGTAGAAACTTTATCAGGAAAACAGCAGCTCCCAGGGAGATAAACAATGACTCCAGTCCTTGTGGGTGACCACCGCTTGACAACTGAACTGAGCGGATCCCAAACAGAGCTGGGGAAAATGCCTCCTTGAAACAAGCAAGGCAACAGGCTCCATCTGCAGAGGCACAGAACATGCCTGGTGTGTCGCAGTGGGGCTTTTCTGGAAATTTTTTAGGAACCCTATGTGTGCCTCAGTTTCCCTTATATTTTGGATGGTTACTCACTGTGGGGAAAAGGCCTAAGTTAGCTCTCAGGGCAGGCTGAGAGACACAGGAGTGCAGGGTGCCTAGCCATCTGAGCCTCATTAAAAAGGACTGGCTGAGGCCACCCCCATATCAAAGGAGAATCCGAGCTGACAATGGCAAAGCCAATGACCAGGCACTGACACCCAGCAAGCAATGCCCCAAAGCGAGATGGATTTCCCTGCCTCGCACCAGGGAAGCTGAGCACAGACCCCCACAAACAAAGGACTGGGAAGGTGTGAGGTGGAGCAGGGGTGGGGGGAGTAAGAGTTGGCTAGTGGAGGGAGTGGGGGGGGCTCTCACTTGGGAGTTGAGGGGGTCAGACAGAGACAGAGCCCGAACATGGGGTTCACTGCAGCATGGCTGGGCTCTGGGCCGACCAGACTGCTCTGTGCTGCAACCATCTGTGCTAATCTAAGGATTTCCGCTGCTGAGTTCCAGGGGACTAATACTTAGGGTGACCAGACAGCAAACGTGAAAAATCGAGACAGGGGGTGGGGGCTAATAGGAGCCTATATAAGAAAAAGACCCCAAAATTGGGACTGTCCCTATAAAATTGGGACATCTGGTCACCCTACTAATACTGCACACTGCAAGTGCTGGGCGAGATGCGCTAATCCCTGCGGAGTGGACACGTCTGTCCCAGGGGCCTGACTCAGCTGGACTCGCTGAGCAGAGCTCACGGGGTGAAGTGGGAGGGCTGGAGCCCCCGAGGTTCAGTCAAGGAGGCGGCGAGGCCACATGGCTTACCCTGGAGGAAGAGTGAGACCCGTTTGGGGTCTGGCCCACTGAAGAGTTCCTCCAAGAGACAGTTCCAAAGCTGGGGGGGGGGGGACGTAGCACTGACCCTACGGATCTGTGGCACCCAGCCTGCTGCATTCCAGACCAGCGTTAGCTCCTGTCTCCCTGCTGCAGCTCCCAGGCCCAGCAAACCCTGCCTGGGCCCTGCTAACGCAAGGAATACAGTAGCTGCGGTATTAGGAGGATATTTGGCACCTCTGTTTCTTTAAAAAGTTGTTTATTTTGCTGCCAGACTGGAAGATCCGTAACCTGCATCTCACTTGCACACGGTGAGCGTGAGCCAAGGTCAACAAGACGTGCAGCAGCAACAGGCGCGGCTGGGGGGCGGGGGAGCTGTGGAACACAAACACTCAAAAGGTGAAATTCCCCCCTCCCCAGCAGGGGCCCAGCAAACATCCCCTGGGGAATCCAGACAGTCGTTAGCCTTCATCCTCTCCCTGCTAGAGAATCCAATGGGATGGTTCCCAAAACCTAGAGGACGGATCTGAGCCCCTGGTCATTTCTGCAGGCTCTAGGAGTAACTTGTATAATCCTAGTCAATGTCAGTAGCACTGGTGTGGCCAGCATCACCAGGTGGCGCTGTACCACAGCCTTCCAAGGGTTCGGTCTCTGCGTGTGAGCAAGTTTGGACTCTTGGGAGACATGCTGTGATGGAGTTAATGGATGGGTGATGCAGAGTTTGGTGCAAGCCGCGGGAGTGGTTGGAATCGATTACTGAGGCAGAGTCACTCCCTGGGAACCAGGTGTTAGCACTGGGCTGAGATTCCTGGGAGACGCCTCGTGCGCTGTTTGTGGCCGTCCCTGCTCCAGAACTGGTGTATGTGTGTAAACCCACAAGTTACGCTTAGAATAGCCCTGGACTCCACGTCACTAATTTCTCCTCCACTGGCCAGGCTGAACTGCAAGGCCCCCAGACACCTGCTGCTGCCCAGCAGAGGGGTGACCATGGGGTCAGAGCAGCACGCTGGTGACAGAATGGGCTCTTGGGTCTGTGCTTGGCTCCTGCATCGCAGCCCGTTCCCGCATTCCTCACTGGCTGATCTGCTCCAACCCCGCCAGCCTGAATCTCACTCCGGCGTTTCCTGCCTGTGTTTCTAGCCTCCCTTTGTATCATTTCTCTCAGCTCCTGCTTTGCTTTGACCTTGTCAATTTCATTACCGTGCTGTTCGCCCCTGTCCTCCCACCATTGACTGGACTCATTATAAGGATGATTTCTATTGTACCATTGCCTAGACGCCCAGCCAGAGATCAGGGACCCATTGTGCCAGGTGATGCACAGACTCTGACAAGGTGTAAATTTTAAGGGTGAGAATAATTAATCACTGGTGGATTCTCCATGGCTGGCTATTTTCAAGTCAAGATGAGATGTTTTGCTAACAGAATGGCTCTGGGAATTATTCTGGGGCAGTTCTCTGTCCAGTGCTGTCCAGGAGGTCAGACTGATGATCACCGAGGTCCCTGCTAGCCTTGGAATCCAGGAACCTGTAAAGCTTTTGGCCGGACATGGTAACAGGTGTGGTGCAATGCATTGGCCTCACACTTCTGTTCTTCATCAGGACAGTTTCAGTTGCTGGGTTTAGTGTGTGAGGCTGGGTTGTGCTGGTGGTCTGTGGTAGATGGGGGGGTCAGACTACATGATGAGGTGGTCTTTTCTGGCCTTAAACTCTCTGGCTTTATGACCAATATCATGGTCTGATTGGGCCGGCGCTGCACAGACCCCAACCAAGATCAGGGCCCCGCTGTGCCAGGCGCTGTACAAAACGAATGCTCGTACTCCGTTCTTCTACAGCACTTTTCATCCACAGATCTCAACCCAGGGCCTGATGCTGGTCCCTGCGCTGCCCTGGACCCTCCTCCCCAGACATGATACAGTGCTATTTGCCATTTCCTTCTCATCGGCCAGGTGGGAACCTGTGCATCAGCACCTGGGACTGTCTACATGAGACAGGTGCAGCGCTCTGCTTCCAGGTGTGATTGGCGCATTAAACTGGTGCAGGGCCCTGCGTGGAGGCGCCCATTTCTGTTTCGGGAGGGTTATTTCGGCTGAGTTATTTCCTGACTCAGTTAGGAATCGACTTCAGCTAAAGCACAAGGAGTCGCTGTGAACTGAAAGAGGAGCGTCCACATGAGGCCTTTCAGTAGTTTAACTCTAAATCGGTTTTAAAATGGACTTGAATCAAACCACTGGAACTTCCCCCATAGACCTGGCCTGGAAAAGAGTCAATTAATTTTGTGAATAAGGTTTGGCGAGGCGAAGACCTGATTTGAAAGCGGGAGCGTCTAGATTCTGTTTGGCGGAAGGTGGTGCAGCCAGGGGTAGATTAGATCGACTGTATCAATTTGGATTAGGAGAGAGAAGGTTAGGGCAGGGGAGATTAGATAAGGAGAGGCTGAGTGTATCCCATGTTTACTAAACTCCGGATATGTTACATCTTTCCTCCAGGTGGTGGGTAATTCTAGCCCAGATCCCATCAGGTTATCGGGCTGGTGCTTTTATTGCTATCATCTGGGTGGGAACAGGCTCAGGTTGTGTTGGGTGGTTTCACTGGGACTGATGAGATTTAGCAGGCGGTGATTGCTAGGAATTGCTCTCCTGTTCTCGCTGGCAGGTGGGTACCACACACACACACACACACACACACACACACACACACACACACACACACACACTCCCCAGCTCTCGGTTAGTTTTTCAAACAGCTGGGGTTAGCGGTGGGTTGGGTTCTGTGGATCTGCAGGACGCCCCCGGCTGCCCAACATCCAGCCCCACTGGTTTGTGCACATTCATATTTTCGAGGCATTCCTTCAGCTGTTCCCACCCCACGGCTCCTGGACTCGTCCCCGCCGCTGTCGCCTCAGGACCCACTGGATCGTCAGAAGGAGACTCCACCCCGGGCCAGGCTGGCAGGGCCCTTTGAAGGAGAGGCAGGTACACAGAAACACACAACGATACACAGATACATATACACACAAATACATGCTGATCCATACAGACACACTGATCCACACACACACACACACACACACACAGATCCATACACAGAAATACTAATACACTCGCATACACCCATCCCATCCCCATCTGCAGCGAAGTGTAGCCACAGCAGGGGGCGCTCCAGGGGTCACGTGGGCTGGTAGGAGGCCAGTTTCCCAGCGGGTGACATAAGGGCTAGAACAACCCTGGGTCTGAGAGTCCCACGGGGTGGGGTGGGGGAATTGGGCTCCTGACATCTCAACTTCCTGAACCCTGAACGGTGGAGACGGGCCGACTCCTGGGAGTTATGGGGCGTGTTAGATGTGCACAGGGGGAGTTAGCCTTGCACTGGGCAGGGCGATCAGTGCCAGCCCTGCCCTCCCGGGGGCAAATGAAACCCCCCTCCACTCCCTGCCCAGCCCTGGGGATGTGCCTGGGCAGCTTTTCCCCAGTTCTGTGGCCCTTTCTTAGGGTACCCGATCTCACCAGCCTGGTGGGAGTGACAGGTACCCCTCCCTGCCCTGACCTCTGACCTCCAGGGTGCCTCCCGCTGCTCATCCGATTCAGCGCGAAGGAAGCAGCTGGCTGAGAAGCTGCCCCCAGCTCTCCCCAAGGACAGAGACGAGGGGGGCTCATGGCAGCGCCAGAGCATTTGCAGCCTCGGTGCCCCTGGACGGCTGGGGAGGAAGCAAGGCGTTAGGGATCCCCCACACTCCTGCTGGGCACCCAGCTCCTGCCAGCCCTGGGCAGGCATGGAGCTCGGAGATGGGCAGGAGGAGCCCAGGCTGAGAGGTCTTGGTCCAGGACAGCCTGGCAAACTGCAGTGGGCCACAGAGCCAGCGCGCCCGGTTGCCAGCTGAGCTGTGGCCCCAGGGCAGCCCCTGGGAACATGGGGTGCAAAGTGCAGCCTCTGCCACACCCCCCAATGGAGCATGTCCCCCCACCATTAATAGTAGGGCTTTTATCCTCCCTGGGCGCTGCAGCCAGCTGGGCACCGGCGAGTGAGCGAGTGTCTGTTGCACACTCACCCATTGCTTGTCACTGCCCTCGTCCAGCGCACGCTGTGAACACCCCAGCGGGCTGATTGCTGGGTTCCAAGTGCAGCTCCCCCCCCCCGGTTAGCAGCCGGGACGTATCCCTGTCGTAAGGAGAGCTGGGAGTGCCACCTCCCGAGGGTGCCCCCAGCCCAGCTTCTCCGGCGCCCCAGTGGAGCCATGGCAGCCCGAGGCGCACGGCTGGGGGGTGTTACGGTGACTGGCGCTGTCATGGCCAGACACCAAGTGCCCCAGCCCCTGCCCGGAGCACTCACAGGCTACAGGTCATTGTCCCCATGTCACCGAGGGGAAGTACAGCCTGGAGAGGCTCAGTGACACCCAAGGGCGCATCGGATTCCTGTGCCATAGGCAGGGATTCAACCCAGAGCTCCAGAGGCCCTGATGCGCTAGGCCGTGGTGCCTAGGGCCGGGGGAGGGGGGCTCTTTACTGACAGCCCTCACCCGCCCCCCTGGCCCAGCCCCCCACCAAGCACCCAAGCCCTTGACCCAGTCCCTGGTACAGGCCCCAAGCGGGCGCTACAGCCCATGGCCCAGCCTTCATCCAGCCCTTGGCTCAGTCCCCCAACCAGCCCCCCCGCCCCTGACAGCATCCCAGCTAGGCCCCTGTCCAGCCCCCCAGTCCCCCCGGCAGCAGCCCAGCCCCCCAGCCCCCAACCCGGGCAGGCCCTCTGAGTCTGTCCAGCCCTGCTGGGCAGTAGCCGTGCGTCAACGCTAGACAGACGCGCCAAACCGTCCTATTACGCAGCCGCGAGCTGGGTGAGCCCCGAGCTGGGTGAGCCGCCTGCAGCAGCCTGCAGCCATCTCACGCACTCTGACTGTGCTGGGCTGTCGCTCGAACGCCCCTGACTAGTACCTACGGCGCTTCACCACTCTCCGCTCCCGTTTCCCCGGGCCATGGCTGCTGGCACCTGCATCTGCCCCATGCCTGGGCTAAATGGCCAACTAAAGCCATTGCTTCTCAGGGGGTGGGGGGTGAACACCCTTGAGGGCACAACCAGGGTAGGGTGACCAGATGTCCCAATTTTATAGGGACAGTCTGGATTTTGGGGGCTTTTTCTTATATAGGTACCTAGTACCCTCCACCCCCGTCCCGATTTTTCACGCTTGCTGTCTGGTCACCCTTCAACCAGGGGCCTGAAGAGAGGCAGGAGGGCAAGAAGATACTGCAACAACCACCTGCCCCAAGAGCACAGGCCCCTACTGCCCACTGGACCAAGGAGAATCACCATTCAGAAAGGGCAATATAGAGGCTATGAAACACAGCCACACAGTTCCGATTCCATCTAGCAGAGGGCAGCAGAGACACAGCCACACCCGCCAGGAGGGCACAATCCATGGAATACATAGGAGGCCGCCCTGCTTGTACAGGAGACGCTTGGGAAGGCTGGCGGGCAGCGCCCTGGGTTGGGCTGGGGGGAAGGGCAGGGGCATTTCAAACCAGACCAAAGCCAGGAGAGGCACCAGCGGGAGCCGCCGTGCCCTGGACGCCAGGGATGGGCTGCCTGGCCCCACACCGCCTTTTCTGTCTCTGGGCATAGCTCCTCAGTGACTCCAGTGGAGCGCCACCCATTGACACCAGCTGCAGGGAGCGTGACGCAGCCAGACCCGCTCTGCACTGGGCACCCCGCAGGCCAGGCAGGGTCAGCCTACAATGGTCACTTCCTTCCCTGTGCCCAGCGCGGCGGGGTGGGGGTGGCAGTGCACAGCTTGGGTTCCTGGCGCCTTCCTTTGCAGGATTTCAGCCTCACAGCCAGGGGTGGGGATCTGCCCCCTTCGCCAGCGTCCCTGTAGAAAATGCCCCCCACCACCAGATCAGAGTGGGCGCCGTGGCGTGGGGGAGCCTGCTGGGGGAGGGTCTGCACAGCGGGTCGTTGCATTGATGTAGCAGCACCGATGCACCGGCCTCGGGTTGAAGGCTGGGCTAGGGACGAGGCATTGGGCTGACACCCCTCGGCCTTGGCTTCAAGCCCGTGCTCTGCGGATGCTGCTTGTGGACAAGTCCTTCTGGGCCAGGGCGATACAGGTCTAGGCCAGAAGCACCCAGGGGAGTTAGGCACGTAGATGCTTTTGAAACACCTTTAAGAATCTGGCCCTAACTCTCTCCTGTGGGGGGTGGGGAGGGAATCGTCCGCCCCAGGGCGCGGTGGTGCTAGGATCCTGGGGGCAGGATCGGGCCCTTCGCAGCCGGGGCACCAAGAAACTGGCAGCTTTAGAGTGAAAGTCCAACGGTGCCACCTCTGGCCAAGCTGGGCTGGGAGGGAGCCAGCCCCACTCACCCCCTGCCCGTCAGCTACAAGCCTTAGGCAACATGACCGGAACCGGCCACCTCCGGGAGCTGCTGCGAATCCCCGGCTGCTCCTGGCTCTGTGTGGGGGAGGAGGGGGTGATCCCGGCCCCGTGGGGGTGTCGCTCCCGCTCTGCGTGTGGATCCCGGTGCAGCCAGGGCCCTGCCAGGGTGTCGCTGCCTGAGTCACCTCGACTGAGGAAACAGCAGGGTCAGCAAAACCTGCCTCAACCCGTCCCAAGCCGCCAAGCCCGAAGGGAGAGGGAGGGGGCCGTGTGGGCCAGGACCCTGGGCAGGGAGGGCAAGAGGGAGGAGCCCTCCCTCCCCCCGCCCCGAGATTGGGTTGGAGGGAACCTCAGGAATTTGGGTGCCTATAGAAGCAAGAAATGGATCTCACACCCCCTCCACTATCCCAGCCCTGAGCTCCCCCAATCCCCCAGCTCTGCCAGTGCCCCTCAGTCCCCGACCCCTTGTTATCCCAGTCCTGCCCCCCAGCTCTGCCAGTGCCCCTCAATCCCCGACCCCTTGTTATCCCAGTCCTGCCCCCCAGCTCTACCAGTGCCCCTCAATCCCCGACCCCTTGTTATCCCAGTCCTGCCCCCCAGCTCTGCCAGTGCCCCTCAGGCCCGACCCCTTGTTCTCCCAGTCCTGCCCCCCAGCTCTGCCAGTGCCCCTCAATCCCGACCCCTTGTTCTCCCAGTCCTGCCCCCCAGCTCTGCCAGTGCCCCTCAATCCCGACCCCTTGTTATCTCAGTCCTGCCCCCCCAGCTCTGCCAGTGCCCCTCAGTCCCCAACCCCTTGTTATCCCAGTCCTGCCCCCCAGCTTTGCCAGTGCCCCTCAATCCCGACCCCTTGTTATCCCAGTCCTGCCCCCCAGCTCTGCCAGTGCCCCTCAGTCCCCGACCCCTTGTTATCCCAGTCCTGCCCCCCAGCTCTGCCAGTGCCCCTCAATCCCCAACCCCTTGTTCTCCCAGTCCTGCCCCCCAGCCCTGCCAGTGCCCCTCAATCCCGACCCACAGCCCCCTGCTACCCCAGCCAGACACAAGGCAGGTGCAACCCTGACCAGAGGGAGCTTCTGGCTGTACTGGGACCCACTGGGCCGGGAGCTGGGAACTGGGAGCTCAGCCCACTCCTGCTGCAATTCCATCACTGACTACCCAGGGGAAGCCTTCAGGAGACTCGGCAAGAAACGGGGCTTGCTGGCACCCCACGGCTCTGACTGGGAGCTGCTGAGGCTCGCGGTGTGTCCACACTGCACTGTAATCGGTGGCCTCTGGGCTTGTGGCACCAGTGTTCCCAAGCCCACGCTCCAGCCTCCACACTGCATTACCTGGGCTTACAGCTGTGGGACCCGGGGCGCCCCGCCGTGCTGGTGCCTCCACACTGCAGCACACGGCCCTTCTGACTCGGAGCTGCGGCCACATGGGGCTTGGTCCCACATCTCAGCGGGACTTGGGCTGTGCCCTGCCCCCCCCCCCCCCAGCAGTGTCCATGGACCCGAGTCCAGAGGGATTCCTGGCCCAAGTCAGCCTGGTTAGTGTGTGGGCGGAAGGGGCAGGGGGTTAAGCTCAAACCTGAGTCTGAGCCCGGGTTTCCAGCGCAGTGTAGACAGACCCTTAAGGGGTTACTTCCAGGAGACTGGCTTTAGGCAGGGACACGGCCCAGAGCCTGGGAATTCTGGACACCCCCTGGTGGGACTGGTAGCAGCCACGCCGAGCAGGTGTCAGCCAGGAATTACCTATAGGGCAGCTGGGGGGAGCCGCCCCGGTCTGCGGGGCCCCCTGCCTGGCACGCTCTTGGGACGCTGCAGCACCAGGACACGGCTGAGGGTTCGGCTGCTTTATTGGCACATTCAGATCACTGGCACATCAGGATCAAGGCCAGCACTGGGCACCACACCTGGCCAAGGGGAGGGGGCTGGAACAGGGCAGAGGACGCCATGTTGGGTGTCACTGGAGGGTGGGGACTGGCCGGGGCCTGGCGGGTGTCACTGGAGGGTGAAGATTGGCCTGGGGCCTAGCGGGTGGCATTGGAGGGCAGGGATTGGCCGGGGCCTGGCGGGTATCACTGGAGGGTGGGGATTGGCTGGGGCCTGGCAGATGGCAGTGGAGGGCAGGGATTGGCCGGGGCCTGGCGAGTATCACTGGAGGGCAGGGATTGGCCGGGGCCTGGCGGGTATCACTGGAGGGTGGGGATTGGCCGGGGCCTGGCAGATGGCAGTGGAGGGCAGGGATTGGCCAGGGCCTGGCGGGTATCACTGGAGGGCAGGGATTGGCCGGGGCCTGGCGGGTATCACTGGAGGGCAGGGATTGGCCGGGACCTGGCAGGTGGCACTGGAGGACGGGAATTGGCCGGGACCAGGTGCATGTCACTGGAGGGGGGGGGAGCCGTCAGAGCAAGGGCAGGGGGTGAGGGTGGGGAGCTGTCAGGACCGTGCGTCCAGGCGGGTGTGGTGCCCGCTCAGCCGCTCGCCACGTTGGAGCTCTCCGGGGACGGCCTCTTGGAGACAGCACAGATGTGGAAAATGCCTGGGGAAGAGAGCGAGAGGCTCAGGGCAGGGACAGGAGGGGTGGCTGGCAAGGTAGAAGGGGCCAAACAGGGCGGGCAGGGATGGGGTGGGTGGGCGGGCGGGGATGTGGTAGGTGACATGATCCCCCAGCTGGATCCCCCTCTGGAGCATGGCGTCTCCCTGCTCCTTTCTCCCCTCACCCCATACACCCTCTGCCCCATTGGGATCTGTCCCCTTGCTCCTCCCTCCCCTCACCCCATACACCCCCTGCCCCATGGGGATCTGTCCCCCTGCTCCTCCCTCCCCTCACCCCATACACCCCCGTCCCTTCGCACCCTGCCCCACATTCCTCCCTCCCCTCACCCCCACACTCTCCCTACCCCATGATGCCCTGCCCCTCAGATCTCCCTCCTCTCACCCCACTCCCTCCTGCCCCCATTCCTTCCTCCCCTCACCCCACCCCACCCTGCCCAATGGGGATCTGTCCCCTGCTCCTCCCTCCCCTCACCCAACACCCCCTGTCCCTTCACACCCTGCCCCACATTCCTCCCTCTCCTCACCCCCACACACCCCCTGCCCCATGGTGCCCTGCCCCTCAGATCTCCCTCTCCTCACCCCACTCCCCCCTGCCCCCCATTCCTTCCTCTCCTCACCCCACACACCCCCTGTCTCATGGCAGCCTGCCCCCCATGCTTCTTCCTTCTTGGATCCTTCCAGCAGTTTCCCCTCCCCACACCTGCCTCATTCTCCCCTGCACCTGTGAGCCCCACCACTCCCTATGGCTTGTCTGGGTTGCACCCACACACACACTTCACTCCACCCTGCCCCTTGCACTGGGATCTCGGCTTTCCCCCTCCCCAGGCTTCCCAGCAGGCCTCACTGGTTTCTGATGGGTCGGGCCCTACCAAATTCATGGTCCATTTTGATCAATTTCACGGTCATAGGAGTTTAAAAATCATAAATTTCATGATTTCAGCTATTTAAATCTGAAACTTCACAGGGTTGAAATTGTAGGGGTCCTGACCCAAAAAGGACCTGTGGGGAGACGGCTGCAAGGTTATGGTGGGGTGGGGGGTTGTGGTTCTGCTACCCTTACTTCTGTGCTGCTGCTGACGGCGGTGCTGCCTTCAGAGCTGGGCAGCTGGAGAGCAGCAGCTGCAGGCCGGGAGCCCAGCTCCACCAGCAGCAGCACAGAAGTAAGGACGGCAATACTGTGACCCCCCCTAAAATAACCTTGTGACCCCCCTGCAACTCCCTTTTGGGTCAGGATCCCCAGTTTGAGAAACGGTGTCCCCCCATGAAATCTGTACAGTATAGGGTAAGAGCACAGAAAAGACCAGCTTTCACGGAGGGAGACAGTCCATGATGCATTTTTCATGGCCGTGAATTTGGTACTGATGGACCAGACACCCCTGAAGTTCAGGAAAGCTCAGCTGAGTTCAGTGCTACTCGAGCTCCTGGCAAGCACCCCATGGCAGAGTCCCTGCTGGGCAGTGGGGTGGAGGGAACAGTGCGGCCGTCTGAGTGCAGCTCCAGGCAGCCGGGATCTCAGCTAAGGGTTGGGTGGGGAGCCAGGTCTGGGGCTGGCCTGGGAAGTTGGGGCATCAGGCTCTGCAGTATGGAAAGGGGGCTGGGGTGCCATGCCGGTCACCCAGGGGCCTGGACACAGAGAGGGGAGCAGCTGGGGAGCCCCCAGGAGCAGGTACCTGCCGAGAGGGTGAGGATGACAGCGATCCAGCCCAGGATGTAGGACCAGGAGAAGCGCCAGTTAGCGTAGCGCTTACCGAAGAAATTCACCGTCACGCCAGTGTACACCGCCAGCCCCAGCAATGCCAAGAGACCTGTGGGGGCGAACATAGGATGTGGGGGGGCTGAGCTCTGACTCCACTCATCACATGCAGGCGCCAGCAACACAGGGCTGCCTTACAGAACACCTCACACCGATGCACTCGCCAAGCAGGGACCCGGCATGGCGCGGCACCACAATGCAGAGACCCGGCCTGGCTGGGCACCACAATGCAGAGACCCGGCATGGCGCGGCACCGCAATGCAGAGACCCGGCCTGGCGCGGCACCGCAATGCAGAGACCCGGCCTGGCGCGGCACCGCAATGCAGGGACCCGGCCTGGCTCGGCAGCGCAATGCAGGGACCCGGCCTGGCTCGGCAGCGCAATGCAGGGACCCGGCCTGGCTCGGCAGCGCAATGCAGGGACCCGGCCTGGCTCGGCAGCGCAATGCAGGGACCCGGCCTGGCGCGACACCGCAATGCAGGGACCCGGCCTGGCGCGGCACCGCAATGCAGGGACCCGGCCTGGCGCGGCACCGCAATGCAGGGACCCGGCCTGGCTCGGCACCGCAATGCAGGGACCCGGCCTGGCGCGGCACCGCAATGCAGGGACCCGGCCTGGCGCGGCAGCGCAATGCAGGGACCCGGCCTGGCGCGGCACCGCAATGCAGGGACCCGGCCTGGCTCGGCAGCGCAATGCAGGGACCCGGCCTGGCTCGGCAGCGCAATGCAGGGACCCGGCCTGGCGCGGCACCACAAGGCAGGGACCCGGCCTGGCGCGGCAGCGCAATGCAGGGACCCGGCCTGGCTCGGCACCGCAATGCAGGGACCCGGCCTGGCGCGACACCGCAATGCAGGGACCCGGCCTGGCGCGGCACCGCAATGCAGGGACCCGGCCTGGCGCGACACCGCAATGCAGGGACCCGGCCTGGCGCAGCACCGCAATGCAGGGACCCGGCCTGGCGCGGCAGCGCAATGCAGGGACCCGGCCTGGCTCGGCACCGCAATGCAGGGACCCGGCCTGGCTCGGCAGCGCAATGCAGGGACCCGGCCTGGCTCGGCAGCGCAATGCAGGGACCCGGCCTGGCTCGGCAGCGCAATGCAGGGACCCGGCCTGGCGCGGCACCGCAATGCAGGGACCCGGCCTGGCGCGACACCGCAATGCAGGGACCCGGCCTGGCGCGACACCGCAATGCAGGGACCCGGCCTGGCGCGACACCGCAATGCAGGGACCCGGCCTGGCGCAGCACCGCAATGCAGGGACCCGGCCTGGCGCGGCAGCGCAATGCAGGGACCCAGCCTGGCTCGGCACCACAAGGCAGGGACCCGGCCCTGCATGGCATCACAAGGCAGGGACCTGGCCAGGCATCGCAATGCAGGGACCTGGCAGGGCTCAGCACTGCAATGCAGAGACCCGGCATAGATTGGCATCATAATGCAGGGCCCCGGCCCAGCGTGGCACCACAAAGCAGGGAGCTGGCATGGCTCAGTACCACCTTGTGTCAGTTTTACTCAGCGCGATTGGTTACGGGGAGAACTTTCCCTCCCTCCATCTCCCAGGGTCTGTGAGTCGCTCCCCTTTCCGAGCCCCCTGCCCTGTCCTGTGCTGCTGGAAGGCCAGGCCAATCACTGACCTGATGGGACTCCCGCTCCCCCCACTCGCAGAGCCAGCCCCGTCCCTAAAGATTCAGCCAAACCCTTCCTAGCAGCGTGTTAGGAGCTGTACAGGAGAGAGCTCCTACCCTTACCCCGGGTCTGTCCCTTCTCTGGGGCTACTCTGAGCCATTCCCCCAGCCCTGCCCGCCCTGACCCAGCCCTGACACTGTCCCAGGCAGCTCCCCCGGGGGTAGCCATGACCCGTGCACTCACCCAACTCTGCCGCCCTTGTCCCCCCTACCCTCAGTTCCTCCAGCTGTGCCACCCGGCCCACGTGCCAGCAGCCACCATTGCCATCACCCCTGCCAGGGGGAGCCACGCCCCATCCCGCAGTGCCAGGGGGCTGCACAAAGCCGGCCAGGCAACTCTGGGACTTCCTCTGCTGCACCCGACTGGGAGTGTTTTCCTGGCCCGAGTCCTGGCGCCTGCAGCAAACCCTGAGATGGGTCTGTCCTTCCAGTGCGGCTGCATCCTGCCCTCCCTCCAGCGTTAACCCCAGAGGGATGCTCAGATTGGTCCTTCCGGCCCAGCCTCGGACCGAGGGCAGCGCCAGGTGTGCCCGAGAAAGGTGGCAGAGCCGCACGGGGGGCAGCCTAGGAGCAGTGCCGGTTCAGCCCCCCCCTTTTGCCAGCCCAGCAACGGGGACTTGCACACTAGCTCTGCACCAGGAATTATTTGGGGGCACTGAAGGGGTGGGCGAACTGCCCAGCTAAAACAGGCCCAGGCTAGCTTTGCGGGTGCATCTCCTTCCCGGCCTGGCCACCTTCCTGTCGGCTGAGCTGCCCCCAGTGACGCGGCACCAGAATCCAGCCGGCAGGAGGAGTCGTTCAAACTCTCCCCTCCGGGGGGCGCTGCCAGTACTGACGCTCGCCCGCCGGGTACTGCCCCGTCCCCTAGCTGGCGTAGAGCCAGCTGGAGCTCTTCTCAGCCTGGACCAGCCTCCTTGGCTCTCTGCGGCCGCGTGGCATGGAACGGGGTGGGCTGGGGTGGGGCAGACCTGACTCCCTCGTGGCCTGCAGGGCTCGGGAGCTCACAGCTCAGGGTGGGGCCCAGCCAGGAAGGGCTTGGAGAAAACCCCCATCGCCAGATACCCTCAGGCCTGGGGACAAGGCGGGGAATTGCCAGCAGCGGCTTGGCCAGCCCCGAGCTGCTTTTCAGCCCTCAGCAGCCTCCACCTAGCCAGGTGAGGATCAGCGGGGAGCAGGCATGGAGCCCCAGGCCACCCAGCGAGCTGCGGTTGTGCCCAACCTCCTGCTGGCGGGGTCTGGCGGTTGGTGCTAGCCAGAGCAAACATGAGAGCTCAGAGGGGTCTAGCCGGGCACCCTAAGGTCCCAGCCTGCCTGGCTCAGGGGCTTTGGTCTGTTATTAAAGTGGGGACAGTGAGTGGCCGACGTGGGCAGTGCTGGGGTCCCATGCCGCCTGCTGTGGGTGCAGCTGGAGTTTCCTTTGCCCAAGCGGGTGACACTTATGCCCTGCAGAGGAGCTGTTCCACCAGTCGCGGTGAGACTCGTGGCTCTCACATGCCAGCCTTGCGTGCCGCCTGCTGAGTCCAGGCAGGTGGTGCCCGCTGGCCAGATGACGGGGGTGTGGCAGAGAGCAGGGGGGCAGTAGGGTAGGAGGCGCCATACGCACTCCTTCGTATTGGCTACTTTCCCAGCTCTGCCCCTCCCTGCTGGCCTCTCACCAGGTGCTAAGCGGGCGCCGATGTTTCACCCCAGAGGTGGCTGCATACGGGTGGCAGAGGAGGGCACTTTGTAATGGGCTGAGGCGTGCACGCTCTATAACGAGATGCCCATTTATCATCTCATAAGCATTTCTCCCTTGCCTGAGGCTCCCACCCTGTAGTGCCCACCCTGCCCTGCGGTGGCCGCCTCGCCCCATGGTGCCCACGTACCAGCGATCAGCAGGGTGATGCCGGCGGAGCGGGTGCGGGATGCCCTGGCGTTGCTGGAGAAGGCGGTGAGGCCCAGGATGATGCCCGCGAAGCAGGAGAGGATGGAGAGCAGCATGAATGCCCGGGTGGCGTCCCAGAAGGCTGCAGGGAGGGGACAGAGAGAGAGAGGAGCACTCGATGGGACCCGGAGATTGGCGAGGGGAGCCGGGAGCCGGATCTCGTCTGAGGAGCAGGGGAGGAAGGGCCAGAGGAGCCTGCCAACGGCAGGGCCAGCACCTCCCGCGCTTAGCAGCGTCTGTCGCTGCGCGGAGGGTGTGTGCTGAGCAGGACCAATGCAGAAGAGAGAGACGCTGGGTCTGGGGGCCTGAGCTGCCCCTCCCCACCCCGCGAGCCAATCCCCATGTAGTCCCTTTCCCTGGGGTGAGCTGCTGCCCCCTATCTGCCCCCCACCTTCCCCCTCCAAGGCTGCACCCTAGAGCCATGTCTTTCTTTGCAGCTGGGTTGGGGGAGGTAGGTAGGGCTGTAAGACTGAGATCATCAACCCCAGGGGAGCTGGTCACCTGGACTGCCCCCCCCCCCCAGCCCCACCTTGTTTGGGGGCGGGGACGCACAGTTCCGACGGGGCCAGCAATTTGGGGGCAGCTTGTACGGACGCTAGGGCTGGCATTCAGGAGGGCTCAGACCCCCCAAACTGGGGCCAGACTTTCCAAGGAGCTCACCCCTGCCCTGAGGCCCGACTGGCAAGCCAGCCCTGCATGCTGGTGCTGATCAATAAGAATCTGCCCCTGAATCCCCCTAGCCCGCACCCCAGCATGGGCCCTGAGCTGAACCCTAGGAAGCCAATGGGAGTTTTCCCTGAGCAAAGTCTCTGTGGGGAGCCAGGTGGGCACCTGAGGGCCCTGGGATCGTGAGGGCACGAAGACAGCGGGGGTGGGAAGAAGCAGCCCACAGACAGTCAGGGCCCTGGATGGGGAGCAGGGGAACCCGAGGAGTCAATGTAAAGCCTAGGAAGGAGCCAGCAGAAGGAGCAGAACAGAGCCGGGATGGCCGGGTACCTGGCAGGATGTGAGTGGCTGCATTTTGCATGAGCTGCATCCTAGATACGACCCGGAGAGTCGCTCCTGAAAATAAAGAATCACAGTGATGCAGCCTCCAAGAGAGACAAGGCCTTCATGGGAACTAGGATGCAATGTGGGCCCAGCACTGGCCCCCCGAGGGGCAGGGTAGGGGGCTGGGAGTGGGGGATCCCAGCGAGGGCTCCCCAAGGGGAAGGGAAAGGGACTGTGAGTGGGGGATCCCAGTGAGAGCTCCCCAAGGGGTATGTGTGACAAAGTGGGAATTTGCTGTAATATTTTTATGACCCCATCTGTGCCTCAGTTTCCCCATATGTTTCATTGTTACCTAGCTGGGGGGGGGGAAGGGCTGTTTGCTCTCAGGGCAGGTGAAGAGACATGAGTGTGAATGACACCTGGCTGTCTGAGCCTCAACAGGTCATTAAAAAGGACTGGCCAAGGCCACGCCCTGTATCGCTGGAGAATCTCCACGGACTGTGAAAAACCCAGTCTCCAGGACATCCACACCCAGCAAGCAATGCCCCAGAGAGCTGGATTTCCCTGCAGCTCGAGAACAAAGGACTGGAGTGGTGTGAGGTGGGGGAAGGGTGAGAATTGGCTGCTGGAAGGAGTGGGGGGCTCTCACCTGGGAACTGCCCCAGGGGGTCAGATTGACCTTGTGGGGTCAATGCAGCCTGGCTCTGAGCTGACCAGACTGGTCTGTGCTTTAACCTTCAGGTCTCTGGGCTGACCTAAGGCGCCTTGCTGTGCTGGGTTCCGGGTGACCCATAAACCCGACTGCTGTGACAGCGCCAGGTGAGTGTCACTGCAAACGGCACCTCGGTGAGGTGCGTTAATCGCTGCCGAATGGACACATCTCTCCCAGGGGTCAGACTCGCTGAGCAGACTGCATGGTGTGAAGCAGGAGGGCTGGAGCCCCAGAGGCTGTGAGGCTGTGGGTCTTACTCTGTGTACAAAGAGTGAGGCCCCTCAGGGTCTGACCCACTGAAGGGCTTCCGCCTAGAGACGGTTCCAAAGCTGGAGGCGTAGCACCGATCCTGTGGAGCCGTGACAGCTGGTGCCAGCGGTGGGATGCTGAAGGCACCAGTATTATATTTTGCAATAAGTGCCTTGCAGCAGTAAAACAAGGGTACTTAAAGGAAACAGCAAGAAAATGGCGTATAAGCGCCTCCCTAAGAAGGACATTGCAAACCTGTGCAGGGAGAGAGGGTAAAGTGCCAGGAAGCTCAACAAGGTGCAGCTGATTGCGCGGCTGGAGAAAGATGATCAGACCAAGAAGCAGGTTCCAGACCTAAGTAGAGTTCCAAGAGGGTCCAAGAGTGACCGAGGCAGCAGCAGGGTGTCCTCACAACCCAGTTCCCTGCCCAGCACAGTTCCCCACTGACAGATTTGAAGTGGGAGCTGAGGGCGAAGGACTTAGCAGACCATGAGAAGCTGCAGAAGCATGAACTGGAGATGGAGAAGAGGAGGGGTGAGAGGACCCGCCGAGGGGTAAGTGGGAAAAGACACTGAGATTCTAATCCCGCAAGGAACCTAGCTACCAAATTGTGGCCCCAGTTTAAGGGAGGGGGGTATAGACGGCTGCCTCGCTGCCTTTGAGAAGGCTTGTGATTTGAACCTCCTGGCCCTGCGGACCGGCTCTGCTGTCTCAGCCCCTTACTCGGTCCCAAAGCCATAGAGGTGCACAGCCAGAGGGATGGCGTTGATACTGGGGACTACGAACAGTTCACAAAGGCTCTAATGCTTAGGTTTGATTCGGCACCTGAGGCTTATAGGAAAAGGTTTTGGGGTGTGCAAAAGACCCAAGGTGTGACCCTACATGAAATCCTGCAGGTGTCGCTACGCTGGAAGATTTGTGTAACCTGATTGGGGTGGAGCTACTCTGTGAGATCTGTCCCCACGAGCTGAAAATGTGGCTGGTGGACGGGAAGCCGAAGGATCTGCGTAGTGGAGGCCGGTTGGCAGATGAGTTTTGGACAATAGGTCCAAAGGGGATTAGCCTAAGTATGGGTCCTGGAAAAAGGCAGAAGTGGGACTCAGGGAAACCCAGAGTGGGGGGAGCAGCCAAGGGACCTCAGTGGTGTGATATTTGTAGGAAAACGGCCCAAGTGGGCAGGATGCCCAAGGCTTGATGAAATAGGGGCCAGACGGGACCGTCGGAGGGTTCACTTGGTGAACACCCAGCCAAGGCTGCCTGTAGCTCAGGCTCAGAGACTGAACCATCTGACTGAACCTTCAGAGGAAAGCAGCCACCCAGCCAACCCCTCGAGGGCACAGGGGGCCTGGCAGACAGGCTCCCGCTCCTGGCACCGGTGCACATGTCCTGTTGTACACTCCTGGGCTCGGACCCATCTGAGCCCTTTGGGAGCGGGAGGTGGTAGTCAGTGGGGAGACGTTCGTGGGGTGGAGAGATTCTGGGACAGAGAGAACCTTGGTCAAACCATGTGTGGTCAAAGCCCGTTGGATGCTGCGCCACCTGGGTTAAGGTTCCCCTTGGGGCCATTTGCCCCACCTATGGCTCAGAGCCCTGTGCAGACACAGGAAGGATCCTGGGTAAGACCAAGTGCTCAAGGGGTCACTCCCGACTCCAACCTAGGGGTCAGGACACCCCAGGCGGCAGCCCAGATGGCCGACACCTGGGGGAATGAGGGTTCCCTGCCCTTCTCACTCCCTGGCAGAGGAGGGGGTGCAGGACCCCAGCACAGTTTCAAACCCTAAGAGCCTGGGGTGGCAAAAGGACACGGGGCTGCCTGAAAACCCCTCATGGGCCCCGTGCTAGTGACATCTACCAGCCCAGTCCTACGGGAGGGCGTGAAACTGCTCTGAGCTGCGTACTGGAACCTGGGTGTTAGCAGAGGGGCTGCGAGAACCTGGGCAGACCGGGAAGGACAGTGACCACGGGGCGGGGAACGACGCAGCAGGGCCGGTGGAGGACGTTTGTGGGGTATTAGGGAGGCTGAGCAACACCCTCCCCCTTGAGAACAAAGGACTGGAGCGGTGTGAGGTGGGGGGGCAGAGCTGGCTGCTGGAAGGAGTCAGGGCTCCCACCTGGGAACTGCCCAAGGGGGTCAGCCAGAGACAGTCACTACAGCTCCACGGGGTCTGTGCTTTAACCCTCTGGGGGCCTTCCTGTGCTGGGTTCCAGCTGGCCCATAAACCCGACAGCGTTGACAGCGCTGGGTGAGTGTCACTGCAAATTCTGGGCGAGGTGCGTTCAGGATAATCCCTGTGGCTTGGACACGTCTCTCTCAGGGGCTGTCTCAGCTGGACTCGCTGAGCAGAGCTCACGGGGTGAAGCAGGAGGGCTGGAGCCCCAGGGGTTCAGTCTTGGCGGGTGAGGCTGCTTGGCTTACCTGGAGGAAGAGACCCCTCGGGGTTCTGGGCCACAGAAGGGTTCCTCCTAGAGACTGTTCCAAAGCTGGGGGAGTAGAACCGACCCTGTGGATCCCTGACAGCTGGGAAAGGGGCTGGGAATGGGGGACCCCAGCGAGGGCTCCTCAAGGGGCAGGGAAGGGGGCTGGGGGTGCAGGATCCCAGTGAGGGCTTCCCAAGGGGCAGGGAGTTGGGGATCCCAGTGAGGGCTCCCTGAGGGGCAGGGAGTTGGGGATCCCAGCAAGGGCTTCCTGATGGGGCAGGGTACAAGGCTACATGCGAGGATCCCCAAGGCAGCAAGCAAAACACATTGAGAAGTAGCAGCAGCTTCCACCCCACTGCTCCATCCTAGGGGCTCTCGGACTTCACAGAGCCAGGGGGATTCCTCACTGCTGGTCGCTCCCAGTTACCCCCATCCTGCTTTGATCTGGATTCAGACTCAGCCAGATTCTCTATTGTGTTACACCAGTGTAACCCCAGGGGCGTCAGCAGTGTCGCTCTGCTCTCCCGCCGGTGGCACTCCCGTGACGGAGCCTCCGGCCAGGCCAAGCCTCAGGAGATTTCCATCAGCTGCAGATGGGTGACAGCTGCCAGCCCAGGTCCTCCTGCAGAATCAATGTTGGGCCCTCCATGCTCCTCGTGCCCTCAAGCCCCCCAGGCAGTGCCCTTAGCCGGCAGCCGTAGCAGACTCAGGTCCTTGGCAGACCAGCCCCTAAAGTGTGAAATGCTCCCTGGTCCTGTGCTCTCTCTGCCCAGAGTCAGTGACAGCCCCAGCCGGGGAGACCAAGGGCCAGGAAGGGAGGCACGGGACTTTTTTATCTCCCCCCCCTTCCCTGAGGACAGGCCGGGTTTCAATGTCCCACTCCAGAATTTCCTGCTACCCCGAAACAGGCCAGCTCAGTAGCTCAGCTGGGGCCAGCGCTGCAAAGCCACTGGGCTTTTTATAGGGTCCGATGGAAACTCTCTGCCTCCCCTTGGACGGGCTGTGCCCAAGAGGGGAACTGAGTTATGTCTGCGGCCGGCCCAGAGCCCACCCCCATGGCCAGTTCTGATCCGGGCCGGCACTGGGGAAGCTCAGACTCCGAGCCCAGGCTGGAGTTGGCAAGATCAGGAGAGGCCAGACCTGGGCCTTCAGTTCAGCCCATTCCAGGGCTACGGGGCTGCCGCTGGGGCCGGGTGGTGGCATCGAGCCCCACTTTGTCCTCTCCATATTATGGGGCCAGGTCCTAGTGTCAATCAAAGCAGCCTCAGCGGGATGCGTGTCAGCTGCATTGCACAGCCCTGGGCATCCGGGCGAGGACTGGGACCCCCCCACTCCGAGCTCCAGGGAACCTCCACCCATTCTTGGCTGGTGGCCGGGGCAGGCTGTGGCCACAAGAGGGCAGCTGTGCTCACACAAGCCAGCAGCCAGGATGCCAGGCAGGGGCTCTGCCCGGGAAACCCAGGGGAAGATTCTCTGCCCGCGCCACTGGGCACCACAATCAGGCCATCTCATTGCAGCGTCTCTCCCTGGGACTGGGTCAGACGGGGCACCCCTGACCGAGCCAGCAGAAGACACGCTGAACCAGACCCGGTCGGGCGCCCCTACCTGTACATCTACAAGCCACAGCCCGTTCGGTCCCATCCAGGCCATTTCCCGGGGCCCAGAGATGGACTGCCTGTCCCTGCAGCCATCACCCTCCTGGTCCCTGTGCCCGCTGGGGGGCAGCCCCGGGCGCTGCTCACCAATGCTGACGGTGTGGGGGTGGCACTTGCCGCTCACGCAAAACCTCCAGAGCCCCTGGTTGCTCAAGTTCTCCGAGTAGCGATACTGCATCCAGAAGTCGGTCGCCGTGGCAACGATGAGAAGGACCAGGCCTGAGACCGCACACAATAGCCCGCCTCCCATCAAGGTGTACATGGCTGGCAGCTCGCGGGTCCTGCGGGGTGGGCCGGTGTCTTTCTCCTGCACCAGGACAAGAGGAGATGGGGCCTCCTAGGAGAAGGCCCAGCAGAGAGTTACCACTGCCTGGGCTGTGTGGCAGACATGTCTATGGCCCTTCACGTCACGCAGAGCTGGGGAACTCCCTGCTGCAGGAGTTGCAGAGCCAAGGGCTGTGGCTGGATTTCAAAGCGGGCAGGAGAATTCTCTGCAGGTATCTGAGGTGAGATAGGCGTGAGTCAGCTTATGCTTCAGGCTGTGAGCATCATGCAACGGTCAGGAGGGAATGCCCCCCACCCAACACGTGCAACATTGTGTCTGCGGCCAGGGAGTCAGAGTGGGGAGGTCCAGACCCTGCTCTGAGCCATCAGACACTGGCCGCTGCTGGTTGCAGGAGAGTGAGCCCGCACGGGGTGACTGCCTGGCACAGCGTGGGAAGAGTCCCTGATCCAGAGCCAGGGGACTGGATACCGGGCTAGATGGACCATGGTTCTGATCCAGTCTGGCAAACCCTCTGAGCCAGTGCTTGGAAGTAAGGAACCCACTGGGTCTCAGCCCATTCTGGAGCTTGACGCATGACACAGCCAGGCTGGCTGCTCCCCCGGTGCCAGGGATGGTGCAGCTACAGGCATGGACAATGCGTGCTCCCCTTCCTCTTGGCTTCACCCAAGCAGCGTGCAGGCCCCAGGCCCAGCTCAGCTGCCCTGGCAGAGCCTGTGCTTGTCCTTGTGCTGTAGCTGGGTGGCTCCCAGCTACAGCACCCCCAGCAAGTTGGCTCCCAGCTGGGGGTTGCCAACTTGCCACACATGGGAGAGCCGGAGACAGAACTGAGGGACAGGCCTAAAAGCCACCTGGGTCAGCTGATGCTCCTGGCTCAGGCCAGGACCGGGAGCCTCCCGCTGGCAGGGATGCTCCGGGGATGTGGAGGGGAGGGGTGCGGGGGGAAATCTCCTGCGTCAGGCAAACCGGGCCCTTTTGTTCCCAACAATGAGCTGAGCTTGTGATGTTTTCACAGCGAGAAGGGACCCAGCTGAGTCAGAGCTGGTGTCAAAAGGGCGCCTGGGCACGTGCTCCTGCCAGAGCTGCAGGGAGCCGGCTGGGTTGGGACGGGCCCCTGGTGGGAGGGGAATTCAGACCCAAACCGAATCGGCAGAACTGATGGTCCGACGGGGCTGGGACTGAGTGGCGTGGGCAGGGCGCCATGGGGGGAACATGTGCAGTGCAGGCCCAGCCTCGCCCTGGCCCGGGTCAGAGCCCTCAGCTTTCCACATGCAGCAAAGGAGCCAACTTGGACCAGAACTCCTGCCTGGGAGACGCCCCAGGGAAGCAACTCGAGCTCTGGGTGGATCAGATCCATCCCTCTCCCCAGACTGCCTGGGGCGTGTCCTGCGAGCCTGGCAGGCAGCGCTGGAGAATGCCCAGCGCGGGGGGCATGGGGCGGCGGGCAGCCGTCGCTACGGTCCATGTTGTTGCTTAGCGACAGGAACCCAGGAGACACTCCGGGCGCTGCCAAGCGAGATGCCAAGCACACTGATGCCAAGCGTGCCAGCGCTGTGCCCAGCACAGGACAATGGCCGGAAGCAGGGTGCCAGGAAGTCAGTGCTGAGTCAGACTAGCTGGGCTGGACCATGTGGGCTGTGGGTGCTGAATCGGTGGCCAAATCTCAAACCAGCCGGTCCCTGGAACCTTTGCTCCAAACCCCAGCCCTGCCCCAAGGCCCGGGCTGGGCTGGGCTGCATCATTGCTCGGCCAGCAGCAGATGCCAGGTTACCGCAAATGTGAAAAATTGGGATGGGGGTGGGAGGGTAATAGGAGCCTAGATAAGAAAAAGACCCAAAAATCGGGACTGTCCCTATAAAATTGGGACAGCTGGTCACTCTAAGCCACAGGGCCCCCGCCCCCCAGGCCTGAGGGGGGACAGGGGCAGCAGCCACAGGGGGCCGCCCCCCGGGCCTGAGGGGGGACAGGGGCAGCAGCCACAGGGGGCCACCCCCCGGGCCTGAGGGGGGGACAGGCGTTTTGAAGCCTGTGTCTGAGACAGAGGAAACAGCTGCCTCCCCTGGGCAGAGCTGGGGGAGCAGCCAGTGGCCCAGATGTGGCTCTTCCTCACCTCGCAGCACCATCCAGCCGCCCGCCTCCAGGGCTGCTTATAACCCCCTGCCCGGAGCCCTGCCCAGGCACTCCCAGAGCATGGGTGGACTGGAGCCCCCCCGTGCCACAATGCATGGGGGCAACTGCCCCCCCCCCCAATTACACCTCCAGCTGCAGTGTAGACGTGTCCCCTCGCTCCAGCAACGGAACTGGGCGGCTAATTCCCATGTGGTTCCTGGCAGTGGGACCAGAGAATGAATAGGATAGATAGATGGGGGCGGGTGGGGGGGAACAGATAGATAGATGGGGTGTATGGGGATAGATAGATAGATGGGGGTGTGGGGACAGACAGGCAGCCATATCAATTGAGGGGGGACAGTGGGGAGAACTCAGGGCTGCTAGAGAAGGACTAACGTAATTTACCTTCAGTGCTGGCCGGCGGGAGAGGCCATGGCTAATGAGGGCTGACAAGTCACTCAGTGGATCAGCTCCTGCTTTTGCTGCGGCTGTATATTGTGTGCCTGGGGATCCGCTGGAGGCAGCGAGAGCGCAGGGTGCTGCGGGGGACGGGGCTTTTATAGAGTCGCCCCCACATGCTCCTCTTTGCTCCATTGTCTGGGGGATGACAAAAGGCCGACAATAGAGTGGAAGCATCTCGCAGCCGCTGGCTCTGGCCTCCAGCAGCTCCAGCCCCACCGTTCTGCTGATGCAGGGGGCCGCTGGCCCTGTGCACGAGAGCAGGGAGGGAGCCACGTTTTCGGGAGGGGGCTAAGCAAAGCAGTTCCTGCACCCCCAGCCCGCTGGGGAGCAGCTCCTCTCTTGTGGAGGAAGCTCCAGAGGGGGGTGGGTATATTCAGCGATGGGGGGGGTGGGGGAGTTAAATAAAGGAATGAAAATGAAAAATAGGGGAGGGAAGAAATAAGCCAAGGAGGGTGACTGTCCAGCACGGTTGGGGGAGGGAGGATCAAGGTGTGACAAATGTTCTGCAAGATTTCAAGGAATCTTGTGTGCCTCAGTTTCCCCTATATTTTGCATGGCTACCCCATGGGGGAAAAGGCAGGATACGGGACAGATGGGCGGGGGCTGTCGGGGCTGTCTGAGCCTGAATGGGTCATTCACAAAGACTGGCCCAGGCTGACCCCCTATCAGTGAGACATCCCCGACTTGAGTCCTCATGACAACGATGCCCAGCAAGCAGAGCCCCACAGAAAGCTGGATTTCCCTGCTTTGCAGCAGGGGAGCTGAGCACAGACCCCACCTGGAGAACCAAGGACTGGGAGGTGGGAGAAGCCGCAACACGGGGGACTGGGGCAGAAAAGTCCAGAGAACTGGGGCACGAGATCAAGGGAGAGGGGCAGGGCATAGAGCTGACTTGGCACTCGGACCCCTGGCACAGCCTGGTGGGCAGGGGTTGGGGGACTTGTGCCCAATGTTGCTTCTGGAACTGGGTGTCAGCTGGGCCTGCTGAAGGATGGACCGAGGTGCCAGCTCCCTAATGCTGCTGCCCCATGGCCAACTTCTGCCACCCCCGTCCCCTGGGGTGCTGCTCCCCTGGAGGGACTCTGTGCACCTGCCCGGACTCGGTCCCTCTCTGTCCCTGCAGCTACAGCTGGGCTGGGACTACGTCCCAGAGACTCTATGTGGGGTGGGGAACTGGGCTGGGAGCCGCAGGGGGAATGGAGCTCTAGGCATGGCCCCTGTGGCTCCCCAGGAGCGCCACCAGCTTTTTTGGTGCCCTAGGTGGTGGAAGGTCCCACCCCCGAAATGCCACCCCCGACAGAGATGATGGAAGGTCCGGTCACCGCCCCCCAAATGTTAGTGCCCTAGGCGACCGCCTAGGTCACCTAATGGGTTGTGCCGGCCCTGTGGCTCCCTCTGACTCCAGCTTCTCTCCACTGGGGGGCTGCTGCTCCCCAGGACTCCCCACCCCATTCCCTCCAGCTGCCTTTGTCACCCTTCTCTTGTCCCCTTCCTGGCCCCAGGATGGCTACAGGAGCCAAGGCGAGGGGATAGACCCTACTACCCCCACATCAGGTCCCACTCCCATTCCTCATGCCCACCCCTCAACAGAGGAGCCGGTATTGGGGCTGCCGTGGGGTGATGGAATGGGGAAGGTGCTCAGAGGGGCCAGTATTGGGGGTACAGTGGCGTGATGGAGGGGGGAGGTGCCCCAAGGGGCTGGTGTTGGGGGGCAATGAGGAGGAGGTGCCAGAAGGGCCAGCATTAGGGGTGGGGAGCTTGGGATCGATAACAGAGACACCGCAGGCCTCACCCGAGGAATCACTCCCCGCACCGGCGGTCTCTGTTTTGGCGCATAACACGACACCTTTGGGGTGTTCCCAGTCTGAACAATAAAGAGGCAGAGGCAATCTAGGCCAGATTATGTTTTATCTCAATCAGCTGGGGGTGAAGTAGAAATCAATTAAGTGGGGAATAATCAAAAGTAAATCAGAGTTCGTTTTCACAGAAGCTACTGCTTCAGCCTACACCGTAAACACTAACCTAGTACTGTAATCTACCGTATATTCACTACTATTTGCTTAGCTAAACTCACTAGAGGTAACAATTTACATTTAAGAAATAACAGAATTTTGAATTAGACAACACCAGGCACTAACACCATGGGGTTGATGGTCTATCAGCCGGCGTGTGCGCACGCTCTCTCAGTAAGCTGTCCCAGCCCTGCGAGGATAGCTGGTTCAGCAGACCTCGATAACAGGAGCCAGCAAGAATGACCACTGGCACAGTTTGGTGACAAAGGCACTCGGCCAGGTGTATTGCTCTCAAGGCACCATCCTAGTGCCCTGGCTCTGTGGTGACAGGTACACTAACACATGAGTGCCCAGTCAGCAGAGGAGTCTCTGCTGTCCCCTAGGCCACACGAAAGGTTAAGGCGAGGAACCCTGACATTTATAGATGGAGACAAACAACTTACCTACCATCTCACATGCTTCATGACATCTGCTTGTTACTTCCCCTGGTATTGTGTCTCAGACAAAACACCCCTATCCATCACTTCTGTCAATTCCTCTTATCTGGCTAGGTCATGATGTCCCGGGGCTATTCTTCTGGAGGGCGTTCATCCACATACCCGGTATCTGTTGCTTCGCAGGAGTGCCTGAGTTTTAGCCACGCTTGCAGTACTTTTGCCAAGGTCATGACAGTGAACTTGTAAGCATCTGCTTTAATATATCACCTGACTTTGCTGATTATGGTTCAGGCCTGAGGTCTCCCACCAGGCCCAGTGCTCCCGGCTCTCGCTCCCTCTCCTTCCTCCCATATACTTCCCCTTTTCCGTTTTCAGCCACTGTACACCCCCCGTTTGGAGGAAAAGGTTTTAGGATGTTGGGTTATATCCCGAGCAATCCTCTTGTGCACTCTTTGTTCACTGGTTTGAGTCCCAGCTTAAATAAAGACAGATATTCCTCATGCAATGGCCTGGCTTTGTGATGGAATAGCTACCCCTGTGCTGCTTTCTGGCTTCGAGTCCCTGTGCTCTCTGCCAGTTTCTCTTCTCCTGTCACTTCACCTTGTGTCCCTTACAATACGGTCCGGATGTTTTGTTTTACAATCCTTCCTAGTCTCTCACTTGCACCACGGCTCACTTCCTCCCTATTTCTGAATCTGTTTCTCTTTCATTACCGTTGATCTTGCATTACAGCTTTTTCCCTTTACTTTTCTTTCTGGCTTTCCTTTTCTCCCAGTTCGCTAGCAGTGGTTTTTCTAATAGTTTCTTAGTTTACTTCGAGGCTCTTCAGTTATTTCTCTTCCTGTTTAACTTCCCTGTTCTTCCTTCAGTGTTTCCTCTTTCCTCCTTGTGCCGCTGGCTTGCCTCTTTCCAGGGAATGGCCCTTTTGTGGCTCTCCCTCCCGTTCCTACGGTCTCTGTCCCACCTGCACTGGACTTTCCCCCTCTCTGCTCCATTCCTGGCGCTCCTTGGCCCCCTGTCTGCTGGCTCCCCACTTACCGCATCCCTTCCTTTCTGGGGCCGGTTGCTGCCTCCTCCCTCCCTGCTGGCCTCTCTCTCGCCCAAGGCTAGTCCAGCTATTTGTGCCATGGCCTGTTTCTGTTAGGTCTGCTAACAGTCACATTTGCGGGGAAGGAGCTGCCACCTGCTCCCCCACACACACTGGGGTTTTTTTCTTGCCTCTTACAAAAAAGACCCATCCGGGCTCAAGCTGCCTCCTGCTTCAATTGCCTGGAATCCATGCAGGTGTCCAGACCCACCCCCAGAGCACCTGTTTCGAGCTCCTCTTTTCTTTTTCCAAAGAAACTCCCCCATTCTAGACCCCATGAGGCTGCTTCCAAGCAGCCACCTCACACTCCTCCCCGAGCTGTTGGGACCCCCCAGCCTCCAGCACAGGTGAGGCGGTTCAGTGGCAGGGAGCAGGGAAGGGCATTGTGAGGAGCAGGTGCATAGTAGGCACCACGTGGGGTGCAGGGGGCTCTCGGGGCAGGGAACGAGTATGTGTGGGAAGAGACATGGGGAGGGCTGGGAATCTAGAGGCAGAGGAGGACACTTAGGTAATAATTGGCAACATACCAATCTCCTAGAACTGGAAGGGACCTTGAAAGGTCATTGAGTCCAGCCCCCTGCCTTCACTAGCAGGACCTATTTTTGCCCCAGATCCCTAAGTGGCCCCCTCAAGGAGTGAACTCACAACCCTGGGTTTAGCAGGCCAATGCTCAAACCACTAAGCTATCCCTGCCCACTTGGGGCAGGTAAACATAAGGGGAGAGGAGACTCTAAAGGGGTGGGGAAGGGGAAGACTGTGGGCAATGGAGGAATTGGGGGGGTGCAGAAAACTGAGGACAGGGGGAAGAAGAATCTGGGGAGCACAGGGGGCAAGGCAGAGGGGGAGGTGGGGCAGGAGATGGAGAGGAGCAAGGAAAGTGACATGGGAGGGGACGGAATCCTTCTGCCAGCTGCTGTTGGCAGTAACGAGGGCCGGGTGGCGATTTCGAGGAGTTCCTCTTCACATTACAAACCCAACCGAGCCCAAGTTTCACTCCCCTCCTCCCGTCCCCTGGCCCAGGGCACCCTTCCCCACTCCGAGCACTGAGCCAGTGTACACACAGAGAGAGCCCTTTTACTGCAGGGGGAGGGAGCAGAGCCCTGAATTGGGAAAACCCAGCAACGGTGGCTCAAACACAGGTAGGGTGACCAGATGTCCCGATTTTATAGGGACAGTCCCGATTTTTGGGTCTTTTTCTTATATAGGCTCCTATTACCCCCACCCCCTGTCCCGATTTTTCACATTTGCTGTCTGGTCACCCTAAACACAGGCAAATATTAATTCAAATCTCCACCCTTGGCTTTTTGCCTCAGTTTCCCACCTTGCAGTGTGAAAAACCCAATGGACGGATGAACCTTTACCCCCTTCCCCTTCCCTCCTGGCCCCAGTGCACGGTTGTCCCAGCGTAGCAAAGTCGCAAGGTCCAGGCGTGGGGTCCAGTGCATAAACCTCCAGCCCCTGGGTGGGAGGGTGAGTGCTGGCTCCTGACGCCTGGCAGCCTGTCTCCTGGCTTGTCACTGCCGCATTGGTGGCTTATCTCTGTGGCTGCTCCTCCGGCCAGTCACACGGCCACCCAGCCCGGCTAGATCCCAGCTCTCAGACTGCCGGGCAGGAAGGACCTGGCTGTGCTGTGCTGTGCCTCACCACAACACTGGCTCCCCACCAGGAATGATGCTGTTTGGTAAAGACAATGGGAACATTTACTCTTTAATGCGCTTTCTTCAAATCCACATGAACAGCGATTGGTCTGAATTCTACAAACACATATACACATGCACATACATTGACGTGTGTGCACACATCCACACACACGTGCACATAGCCACACACAGAGCTACACACCCACACACATACACACAGAACTACACACACCCGCACAATAGCAAACAAATATACATTGTAGACAGGCCGACTCACCCCTGTGGCGCCTCCTGCTGGTCATCCTCGGGCATTAGCTCAAATTCCAGCCCGGAGCACCCTCTGCAGGCCAGTGATCCACCTGTCCTCTGCTGGGCCCTGTGTCCCTCCCAGGACCCCAGTGCCCCTTTAACTGGGTCTCCCCCACCCCACTATCCCCACTTTGCCTCAGTATTGGCTACTGCCCAGTCTCCATCTAGCCCCTGTTCATTGGGGCAGGCTGCAGGATCAGCCACTCATCATCAGCAAAGGGGTTTGGACCTGCTGCCTTGGCCTACCCCCTGCAACCCCCAGTACCTACTGGCCTTATGCTAGGCCGCAGCCTGGGGCTTTCCAGGCTGGAGCTCCCCAGCTCCTCTGCCTTTCCCCAGCCCTGCTCCACTCAGGTACCACCCCCCCCAGCTCCCTGCAGCCAGGCCCTTCTCCCTCTAGAGTCCACTTGATTAGGGTGTGGCCCAGCTGCAGCCACTTCCCCAATCAGCCCAGCTTTTAGAGCTGCAGCCTTCATGCCCTGCCAGGCCGCTTTTTAAACCCCTCAGGGCAAAAGCGGGTAACCAACCCGCTACAACATGCATATACACTCACATACCCACACATGTGTGAACGGATGCAAACACACACAAGTGCAGACATCCACACACGCGCACACATCCACACTCAGAACTACACATGCCCATGTAACAACACATTCATATACACTCACACACATACACGTATACAAGCTGTGATAAATGAAGGGGGGAGGATAGCTCTCTTTTATGAACAGCCAGCCAGCAGCTATAAAATACCAGGGCTGGAAGGGACCTCAGGAGGTCATCTAGTCCAACCCCCTGCTCAAAGCAGGACCAATCCCCAGAGAGACTTTTGCCCCAGATCCTCCAGAATAGAACTCACAACGCTGGGTTTAATAGGCCAATGCTCAAACCACGGAGCCAGGGGTCAGCAACCTATGGCATGTGTGCCAAAGGTGGCACGTGAGCCGATTTTTCATGGCACGCGGGGCAGGCTGAGCTGCTGAGTCCACCGCCGCTCTGGGGATTCCACCGCCAGCTCCTGCCAGCCGGGGTGGGGCCACCGGTCCCACTCAGCCCAGCTGCTGGCCTGGGGGATGGAACCCCAGGCTGGCAGCAGGCTGAGATCCCAGCTGGCAGGAGCTGGTGGTGGAAACCCCAGAGCAGCAGCGGTCAGCCCCCCGCTGCTCTGGGGTTCTGGCTGCTGGCCCCTTGCCAACAGGGGTCCCCGCCGCAGCCCCACTCCCCTTGCTTCCGGTTGGAGTTCCAGCGCAGGCCCCCTGCCAGACAGAGTCCAGGCTTCCAGCCCTGCTCAGCCCTACCAGCCGCCCGCTCCACTCACCTCAGCTGCGGATCAGGGGTTCCAGCCACTGACCTCCTGCCTGCCGGTTATCAACTTATAACTCAGAAGCCTGTGTGCAGCTTAAAGTATCTAAATAGGTGCCACCAGACATTGGAAAACTCAGCAAGGAAAAGCCAGGGCAAGGATCACACTAAACTAATAAAATCTGAATTAATTTTAATTAAAGCTTCTGAAACATTTTGAAAATCTTGTTTACTTTACATATAACAGTAGTTTGGTTCTATATTATAGACTTACAGAGAGACCTTCTAAAAAACATTCAAATGTATTACCGGCACTCAAAGCCTTAAATTACAGTGTATTCATGAAGACTTGGCACACCGCTGCTGAAAGGTTGCCGACCCCTGCACTGGGCTATCCCTCTCGCCTAGGAGCCTGCCTGCAATTGCTCTACCTCTAAAGGGTTAAAAAGTCTCACTGCGATGCATAGGTAAAAGGAAGTGAGTCGGCACCTGTCCAAAAGAGCCAATGGGAAGGCAAGAACTTTTTTAAATTGAAACAAAGACTCCCCTTTTGTCTGTCTGTTGTTGTTCTCCTGGAGAGAGGGGATAGGGCAGGGCTATGCTGGAAGACAGTTGGGTCAGGTATGAAAAATTATCAGTATCATACCTAGAAACTACTCATTTAAAACCCCAAATATGTAAGTAGATCAGGAAACGTCTAGGAAGACGTGAATAGGTTTATTCCTTTTGTTTCTTTATGGCTTGTGGATTCCTCTGGGCTAACCCCAGGTACTTTTGTTTTGCTTGTAACCTTTAAGCTGGACCTCAAGAAAGCGATTCTTGGTGCTTAATCCTTGTAGTTGTTTTTTTTTAAAATCTAGCAATAGCCTGAGTTCCCAGATGTATTTTTCTTTTTTTATATTAATAAAATTTACCTTTTTTAAGAACAGAATTGAATTTTTGGTGTCTAAGAGATTTGTGCACATGTTGTTTAAATTAGCAAGTGGCAACAGCTGATTTCCTTTGGGAAAGGACTTGAGGGTACCCACGGAAAGGAATTCTCCAGTGTCCCTTCCTGGGCTCTCAAAGGGGTTCTGCACTTGGATGGTGGCAGCATTTACCAATCCAAGGTCAGTGAAAAGCTGTAACCTTGGGAGTTTAATACAAGCCTGGAGTGGCAAGTATCCTTGCGGGGCCCCCACCTTCTGCACTCAAAGTGCCAGAGGAGGGAAATCAACCTTCACTCACACACACACACACACAGAATCACAGGACTGGAAGGGACCTTGAGAGGTCATCTAGTCCAGTCCCCTGCACTCATGGCAGGACTGAGTATTATCCATCCCTGACAGGTGTTTGTCCAACCTGCTCTTTAAAATCTCCAGTGATGGAGATTCCACAACCTCCCTAGGCAATTTATTCCAGTGCTTAGCCTCCCTGACAGGAAGTTTTTCCTAATGTCCAACCTAAACCTCCCTTGCTGGAATTTAAGCCCATTGCTTCTTGTCCTATCCTCAAAGATTAAGAAAAAAAATTTTTCTCCCTCCTCCTTGTAACAGCCTTTTACATATTTGAAAACTGTGATCATGTCCCCTCTCAGTCTGCTCTTCTCCAGACTAAACAAACCCAAGTTTTTCAATCTTCCCCCATAGGTCATGTTTTCTAGACCTTTCATCATTGTTGTCGCCTTCCCTGGACTCTCTCCAATTTGTTCACATCCTTCCAGAAATGTGGCGCCCAGAACTGGACATAATTCTCCAGTTGAGGCCTAATCACTGCGGAGTAGAGCAGAAGAATTACTCAGGGGCGGCTCCAGGCACCAGCACGCCAAGCACGTGCCTGGGGCGGCAAGCCACGGGGGGGCGCTCTGCCGGTCGCCGCGAGGGCGGCAGGCAGGTTGCCTTCGGCGGCATGCCCGTGGAGGGTCCGCTGGTCCCGCGGCTTCGGCGGACCTCCCGCAGGCGTGCTGCTGAATCCGTGGGACTGGGGACCTCCCGCAGGCAAGCCACCGAAGGCAGCCTGCCTGCCGTGCTTGGGGCGGCAAAATACCTAGAGCCGCCCCTGGAATTACTTCTCGTGTCTTGCGTATAACACTCCTGCTAATACAGCCCAGAATGATGTTCACTTTTTTTGCAACATGCACTCACACGCACATACACCAATGCGCATACACACACAAATGCCAGGCGGGACAGAGATAGTTGGGAAATTAATTTATTTCCCCCTCACAAAAAAAAATCTAAGAAATCAATTTTTTTTTAAATTTTTGTTAACCCCCCCAAATTCCAACTGTCAAAAAAAAATCATTTGGGGGGGGTTATGGAAACCCCAAAATTTTTGACAAAAATGGAAATCTGGGGGTGACATTTCCATTTTGTAAACACAAAGGAACTTTCAGGCTGCCTGGGCACGAAACCATGGTGAGTGCCTCTACCCACCCACAAAGTGCACATGGCAGGGGGTAGGGTGGAGCTGCCATGTGTGCCCGTCACCTTGACACTGTTGCCAAGAGGCTGAACCATTCCTGGTTTGGCCGGTTGTTTCATTAGGTTTCCTGCTCCGACTGTCTCATTTTGTCTGTCCGGTGTCTTTCTCAACTACAGATCGCAGGGGGTGACGCTCCACTCACAGCATGTGGCTACTCACTCCCTGGGTATTATGGCAGTGGGACCAAGTTGATCATTTCAACTGTGCTGTCCATCCCCTCGCAGGACCGAGCAGACAGACTGACTGGTCCCTTTAGATCCCAGGATATTGGAGACAGCCAGCAGAATGAGTGGGTTCTTGGGATCCCACTGGGAGATAGAGCAGATGGTGGGGAGAGCGAGTTTCCCCCATTACATCTCCCCTTCAGTATCAGAGTGAGGGGAAGGGGAGAGCTAGTGAATCCTTTTAGATCCCTCCATCTCACCCCCGGCACGGAGCAGAGAGGAAGCGGACGGTCCCCTGCTTTACGGATCCACAGCACAGAAAGCAGTGGCATTTGCAGGTTTATGGACCCATGGCACGGACAGCAGCTCCCAAGAGCAGCAGGTTTTCCCCTCGCCCACCGGAACGCCTGGTAGCTACAGATGAGCTGTTGCCTTGGCACAAACCCCCGTCCCTTGCGCACTCTCATTGTGCGGCCGGCACATTTCCAAACTCCGGAAGGTCGTTAAGGGGGAGCCAGACGGAGGGGCACTTGCTGATAAAGCCAGCTGCGTGAAGGAGTTTGTCTGAGAGAGGATAAATGAGTGCCAAGGGAGCAGTCAGTCTCGGGGCATGCCCTTTAACCGCTTGGATTTGGAGACGGGGTTTGTGGGAATGCTACGGGATTCGAGTTCATTCTGTGTTTACCAGGAAGAAACAGTCCCGTGGGACAAGCACACAGTTTCTGGCTGGAAGAAAACTCACCGTCACCATCATCAGAGCTCTTCAGGGCAATGTCACCCTCAGTGCCACTTGTCCTGTTTTGCATGATAATAAACTCATTGAGGCACAAAGTCAATTGCAAAAAACCCTTCACGCCAGGAAGTACTGGATGCTGGTAAGCCAGCAGTAGCAGCATATGCTGGCTGCCTCTCTGCCTTGCTAGGAGCAATGCGGGACACTAAGGCCAGGTCTAAAATAGAAATTTAGGTCGGCATAACTACGTCGCTCACCGGTGTGAAAAATCCACCCCCCTGAGCGGCACAGTTAAGTCAACCTAACTTCCCATGTAGACAGCACTAGGCCAACAGGAGACTTCTTCCATCAACCTAGCTACCATCTCTCAGGAAGGTGGATTATTTACAGCGATGGGACAACCCCTCCCGTCGGTGCAGGTCGTGTCTATACTGAAGCATAGCGGCACCAGGGTAGCGTTTCAGTGTCGACAAGCCCTCAGTGTCCCAGCTGTGCAATGTGGGAGAAGCCCGGCCCAGCCACACAAGGGGGTTGGGATTGAGGATGGGGAGCAGCTCAGATACTCTGAGAAGTGGGGGCTGTGTTTGTACATAGAAGGGCCTGGCTCCCTGCTACACACATGCTGCCAGGTTCAGGCAGGCCGTATGGTGCCCACTGGGGGTGGGATGAGCTCAAATAGACACTCAGCTCTCAGGTTCTCTTCTCCCCGAGGCTGAATCCGAAAGCTGAGTGGCCCAGAGGCCTCTCCACCCAACACGTGTCTCCTCACCTCTCCCTCTTACTTACCACTGACCCAGAGCTGCACCTCCACAGACACAGAGTCGAAGCCCAGGCCTGCCCAGCAGGAGAAGTTCCCTTGGTCGGACGTCGTGACTCCGGCAAGGTGCAGGGTGGCGTCACCATGGGCCAGCCCTGTGGCGTTAACCCACGTCCTGCCCTCGAAGGACGGCCTGTAGAACGAGTGGTTCTCGCTCCCATTGATGCTCAGGTAGAGGTTGATGTCATCTGCGGTAGTTCCACTGGACATTTGGGGCCTTTCTGGGGTCGTGGACTGAGAAGGGGCAAATCAAGGAGATCAACTCATGGAGACCACCACCACCATACCCTAGAACTACACCATCTCAGTCAGTCAGTCCTAGCCCCCCCCCCCCCACTATGCCACCAGAACTACACCATCCCCGTGAACCAGTCCTAAGGCCTTGTCACCACCATGGTACCAGAACTGCAACATCCCAGTGAGCCAGATAGCCCAGGGCTGTGCCCCTCTCCCCTCATCAAATAACTCCATGGAGAAGACACAGTTGAAGCAACTGAATTAACGGCAACAGGATTTAATGCAACGACCCAAGCAGAACAGCGCTTACTGAAACACTCCCGTTTCACCCAAAGGAGCCCTCCATGCTTTACCAACCATGCACCCAGCCTGAGAGTCACTCCAAACACCCCAGACAGGCAGCCACCCCTGGGTGGGACACGGCCGCTGCTCATCAGTACACGGCAACACTGAGCAAAATGAAGTGGAGAAGAAACCTGTGTCCAGATGCGGGGACTCGGGGAGGATGGAGGGGAAGAGGCTGATCTGGGAATCAGGGCATTGGC
Organism: Mauremys reevesii; assembly: GCF_016161935.1. Taxonomy (NCBI): domain Eukaryota; kingdom Metazoa; phylum Chordata; order Testudines; family Geoemydidae; genus Mauremys; species Mauremys reevesii. Next base: position 9,033,920 of record NC_052646.1, on the reverse strand, counting down.
GTGAATAGCCTGGCCTGGAGGAAAGGCACAAGGGGATCTGCAATGACCAAGACCCATGTTCCTCATCTCATCAGTAAGTCACACACAGAGAACAGCAGCCATGGGAAACAGCTTCCAAACGCAGCAGGGAATTGGGGAAATCAAATGGCTTCTAGGAGAGGGCAGGGAGTCAGGGACAGATGAAGGCCTGACACAGGCTAAGGCTTTGTGGGGGAGGGGGTACATTTGTGGCCAGCCGTGGGGCAGGAGCAACTTCCACTCAGCAGGGAACTGGGGAGCTCTGGCTGAGGCCAACAACGGGGGAGGGCACTTCTCCGTAGGACAGTGACCTAAGAACCCCCAACAGCTTTCGCAGCTGCATTGTGGCAGCCATGACAGCCTAGTGTGAAAGACGGAAGAACGTGACAGAGGATTTGAGGATATTGGGCTTTTAAAAGGAGATCCAATACAAATCCAGAGACAATGCTGAACCATACCGGGTACAAACACCCCTACCAGATAGACCTTGGAAGAGACTAGCTGCAGATTTATGCAAATTCAGTGGATACCATTATCTGGTCACCAAGGACTATTCTTCCAGGTATATAGAAAGAATGTACTCAGCAGACATAACATGTCGCAGTGGTATTGACAAACTGTAGTACACTTTTGCTCACTTTGGTATTCCAGAACAACTAGTGGCAGACAACGGACCACAAGTGTCCCCAGCAGAATTTAAGTCACTCTGAATAAAATATGATTTTGATCATATTACTAGCAGCCCACATTACTCACAAGCGAATAGAGAGGCTGAGAGAGCTGTGCTGGCAGCCAAGAAAATCCTATACCAGGAAGAGCCATTCCTTGCTCTTCTGAGTTACCAACAACAACAGCGGTTACTGGATATAGTCCAGCACGAATCCTTTGGGGAAGACATCTCAGAATTACTGCTCCAACTTTGGGCAAGAATCTATTTTCAAAGTGGCCAGGCATGAAGAGAGTAGCCAAATCAGATTTAAAAAGCTAAAAGAGCTTGGGAACACTTATACAACAGACCTCGCTCGGTTAGAGAACTGCTGGGTCTAGAACCTGGTGCCCGTGTTCATGCCAAATCAGATGGAGAAAAAGGATGGACAACGCCCGCTGTCATAAAAAGTGCCTAGATCCTATGTGATCGAGACTGACGGTGAAGAGCTCAGCACAAACCATCAGCACCCACACTTTGTTCCTCAGCAGGAACAATCGACAGAGCAACTGCTACAGGTGGCAGATGCAGAACACACAGAAGTCTCAAGGATTCCAAACCGACCAGCCAGACGACCAAGTTGTTCCACGTTCAGGTTCTGTAATTAGGAAACCAGCACGATTCAGAGACACTCAACAGCCTGACCCGGCCATACTGAACTTCAAAGGGAGCGTGGCAGGGTAACTGTGGTAAATGGTGGGAATGTAGAACTTAAAAGGGGGAGACCTAATGGAAGGTTAAACTGTATTATACTGTTCAGCCATTAGGTGGCGCTGTGTGTAAAACACCTTATTTCAACTAGCCTCAGCCATGCCTGGCAGAGCATTGAAAGATCTTATGCGGATGAGCACAGCTGGGGTGGGTAAGTGAGCTCTGTGGCCAGGACAGGGCTGGTTTGGGACAACAGCAACAAAATTCGGTTTCAAAATGGCAGCCAGCTCTAATATTAAGCTGCGTCCCAGGGAGGTCGTGAGTTGATCAGGTACCACGGTGATGGGCCCGGCATATGGACCTGAATAGAATAGAGGTGTTGTTAACTACTGCCTGCAGAGCACTCTCAGATCCCTCCCTGGTGGGCTCTAGAGAAGGACCTCAACCCACATGGGACCCCATCCCGATCCCACACAGACAGAACAGCCGTGCGGTGACATGCCCAGTATTTACCTAGCTGCTGGAGAACTGTGAGGAGGAATCCCAGGTGCAGCAGATCGCACCCCATCTCCACCTGCTGTTATTGCAGCTCTGCTTCCCCTGACCTGAGAAAGGGAGAAGAGAGGCAGAAGGGGTCACTACATGCAAACAGGAGGGGAACCTGGCTGAGCCAACCAAACCCCAAGCAAACTGCACCAGGGAGCAGTCCTGGTCTGGAGGGGCGAGCCCCTCCCTCCAAGTTCAGAGACCGGGGACAGCTGCAGAGCTCAGACCCAGCCTGGGGAAGGACGTAGTTGGATCCTTAGAAGAATCTGGAGATAGCAGTGGGAGTTTTCCCCATACTGCCCATCATCATTCCCTCCCCCACCCGCCACGCTCTCCAGTAGGTGAATCATTCTCTCCGGCCCCTACCACCTTCCCTCCCCTCTTAACCCAGCAAAGGCTGATTGGGGGCAAATTCTCCTTGCTTCCTTCCTAGCTGGCAAAGTGAGATAGTTTGTTACCATAAGAGAGTTCCCAGCATGGCTGCCCAGAGAAAGTCCATCCAGCTGGTATCTGTCTCTTTTTATCCTCTCTGAACAGGCTACAGACCATATCATAGAATCACAGAATCATAGAACTTAAGATCAGAAGGGACCATTATGATCATCTAGTCTGACCTCCCGCAAGATGCAGGCCACAAAAGCTGACCCATCCACTCCTGAAATAATTTTCTCCCATATGAGGAGGCTTGGAAAGTTTTTATTTGTATGAGGAAATGTCAGTAAATGCTGTTTTCACCAGATACCCACAAACCACTGCAAAAATATTTCCAGTGATAATCACCCCCATTGACAGAGAGGCAAAGTAAGAAAAATGCTGCTTGAGAACATATTAGGTACATTAGTGTAAATCACGATGTTCGCCAGCACTTGGAGCAGGGCCCCCTTTAGATGAAGGGGGGAGCTGGCCCCCGCCCATGCTCCCGATAAGGTGTTCACCTTAAGAACACAAAGGTGCTGAGGCGAGGACCCTGCGACTTCAAATCACTGCAGCTTCCCGCAACTGTGACCATCTAAATCGATAAACCTCTAAAAAATGCTTTCAAATAACCATCAATATTATCCATAGAAATAGCCAAAAAATGAAAACCGAATTCTGCCAAGCCTCCGTAGCAAATATTCAATTACTCTAGTCCATGGCGAACACCCAGTTCAAATCCAGCAGCAGGTAAACCAATGCAAAAAAGGTTCTCCCCTCCATTAAAGGTCAGAAACCGACCTGGAGCTGCCCCTGTGACCCAGCCTGAAAATGCCGCTAGGAACAAGCTAAACTCAGTGTCAACATTTAAAGAAAGCAAAGGGAAGCTGAGAGCATGAAGCCCCAGGCTTATCGGTTGGCATTTCTGGGGAACCAACAAGGCTACAACTACTGCATGCCTTCCTGTGGGACAGCTGGTCTTGCCCATTGCAGGGGGCAGGGGAGGATGAGTTGGTTTGAGGATTTCTCTTGAAAAATTAGTCAAGAAAAGTTTTGTATTTTTTAAATAAAAATTATGCCAGACTAAAGGAAGCGTCACCGAAAAGGCATTGGGAAATGGAACCGTGGCGCCTGATGGATATCAACTTACTAGGGACGTACTGAGGTACTGCAGTGATGATAGATAGATAGATTTAAGAATATAAGAACGGCCATACTGGGTCAGACCAATGGTCCATCTAGCCCAGCATCCTGTCTTCCGACAACAGCCAATGCCAGTTGCTTCAGAGGGAATGAACAGAACAGGTAACCATGGAGTGATCAACCCCCGCTTGTCCACTCCCAGCTTCTGGCAAACAGAGGCTAGGGAGGATGGGGTTGCATCCCTGTCCATCCTGGACCTATCCTCCAGAAACGTATTGAGTTCTTTTTTGAACCCTGTTATAGTGTTGGCCTTCACAACGTCCTCTGGCAAGGAGTTCCACAGGTTGACTGTGCGTTGTGTGAAAAAGTCCTTTATTTTGTTTGTTTTAAACCTGTTGCCTGTTAATTTCATTTGGTGACCCCTGTTCTTGTACTATGAGGAGTAAATAACACTTCCTTATTCACTTTCTCCACACCTGTCAAGATTATATAAACCTCTATCATATTGCTCCTTAGTCGTCTTTTTTCCAAGCTGAAAAGTCCCCGTCCTTTTAACCTCTTCTCATACAGAAGCCGTTCCATACCCCTAATCATTTTTGTTGCCCTTTTCTGTACCTCTTCCAATTCCAATGTATCTTTTTTGAGATGGGACAACCAGATCAGCACACAGTATTCAAGATGTGGGTGTACCATGGATTTATATAGAGGTAATGTGATATTTTCTGTCTTATTATCTAGCCTTTGTTTGCCAGAAGCTGGGAATGGGCGACAGGGGATGGATCACTTGATGATTACCTGTTCTGTTCATTTCCTCTGGGGCACCCGGCATTGGCCACTGTCGAAAGACAGGATATTGGGCTACATAGATCTTTGCTCTGACCCAGTATGGCCATTCTTATGTGTATCCCTTTCCTAATGGTTCCTAACATTTGCATGGAGATTAGATAGATAGATCTACCTAATCTATCTAATCAGTCTCTCCTGCAGGGTGTTGTTTCTCACCACTGAACAATGTGTTTCTCTTCTTTCTCTCCAACTCACACAGCCCATTCACCTCCCGGCCTCTCCTGGCGTATGACTCGGCATGTGAGTCCAGCTTGGCGAGGTTATAGTGGTGGACACCCTGAGTCACACCGCCCACAGCCCCTCGTCACTTCTGCACCAGACCCTTTATCATTAGCTTCTGTCGCTGTTTCCCTCTGTGCACTTCCTGCACCACTTGAACAGCTCCATGCGCCATCTCCAGAATATACATCCCAAGTGCCAAATCCATCATGTGGGTTATCTGAAGTGCCAACCGACGAGCCCCACAGCCCAGCTGCTGGAGCAAATGCAGCTCAGGCTGATAGGAACAGAGAGCTGTTTCCGTCCGATGGCAGCTCACCGGATCACTTGAAATGAGCTGGTGGCTCTCAGCCCAGTGCCTTGTGAACCCAGGGACCTCCTGCCCCTGCACAGAAAAGGGTCATGAGCCAGACCCATTACGTGTAGGGCTCAGCTTGACCTCATCTGCTTTCAGAATAATGGAAGTTGCCCCTTTGTGCGCCTGGTTAAGCAGATGTGGAATTGATCATAGTCATTAACTGGCTGTTTTAGAGGCTCCTGCCTGAGACTGGGGCCCAATTGTTCTGGCCCTGCACAGACCCCAACCAAGATCAGGCCCCCATTGTGCCAGGCTCTGCAACTCCCCAGACACACTGTCGAAGCCCAGGCCCACCCAGCAGGAGAAGTTCCCTTGGTTGGACGTCGTGGCACTGGCAAGGTGCAGAGTAGGATCTGGGGCAAAAATCGATGACCTTTCAAGGTCCCTTCCAGTTCTAGGAGATTGGTATATCTCCAATTATTAAATTATTAAATTAAATATTATTAAAAAATTAAACAGTGGCATCGCTATGGGCCAGCCCTGTGGCGTTAACCCATATCCTGCCCTCGAAGTCTGAGCAGTTCTCGCCCTCTTTGCTGTTCATGTAGGGGTTAATGACGTCCGTGTCGTCGATCTGGCTCCGATAGTTCCACTGGACCTTTGGGCCCTTTCTGGGGTTTACACAATATTCAAGATGTGTGTAATGGGACCGATTGACCGCCAACAGACCCGGAGGGGTGGGGGGAGCCCCTCATTAAACCCTGGTGGGCAGAGCTATGCCACGCTCAACCTTCCTGCCAGCAGTGAGTGGGCTGGACCAGAAGTATAAAAGGCAGGCCGGAGAACTCAGTTGGGAGGCAGCCGCTGGAGGAGCCAGATGCCTCCTGTGAGCTCCCAAGCTGGGAGGCTGCCGCAGACTCCGAGGGAGCCAAGGACTGGCCAGGCCCACCAGGGCAACTTACAGTCCCAAGCACAAAGCCCTAATAGAGGCCTTCTTCCCCAATAACCAGGACGACCCTCTCCAGAGGCAGGTGCCCCTGAGGGGGAGTTGGGAAGTAGCCCAAGGGTAGCCAACCCCTGTCTGGCTGCAACACTGACAGCAAGCGAGTCATCGTGTTACAGTCAGGATCTCCGCTGATCCAGTGGCACGCGGCTCTGCCACTGCTAGGGCCCTGGGCCGGGATGCAGTGGAGTGGGTGGGCCTGCGTCCTCCCTGTCACCCCAAGCCAATGGTGGCAGCCTCCCCCGCTCTTAGGCAAGAAGCCTGTGCTTGTCGGCCCTCCCCCAGAGCTAGGAGCCTGTCTGTTTGCTGCCCAGCCTGAGTGCAGGCCTGAGCGTCAGACTCTTTGCTGCCCCGCCCCGACCAGGGGCTGGGGCTCCGTAACTGTGTTTATTGTTCGGCCCTGACCACGGGCCCGAGCTCACATCTCCCCGTCGTCTCGCTGATTCCCCACGTCCGGCAATCCCCCCGAGATGTAGTGGGGCAGATTGGCTGCCCACAGACCTGGAGTGGGAGGACCCAGTCATAGAATCAGAATATCAGGGTTGGAAGGGACCTCAAGAGGTCATCTAGTCCAACCCCCTGTTCAAAGCAGGACCAATCCCCAACTAAATCATCCCAGCCAGGGCTTTGTCAAGCCGGGCCTTAAAAACCTCTAAGGAAGGAGATTCCACCACCTCCATAGGTAACCCATTCCAGTGCTTCACCACCCTCCTAGTGAAATAGTGTTTCCTAATATCCAACCTAGACCTCCCCCACTGCTACTTGAGAACATTGCTTCTTGTTCTGTCATCTGGTACCACTGAGAACAGTCTAGGCCCATCCTCTTTGGAACCCCCCTTCAGGTAGTTGAAAGCAGCTATCAAATCCCACCTCATTCTTCTCCTCTGCAGACTAAATAATCCTAATTCCCTCAGCCTCTCCTCATAAATCATGTGCTTCAGCCCCCTAATAATTTTTGTTGCCCTCGCTAGACTCTTCCCAATTTTTCCACATGCTTCTTGTACTGTGGGGCCCAAAACTGGACACAATACTCCAGATGAGGCCTCACCAGGGCCGGCTCTGGCTTTTTTGCCACCCCGCAAAAAAAACCCAAAATTCGGGGGGGCCGGAGTGGCGAAGCAAAAAAAAAAAAAGTTGACAGCCAGGCTCAGCCGCACAAGGGGGTTGGGATTAAAGATGGGGAGCAGCTCAGATACTCTGGGAAGTGGACGCTGTGTTTGTACATAGAGGGGCCTGGCTCCCTGCTACACACATGCTGCCAGGTTCAGACAGACCATATGGCACTCACTGGGGGCAGGGATGAGTCCAAATGGACACTCATCTCTCAGGTTGTCATCTCCCCGAGACTGAATCCGAAAGACAAAGTGGCCCGGGGGCCTCTCCACCCAACACGTGCCTCCTCGCCTCTCCCTCCTACTTACCGCTGACCCAGAGCTGCACCTCCACAGACACAGTCAAAGCCCAGGCCCACCAAGCAGGAGAAGTTCCTTTGGTTGGATGTCGTGACTCCGGCAGGGCTCCGGGTGGCGTCACCATGGGCCAACCATGTGGCATTAACCCACATACTGCCCTTGAAGCGCAGCCTGTTGAACGAGCAGTTCTTGCTCCCATTGCTGCTCAGGTAGAGGTTGATGACGTCCGTGTCGTCGGTCTGGCTTTGGGGCCTTTCTGGGGTCGTGGACTGAGAAGGGGCAACTCATGGAGACGTTCTCCCCGACTTGGGCCTGTAGCTGAGTGTGGGCGGTGTTCCCACACAGCTCAGCTGGGCAGGCTGAGGAACAGCAGAGCAAAGACACAACGCTGGTGAGCAGGAGCCAGGCCTAATGCTGTTGGTACCCAACTGAAGCTGATCCTGACCAGGGCCTCTGGCCTTGTCACCTATGGCCTTGTCACCAATACCACCATACACCAGAACTACACCATCCCAGCAAGCCCATTCTATGGCTTTGTCACCACCACCATACGCCAAAACTACACCGTCTCAGAGAGCCAGTCCTATGGCCCTCACCACCATGCCACCAGAACTACACTGTCCCAGCAAGCCCATTCTATGGCTTTGTCACCACCACCATACGCCAAAACTACACCGTCTCAGAGAGCCAGTCCTATGGCCCTCACCACCATGCCACCAGAACTACACTGTCCCAGTGAGACAGTCCTTTGGCCTTGTCATCACCACCATACACCCGAACTACACCGCCCCAGTAGTCAGTCCTATGGCCCCCCCCACTATGCCACCAGAACTACATTGTCCAAGTGAGCCAATCCTATGGCCCGCACAGCGCCCATACTACCAGAACTACACCGTCCCAACACGTCAGTCCTATGGCCCCCACCCTATGCTACCAGAACTACACCATCCCCACAAACCAGTCCTGTGGCCGTGGGTGTGTAGTTCTGTGTGTGGATGTGTGCACACATGTGTTACTAGGTGTTCACATGCATGTGAATGTATGTGCAAGCATATATGTGTTTGTGTTGGTAGAATTCAGACCTATCTATCTATCTATCTATCTATCTATCTATCCCCATGCAAATGTTAGGAACCATTAGGAAAGGGATACATAAGAACACCCACACTGAGTCAGAGCAAAGATCCATCTAGCCCAATATCCTGTCTTCTGACAATGGCCAATGCCAGGTGCCCCAGAGGGAATGGACAGAACAGGTGATCCATCCCCTGTCGCCCATTCCCAGCTTCTGGCAAACAAAGGCTAGATAATAAGACAGAAAATATCACATTACCTCTATATAAATCCATGGTACACCCACATCTTGAATACTGTGTGCTGATCTGGTTGTCTCATCTCAAAAAAGATACATTGGAATTGGAAGAGGTACAGAAAAGGGCAACAAAAAATGATTAGGGGTATGGCACGGCTTCTGTATGAGAAGAAGTTAAAAGGACGGGGACTTTTCAGCTCGGAAAAGAGACGACTAAGGGACGATATGATAGAGGTTTATATAATCTTGACTGGTGTGGAGAAAGTGAATAAGTGTTATTTACTCCTTCTCATAGCACACGAACAGGGATCACCCAAAGAAATTAACAGGCAGCAGGTTTAAAACAAACCTCTCTTGAGGTTCTCAGTGATTTCAGCTGAGCTCTCAGTGGGGGAACCTCGCTGCTGGCGCAGACTGGGCCGTCTCTTCCACAGAAACACTGTCCCACAGCAGGTCTAAGCACTTAGACCTGATTCTCAGTGATCTCAACTGCAATGGTCACTTAACAAAACAAAAGACTCTCTATGGACTGTAATCAGCTCCGTCTTTAAACAGTGGAGAGGGGTAGGTCAAATAGTACTTGTGACTCAGGCAGACCATCAAGCAAAACACCTGCCCTCATCCTCTCTCTTGGTGCCCTCAATCAGCACAGGCTAAGTACAGTTCTACTGCCCTTTACTCATACAATAAGAACAACAAGAAGTGATTTGTAACCCACCCCCAGCCAAAATCTATCACTTGGGCAACACAGCTCTGTTTGCTGGATACCTAGGTGTATTTAGGTTTGACTGTAAATACAATCTGGTCCTGAAGCCTTTCCCCCACAGCCCCCAGCTCATCACTAGCTGTCAGGGAGAGCTCATTTAGACTTCGCCTACAAATCATGATTTGAAATTATTAGGCTGGCCAACATCGCCGAAATGAATGCACTGACATTGTCATAAAAACCAACAGCTGTATAAGGAAGCTAGTCTATGTTCATACTTTTTAAATCTATTGTACTTTTTCAGATATACAGTGTATGATAAAATATGGGTATGCTTTTAAAGTGTGTATTAATGTTTCAATTTTAATTCAAATTTCCAAACAATCACTACATTGGCAACACTGCATGTAACTAATTCAGAAAACTGGGGGGGGGGGTGTTGGAGAAATTCAGGGGGGAGGGTAGGGAAATCCCTGACCAAAAGGGAGTTCCCAGCACGGTTACACAGAGAAATTCCATTCAGCTGGCATCTGTCTCAATTTTTATCCTCTCTGAACAGGTTACAGATCATATGAGCAGGCTTGGAAAGTTTTTATTATCAGTAAATGTCAGTAAATGCTGTTTTCACCAGATACCCACAAACCGCTGCCAAAATATTTCCAGAGATCATCACCCCCATTGACAGAGAGACAAAGTAAGAAAAATGCTGCTTGAGAACGTATAAGATACATTAGTGTAAATCACAATGTTGGCCAGCACTACTGGAGTTGGAGCAGGGCCGCCTTTAGATGAAGGGGGGAGCTGGCCCCCCGCCCATGCTCCCGATAACGTGTTCATCTAAGAACACGGAGGTGCTGAGGCGAGGACCCTGCGACTTCAAATCACTGCAGTTTCCTGCAACTGTGACCATCTAAATCAATAAACCTAAAAAATGCTTTCAAATAACCATCAATATTATCCATAGAAATGGCCAAAAAATGAAATTTGATTTCTGCCAAGCCTCCATAGCAAATATTCAATGATGCTAATCCAAGGCGAACACCCAGTTCAAATCCAGCAGCAGGTAAACCAATGCAAAACATTTTCTCCCCTCTGTTAAAAGGCAGATACTGACCTGGAGCTGCCCCTGTGACCCAGCCTGAAAATGCCGCTAGGAACAAGCTAAACTCAGTGTCAACATTTAAAGAAAGCAAAGGGAAGCTGGGAGCATGAAGCCCCAGGCTTATCTGTTTGCATTTCTCGGCAATCAACAAGGCTACAACTACTGCATGTCTTCCTGTGGGACAGCTGGTCTTGCCCACTGCGGGGGGTGGGCAGGGGAGCATGAGTTGGTTTGAGGATTTCTCTTGAAAAATTAGTCAAGAAAGGTTTTGTTTTTTTTAAATAAAAATTATGCCAGACTAAAGGAAGCTTCGCAGAAAATGCATTGGGAAATGGAACCGTGGCACCTTACTGGGGACGCACTGAAATACTGCAGTGATGATAGATAGATAGATTTAAGAATGTAAGAACGGCCATACTGGATCAGACCAATGGTCCATCTAGCCCAGCATCCTGTCTTCTGACAATAGCCAGTGCCAGGTGCTTCTGAAGGAATGAACAGAACAGGCAATCATGGAGTGATCCATCCCTTCTTGTCCACTCCCAGCTTCTGACAAACAGAAGCTATGGACACTCAGAACATGGGGTTGCATCCCTCTCCATCCTGGACCTATCCACCAGAAATGTATCGAGTTCTCTTTTGAACCCTGTTATAGTGTTGGCCTTCACAACATCCCCTGGCAAGGAGTTCCATAGGTTGACTGTGCATTGTGTGGAAAAGTCCTTTCTTTTGTTTGTTTTAAACCTGCTGCCTGTTAATTTCGTTTGGTGACCCCTGTTCTTGAGTTATGAGAAGGAGTAAACAACACTTTGTTATTCACTTTCTTCACACCATTCAAGATTATATAAACCTCTATCATATTGCTCCTTAGTCATCTCTTTTCCAAGCTGAAAAGTCCCCGTCCTTTTAACCTCTTCTCATACAGAAGCCGTTCCATACCCCTAATCATTTTTGTTGCCCTTTTCTGTGCTTATTCCAATTCCAATGTATCTTTTTTGAGATGGGACAACCAGATTTGCACACAGTATTCAAGATGTGTGTAGTGGGGCAGATTGGCTGCCCACAGATCTAAAGGGAGAGGAGGGGAGCCCCTCATTAAATACTGGTGGGCGGAGCCACACCACCCTCAACCCTCAGTGGGCAGGACCGGAAGTATAAAAGGCAGGCCAGAGAACTCAGCTGGGAGGCAGCTGCCCGAGGAGCCAGACACCTCCTGTGAGCTCCTGAGCTGGGAGGCCGCTACAGACCCCGAGGGAGCTGAGGACTGGCCAGGACCATTTACAGACCCGAGCACAGAGGAGCTGCAAGCCCTGACAGAGGCCTTCTTCCCCGATAACCAGGATGACCCTCTCCTGAGCCAGGTGCCCCTGAGGGGGAGTTGGGAAGTAGCCGACCCCCGTCTGGCTGCAACGCTGACAGCAAGCAAGTCATCGTGTTGCAGTCAGGATCCCCGCTGACCCAGCAGCACGCCGCTCTGCCACTGCTAGGGCCCTGGGCTGGGATACAGTGGAGTGGATGGGCCTGTGTCCCCCCTGCCACCCCAAGCCAATGGTGGCAGCCTCCCGCTCTCTTAGGCAAGAAACTTGCACTTGTCGGCCCTCCCCCAGAGCTAGGAGCCTGGCTGTTTGCTGCCCAGCCTGAGCACAGGCCTGAGCATGAGACTCTTTGCTGCCCCGCCCCCACCAGGGGCTGGGGCTCCGTAACTGTGTTTATTGTTCGGCCCTGACCACGGGCCCGAGCTCACGTCTCCCGTCGCCTCGCTGATTCCCCACGTCAGGCGACCCCTGGAGACAGAGTGGGGCAGATTGGCCGCTCAGAGACCTGGACTAGGAGGAGCCACTCGCCCTAGTGGACTACACTGTGGGTGGACCGTGGATTTATATAGAGGTAATATGATATTTTCTGTCTTATTATCTAGCCTTTGTTTGCCAGAAGCTGGGAATGGGCGACAGGGGCTGGATCACTTGCTGATTACCTGTTCTGTCCCTCTGGGGCACCTGGCATTGGCCACTGTCAGAAGACAGGATATTGAGCTAGATGGACCTTTGGTCTGACCCAGTGTGGGTGTTCTTATGTATCCCTTTCCTAATGGTTCCTAACATATGCATAGGGATAGGTAGATCTGAATTCTACCAACACAAACACATATCCGCATGCACATACATTCATATGTGTGTGCACACATAGAAACACACACGTGCGCACACATCCACACACAGTACACACACCACCTAACATATGCATACACACACACCTACATACGTGCACACATAGAATCACACACACACACACACACACACACACAGAACTACACACATCCACACAACACATGTATACACATGCATATACACTCAGACACACATATGCACACACATCCACACATGTGTGGACACATGCAAACACACACATGTGTGTTAGAGGACTTTCCCTCAACCCTACCACTTCCCTGCTTCTTGTCGCACAGACAGCAGCGGCATAAGACCAGAAGTCCGAAGCACAGATAATGCGATGTTTATTGGGGTTAGAAGCAGCAGAGTCCTGTGGCACCTTATAGACTAACAAAAGTATTGGAGCATGAGCTTTCATGGATGAATACCCACTTTGTCGGATGCATCCAGTGGATATTCAAGTGGAAATAATAAAACTGTCATACAACTTTATACAATTCTTTGCCTGCCAGAGAGTTTTTAGTGTTTGCCAGACAACTGACAAGGCTTCAGTTCTGTCAGTTTGTTGATGTTTGGCCTCAGTGACTGAGCAGTTGAAACCTTTAGGATTGCAGCAAGGTGTGCATCAGAGAGTTGTGTTTGGTATTTTGACTTGTTTATATTCATTGTGGAAAAAAGTGATGCTGCCTCCATGGCTGATGCTGCCTGGCAACTAGTGATGATATCTCTGTCCCTCTCCCACAGCCAATGGGAACTGCGAGGGGTGGCACCTACAGCAGACAGCCAGCAGCATAGCTGCATGGGTCTCCTCTGCAGGCCACAGTAAGGAGGTTCTCAGGTAGGGTGACCAGATGTCCCAATTTTATAGAGACAGTCCCGATTTTTGGGTCTCTCTCTTATATAGACTCCTATTACCCCCCTCCCCATGTCCTGATTTTTCACACTTGCTATCTGGTCACCCTATTCTTGGGCTGGAGATGGCCCACGGGCCGGGATTTTAAGACCCCTGATCTAGACCATCCCTGACAGGTGTTTGTCTAACCTGCTTTTTAAAATCTCCAATGACAGAGATTCCACAACCTCCCTAGGCAATTTATTCCAGTGCTTAACCACCCTAACTGTTAGGAAGTTTTTCCTAATGTCCAATTTACACCTCCCTTGCTGCAATTTAAGCCCATTGCTTCATGTCCTATTCTCAGAGGTTAAGAAAATCAATTTTTCTCCCTCCTCCTTGTAACAACTTTTTATGTACTTGAAAACTGTGATCATGTCCCCTCTCAGTCTTCTCTTCTCCAGACTAAACAAACCCAATTTTTTTCAATCTTCCCCCATAGGTCATGTTTTCTAGACCTTTCATCATGGTTGTCGGTTTTCTCTGGACTCTCCAATTTGTTCACATCCTTCCAGAAATGTGGCACCCAGAACTGGACACAATACTCCAGTTGAGGCCTAATCAGCACAGAGTAGAGCGGAAGAATTACTGCTCGTGTCTTGCTTACAACACTCCTGCTAATACAGCCCAGAATAATGTTCACTTTTTTTGCAACATGCACTTACACGTACATACACCAGTGCGCATACACACACATACACACACACACACAAACGCCAGGCGGGACATAGAGCTAGTTGGGAAATTAATTTAATTCCCCCCCCACCCGCAAAAAAATTCTATGAAATCAAGACATTTCTTCACTTTTGTCAACAAAAAAAATCTTTTTTTAATTTTTGTCAACCCCCCCGCAAAATTCCAGTTGTCAAAAAAAATAGTTTTCAGGGTTTTTTTTTATGGAGACCCCAAAATTTTTGACAAAAATGGAAACACATTTTGTAAACACAAAAACTTTCAGGCTGCCTGGGCACCAAACCATGGTGAGTGCCTCTGCCCACCCACGGAACGTACATGGCAGGGGGTGGGGTGGAGCTGGCATGTGTCCCTGTCACCAAGAACATAAGTACACTGGGTCAGACCAAAGGTCTATTGAGCCCAGTTTCCTGTTACCGACAATGGCCAGTGCCAGGTGCCCCAGAGGGAGTGAACCTAACAGCTAATCATCAAGTGATCTCTCTCCTGCTGTCCATCTCCATCCTCTGACAAACTGAGGGTAGCGACACCATTCCTTACCTATCCTGGCTAATAGCCATTAATGAAGGTAACCTCCATGAATTTATCTAGTTCTCTTTTAAACCCTGTTATAGTCCTAGCCTTCTCAACCTCCTCAGGTAAGGAGTTCCACAAGTTGATTGTGCGCTGTGTGAAGAAGAACTTCCTTTTATTTGTTTTAAACCTGCTGCCCATTAATTTCAATTGGTGGACCCTAGTTCTTATATTATGGGAACAAGTAAATAACTTTTCCTTATTCACTTTCTCCACATCACTCATGATTTTATATACCTCTATCATAGCCCCCCTTAGCCTCGTCTTTTCCAAGCAGAAAAGTTCTAGTCTCTTTAATCTCTCCTCATATGGGACCCGTTCCAAACCCCTAATCATTTTGAAAGCAACAAAGAGTCCTGTGGCACCTTACAGACTAACAGACGTATTGGAGCATGAGCTTTCGTGGGTGAATACTCACTTCATCGGATGCATGTTGCTTTTACAGATCCAGACTAACACGGCTACTCCTCTGATAGTAATCATTTTAGTTGCCCTTCTCTGAACCTTTTCTAATTCTTTTTTGAGATGAGGAGACCACATCTGTATGCAGTATTCAGGATGTGGGTGTACCATGGATTTATATAAGGGCAATAAGATATTCTCCATCTTATTCTCTATCCTTTTTTTAATGATTCCTAACATCCTGTTTGCTTTTTTGACTGCTGCTGTACACTGCATGGACGTCTTCAGAGAACTATCCACGATGACTCCAAGATCTCTCTCCTGATTAGTTGTAGCTAAATTAGCCCCCATCATATTGTGTATATATAGTTGGGGTTATTTTTTTCCAATGTGCATTACTTTACATTTATCCACATTTAATTTCATTTGCCATTTTGTTGCCCAATCACTTAGTTTTGTGAGATCTTTTTGAAGTTCTTCATAGTCTGCTTTGGTCTTAACTATGTTGAGCAGTTTAGTATCATCTGCAAACTTTGCCACCTCACTGTTTACCCCTTTCTCCAGATCATTTATGAATAAGTTGAATAGAATTGGTCCTAGGAATGACCCTTGGGGAACACCACTAGTTACCCCTCTTCATTCTGAAAATGTACCATTTATTCCTACCCTTTGTTCCCTGTCTTTTAACCAGTTCTCAATCCATGAAAGGACCTTCCCTTTTATCCCATGACAGCTTAATTTACATAAGAGCCTTTGGTGAGGGACCTTGTCAAAGGCTTTCTGGAAATCTAAGTACAGTGTCCACTGGACACCCCTTGTCCATGTGTTTGTTGACCCCTTCAAAGAACTCTAATAGATTAGTAAGACACAATTTCCCTTTATAGAAACCATGTTGACTTTTGCCCAACAATTTATGTTCTTCTATGTGTCTGACAATTTTATTCTTTACTATTGTTTCAACTAATTTGCCCAGTACTGACGTTGGACTTACTGGTCTGTAATTGCTGGGATCACCTCTGGATCCCTTTTTAAATATTGGCGTTGCATTAGCTAACTTCCAGTCACTGGGTATAGAAGCTGATTTAAAGGACAGGTTACAAACCATAGTTAATAGTTCCGTGTAGATGAGCGGACTCACCCCTGCAGCGCCTCCTGCTGGTCGTGCTCGGGAATTAGCTCTTCCAGTTCCAGAGCACCCTCTGCAGGCCGGTGATCCACCTGTCCTCTGGCCCCGGTGCCCCTCCCTGGACCCAGTGCCCTTTTACCTGGGGTGCTGCCCCCTTGCAGTAACCCCTCAGTCTTAGGGTCTCCCCTCTCCAGGGAACTCCCACCCACTACTCCCACCTCGCCTCAGTATATGGCTACTGCCAGTCATCGTCTAGCCCCACACCCTGGGGCAGGCTGCAGTATCAGCCACTCATACCTGGCAAGGTTGGGTTTGGACTTGCTGCCTTGGCCTACCCCTGGGCTGCGCTCTGCAGCCCCCAGTACCTGTTAGCCCAATGCTAGGCCGCAGCCTGGGGCTTTCCAGGCTGGAGCTCCCCAGCTCCTCAGCCTTTCCCCAGCCCTACTCCACTCAGGTACCCTGTGTCCAACTCCCTGCAGCCAGGCCCATCTCCCTCTACAGGCAGAGAGAGACTGTTTGGGCTTCTGGCTCACAGCCTCTTATAGGGGCCAGCTGGGCCTGATTGGAGCATGGCCACAGCTGAGCCTGCTTCCCCAATCAGCCCAGGCTTCTGCCCCAGCCACAGCCCTCTCCTGGGCTGTTTTCAGCCCTTCAGGGCAGGAGCAGGGGATCACCCTGCTACATTCCGCAATGTCACATTTGAGTTCTTTCAGAACTCTTGGGTGACTTGTTACTGTTATCAGTTAATTCCAAATCTTCCTCTAGTGACACTTCAATCTGTGACAATTCCTCAGATTTGTCACCTACAAAGGATGACTCAGGTTTGGGAATCTCCCTAACATCATCAGCTGTGAAGACTGAAGCAAAGAATTTATTTCGTTTCCCCGCTAAATGAACACTGTTTCCTGACACTGTTGCCAAGAGGCTGAACCATTCTTGCTTTGGCCGGTCCTTTCACGAGGTTTCCTGCTCCAACTGTCTCAGTTTGTCTGTCCAGTGTCTTTCTCAACTACAGACCGCAGGGGGTGACGCTCTGCTCACAGCATGTGGCTACTCACTCTTTGGGTGTTATGGCGGTGGGACCAAGTCGAGCATTTCAACCCTGCTGTCCATCCCCTCGCAGGACTGAGCAGACAGACTGACTGGTCCCTTTAGATCCCAGGATATCGGAGACAGCCAGCAGAATGAGTGGGTTCTTGGGATCCCGCTGGGAGATAGAGCAGAAGGTCAGGGAGAGCGAGTTTCCCCCATTACATCTCCCCCTCAGTATCAGAGTGTGGGGAAGGGGAGAGCTAGTGAATCCTTTTAGATCCCTCCATCTCACCCCCCGGCACGGAGCAGAGAGGAAGCGGACGGTCCCCTGCTTTACGGATCCACAGCACAGAAAGCAGTGGCATTTGCTGGTTTATGGACCCTTGGCCTGGACAGCAGCTGTCAAGAGCAGCAAAGAGATAACCCGTCCTGCTTCATCATGTAACATCCCACTGTCCCAAGAACATCTCTGAGGGCAGCTGGAACATCCCAGGTTTTCCCCTCGCCCATCGGAACGCCTGGTAACTACAGACGAGCCGCTGCCTTGGCACAAGCCCGGATCCCTGGCACACTCTCATTGCGCAGCCGGCACATTTCCAAACTCCGGAAGGTCATTGTGGGAGTGAGCTAGATGGAGGGTGTCAAGGCTGATTCCCCAGTCTGGCACTTCAAGTGCAGAAGGTGGGGGCCCGCAAGGCCTCTAAAAATTAATACTGGCCACTCCAGGCTTGTATGAAACTCCCAAGGTTACAGCTTCTCTCTGACCTTGGATGGGTAGATGCTGCCACCACCCAAGTGCAGAACCCCTTTGAGAGACCTGGAAGGCTCACTTGGGAATTCCTTCCTGTGGGGCACCCTCAAGCCCTTTCACACACACCCCTCTGGGGAAGAGCTGAGAAAGGGGAGGGGGGTGAGAAATCAGCTGTTGCCACCAGCTAATTAAACAACATGTGCACAAACCTCTTAGGACACAAAAAGCCAATTCTGTTCTTTAAAAAAGGTAAATTTTATTTAAAAAAAAACTAAACAAAATACATCTGGGAACTCAGGCATTTGCTAGATTTAAAAAAAAAAGCCACAGGGATTAAGCACCAAGAATCGCTTTCTTGAGGTCCAGCTTAAAGGTTACAAGCAAAACAAAAGCACCTGGGGTTAGCCCAGAGGAATCCATAAGCCAGAATGAAATAAAAGGAATAAAATTAATTGCGTCTTTCTAGACATTTCCTGAGCTACTTACATATCTGAGGTTTTTTAATGAGTAGTTTCTAGGTATGATACTGATGACTTTTTCATACCTGGCCCAAGCTCTTACAGCAGAACTCTGTCCGTCCGCCTCTCCCCAGGGAACAACAGACAGACAAAAGGGGAGCCTTGTTTCAATTTTAAAAGGTTCTTGCCTTCCCATTGGCTCTTTTGGACAGGTGCCGACTCACTTCCTTTTACCTATGCAGAGCAGTAAAACTTTTTAACCCTTTAGAGGTAGAGCGCTTAGAGAACAGCTACTGAGAGGGATTCATTTATCACAGAGGGGCTGTCAAGATTCCTTCCCCACTTTGAACTTTAGGGTACAGATGTGGGGACCTGCATGAGAACCTCTAAGCTTAATTACCAGCTTAGATCTGGTTTGGCTGCCACCACCCAAATCACAGAATCTCAGGGTTGGAAGGGACCTCAGGAGATCATCTAGTTCAACCCCCTGCTCAAAGCAGGACAAATTCCCAGACAGTTTTTTTTTTATTAAACCCCAGGTCCCTAAATGGCCCCCTCAAGAATTGAACTCACAACCCTGGAATTAGCAGGCCAATGCTCAAACCACTGAGCTATCCCTTTAAGAGTTATTTGGGAAGCTCTGTCTACCTCCCCCCAGAATATCTCCCGCCACCAATTCCCTGGTGAACATTGATCCAAACCCTTGGATCTTAAAACAAGGAGAAATTAACCATTCCCCCTCCTTTTCCCCCGACCAATTCCTGGTGAGTCCAGATCCAACCCCCTTGGATCTTAAAACAAGGAAAAATCAATCAGGTTCTTAAAAAAGAAGGCTTTTAATTAAAGAAAGAAAGGTAAAAAATCATCTTTGTAAAATCAGGATGGAAAAATAACTTTACAGGGTAATCAGATTCAAAGAGCCCAGAGGAACCCCCTCTAGCCTTAGGTTCACAGTTACAGCAAACAGAGGTAAATCCTCTCAGCAAAAAGGCACATTTACAAGTTGAGAAAACAAAGATAAAACTAATACCCCTTGCCTGGCTGTTACTTACAAGTTTGAAATATGAGAGACTGGTTCAGAAAGATTTGGAGAACCTGGATTGATGTCTGGTCCCTCTTAGTCCCAAGACCGAACAACCCCCAAAACAAAGAGCCTTCCCCCCACCAAGATTTGAAAGTATCTTGTCCCCTTATTGGTCCTTTGGGTCCGGTGTCAGCCAGGTGACCTGAGCTTCTTAACCCTTTACAGGTAAAAGGATTTTGGTGTCTCTGGCCAGGAGGGATTTTATAGTATTGTACACAGGAGGGCTGCTACCCTTCCCTTCATAGTTATGACAGGGGCACTCGCTGATAAAGCCAGCTGCGTGAAGGAGTTTTTCTGTGAGTGGCAAGGGAGCAGTAAATCTCGAGGCATGCCCTTTAACTGCTTGGATTTGGAGACGGGGTTTGGGGGAATACTACGGGATTCGAGTTCGGTCTGTGTTTACCAGGAAGAAACGGTCCCGTGGGACAAGCACACAATTTCTGGCTGGAAGAGAACCGTCACCCTCCGAGCTCTTCGGGCAACGTGACCCTTAGTGCTTGTCCTGTTTTGCATGATAAGAAACTCATTGAGGCACAAAGTCATTTGCAAAAAACCCTTCACGCCAGGAAGTACTGGACGCTGGTAAGCCAGCAGTAGCAGCATATGCTGGCTACCTCTCTGCCTTGCTAGGAGCAATGCGTGACCCTAAGGCCAGGTCTAAAATAGAAATTTAGGTCGGCATAACTACGTCACTCACCGGTGTGCGAGCAGCACAGTTAAGTCAACCTAACTTCCCATGTAGACAGCACTAGGCCAACAGGAGACTTCTTCCATCAACTTAGCTACCATCTCTCGGGAAAATGGATTATCTACAGCAGGGGTAGGCAACCTATGGCACGTGTGCCGAAGGCGGCACGTGAGCTGATTTTCAGTGGCACTCACACTGCCCGGGTCCTGGCCACCGGTCTGGGGGGCTCTGCATTTTAATTTAATTTTAAATGAAGCTTCTTAAACATTTTAAAAACCTTATTTACTTTACAAACAACAATAGTTTATGGTTATATATTATAGACTTATAGAAAGAGACCTTCTAAAAACGGTAAAATGTATTCCTGGCACGCGAAACCTTAAATCAGAGTGAATAAATGAAGACTCGGCACACCACTTCTGAAAGGTTGCCGACCCCTGATCTACAGCGATGGGACAACCCCTCCCGTCGGTGCAGGTCGTGTCTTCACGGAAGCAAAGCGGTGCCAGGGTAGTGGTTCAGTGTACAAAGCGCTCAGTGTCCCAGTGGTGTATGTTTCATGTGCCAGCCTGGCTTGGAGGGCCCCATGCCATCTGCCGCACTGGGATGTGTGAGAGGCTGGCGTGTTTGAGGAGGCGGCTGTCCCCTTCGATCACACGGCAGCTTCCGAGCGTTTCACAGCCACATCCCAGTTGGGGTCGAGCCCCTGTCCCTGCACTCACACACACAAGGTAACTGCTGCGGCAAGGGAAAGCACCAGGCCAGAGAAGCAGGTGGCAGCGAGCCCGCAGTCTAGCTCCAACCTACACTGGTGGTGATGGTGATGGTCTGCAAAGAAGAAGGAAAAGGGTTGATTTACTCGAGACCTCCCAGAGTGGTGGGGCGCAAACTGGTCTGCTGGCTCATGGGGAGTCCCAGGATCTAGGCTAGCAACGCTCCTGTTCAGCAGACGTTTTATCCCAGCCAGCTGGGGCTTCGCTGCCAGAGACCCTGGCAGACGTTCTGCAGGTACATGCAGAGGATTGTTTCCATAGGGTGGGGGCCTCTGGGACCGTGTCGCTGTGTCTGGGGGCTGTGTGTCTGCACTGCTGTGCCATGTTGTGCTGGCATTGCACAGAGCTGAGGCTCGTCCAGAGCTGCCCCTCGCCAGGATGTCACACTATTGGCATGTCATCAGCCCGCGCGGCACCCGAGCATCATGGTGCCACGGTGCCATGTCGTAGCATGGGGCCCGTGGAGCCATGGACCCGCCACGAGCAGGAACAGGGAGGCACGGGAAAGAGGGACGAGAGGCAGGGTGCTCCCAGTGGTTAGGACACTAGCCAGAGATTTGGGAGATCAAGGTTCAATTCCCTGTTCTGCCACAATCCCCCTAGGGTAGGGCTGTCCTGCCATCAGGGGGTGGAACTGCAGCACACATTGACACACCCAAGCGAGCTGACTGTAGCTAGCTCACGTACTGTCAAGTTGGCCTCCAGGGTCTCAGCTTATACAGCCCTGGCTGCCATGACTTCCATGGGCTGCAATCCCGCACACTGTGTGCAATGCAGACATCCTCTGTGTCACTCTGTGCCTCAGTTTCCCAGCTGTGCAATGGGGTAGACAGCCCGGGCCAGCCACACAAGGGGGGTTGGGATTAAGGATGGGGAGCAGCTTAGATACTCTGGGAAGTTGGGGCTGTGTTTGTACATAGAAGGGCCTGGCTCCCTGCTACACACATGTTGCCAGGTTCAGACAGGCCGTATGGCGCCCACTGGGGGCGGGGATGAGCTCAAATGGACACTCACTCTCAGGCTCTCTTCTCCCCAAGGCTGAATCCGAAAGCCGAGGTGGCCCGGAGGCCTCTCCACCCAACACGTGCCTCCTCGCCTCTCCCTCCTGCTTACCGCTGACCCAGAGCTGCACCTCCACAGACACACAGTCGTGGACCAGGCCCACCCAGCAGGAGAAGTTCCCTTGGTCGGACGTCGTGACTCCGGCAAGGTGCAGGGTGGCGTCGCCATGGGCCAGCCCTGTGGCGTTAACCCACGTCCTGCCCTCAAAGGGCGGCCTGTAGAACGAGCGGCTCTCATTCCCATTCATGCTCGTGTAGAGGTTGATGTTTTCTGTGTTGTTGGTCTGGCTCTGATAGTTCCACTGGACCGTTGGGGCCTTTCTGGGGTCGTCGACTGAGAAGGGGCAACTCATGGCGACGTTCTCCCCCACCAGGGCATGTAGCGAGGTGTTGGAGGTGTTCCCACACGGCTCAGCTGGGCAAGCTAGGGAACAGCAGAGCAAAGTCACAACCCTGGTGAACAGGAGCCAGGTCTAACTGAAACTGATCCTGACCAGGGCCTCTGGCTACTACTGAGCCGTTCCTATGGCCTTGTCACCACCACCACCATACACCAGAACTACACCATCCCAGCGAGTCAATCCTATGGCCCTCGCCACAACCATACTACCTGAACTACACAGTCCCAGCACGTCAGTCCTGTGCCCTCCCCCCCCCCCACTATGCCACCAGAACGAACCAGTCCTATGGCCTTGTCACCACCACGGCACCAGAACTGCAACGTCCCAGTAAGCCAGGCAGCCTAGGGCTGTGCCCCTCTCCCCTCATCAAATAACTCCATGGAGAAGACACAGACGAAGCGACTGAATTAATGGCAACAGGATTTAATGCAACGACCCAAGCAGAACAGAGCTTACTGAAGCACTCCCGTTTCACCTGAAGGAGCCCTCCATGCTTTACCAGCCATGCACCCAGCCTGAGAGTCGCTCCAAACACCCCAGACAGGCAGCCACCTCTGGATGGGACACGGCCGCTGCTCATCAGTGCACAGCAACACCAAGCAAAATTAAGTGGAGAAGAAACCTGGGTCCAGGTGGGGGTAGGGGTGGGGGAAGGAGGCTGATCTGGGAATCAGGACACTGGCATGAAGAGCCTGGCCTGGAGGAAAGGCACAAGGGGTCTGCAATGACCAGGGCCCATGTTCCTTGTCTCAAATCAGATAAAAAAAGCTAAAAGAGCTTGGGAACACTTATACAACAGACCCTGCTCGGTTAGAGAACTGCTGGGTCTGGAACCTGGTGCCCGTGTTCATGCCAAATCGGATAGAGAAAAAGGATGGACAACGCCCGCTGTCATAAAAAGTGCCTAGATCCTATGTGACCGAGACTGACGGTGAAGAGTTCAGCAGAAACCATCAGCACCCACACTTTGTTCCTCAGCAGGAACAATCAGCAGAGCAACTGCTACAGGTGGCAGATGCAGAACACGAAGAAGTCTCAAGGATTCTAAACCGACCACAGCCAGTCGTAACTCTCTTTAAATATATCAGAGGGATAAATACCAGGGAGGGAGAGGAATTATTTCAGCTCAGTACTAATGTGGACACGAGAACAAATGGATATAAATTGGCAGTCGGGAAGTTTAGGCTTGAAATTAGACGAAGGTTTCTAACCATCAGGGGAGTGAAATTCTGGAACAGCCTACTGAGGGAAACAGTGGGGGCAAAGGACCTCTCTGGCTTTAAGATTAAGCTTGATAAGTTTATGGAGGGAATGGTTTGATAGGATAACGTGATTTAGTCAATAGGTCAATAACGTGCGACCACTGGTAATTAGTACCGAGGGTCAATGTTGGGATATTGAAAGTCTTTTTCCTGAGTGTCTGGCTGGAAAGTCTTGCCCGCATGCTCAGGGTTCAGCTGATCGCCATATTTGGGGTCGGGAAGGAATTTTCCTCCAGGGTAGATTGGCAGTGGCCCTGGAGGTTTTTCGCCTTCCTCCGCAGCATGGGGCAGGGGTCGCTTGCTGGAGGATTATCTGCTACTTGAAGTCTTTAAATCAGGATTTGGGGACTTCAACATCTGAGTCAAGGGAGAGAATTATTTCAGGAGTGGGTGGGTCAGCTTTTGTGGCCTGCATCTTGCGGGAGGTCAGACTAGATGATCATAATGGTCCCTTCTGATCTTAAGTTCTATGATTCTATGATTCTATAACTAACGGCCAGCCATGTTCAGGTTCTGTAATTAGGAAACCAGCACGATTCAGAGACACTCAACAGCCTGATCCGTACTGAACTTCAAAGAGAGCGTGGCAGGGTAACTGTGAGAGCAGCAAAGAGTCTTGTGGCACCTTATAGACTAACAGACGTTTGGAGCATGAGCTTTCGTGGGTGAATCCCCACTTCGTCGGATGCAAGGGTAACTGTGGTAAATGGTGGGAATGTAGAACTGAAAAGGGGGAGACCTAATGGAACGTTAAACTGTATTATACTGTTCAGCCATTAGGTGGCGCTGTGTGTAAAACACCTTATTTCAACTAGCCTCAGCCATGCCTGGCAGAGCATTAAAAGATCTTATGCGGATGAGCACAGCTGGGGTGGGTAAGTGAGCTCTGTGGCCAGGACAGGGCTGGTTTGGGACAACAGCAACAAAATTCTGTTTCAAAGTGGCAGCCAGCTCTAATATTAACCTGCCTCCCAGGGAGGTTGTGCGTTGATCGGGTACCACAGTGATGGGCTGGGCACAGGGACCTGAATAGAATAGAATAGAATAGAATAGAATAGGGGTGTTGTGAACTACTGCCTGCAGAGCACTCTCAGATCCCTGCGTGCTGGGCTCTAGATGAAGACCGTGACCCACATGGGACCCCATCCCGATCCCACACAGACAGAACAGCCGTGCGGTGACACGCCCAGTATTTACCTAGCTGCTGGAGAACTGTGAGGAGGAATCCCAGGTGCAGCAGATCGCGCCCCATCTCCACCTGCCGTTATTGCAGCTCTGCTTCCCCTGACCTGAGAGAGGGAGAAAAAAGGCAGAAGGGGTCACTCCATGCAAACAGGAGGGGAACCTCGCCAAACCCCAAGCAAACTGCACCAGGGAGCAGTCCTGGTCTGGAGGGGCGAGCCCCTCCCTCCAAGTTCAGAGACCGGGGATAGCTGCAAAGCTCAGACCCAACCTGAAGAAGGACGTAGCTGGATCCTTAGAAGAATCTGGAAATAGCAGTGGGAGTTTTCCCTTCCTGCCCATCATCATTCCCTCCCCTATCCCGCACGCTCGCCAATAGGGCAGTCATTCCTCTCCGGCCCCTACCACCTTCCCTCCCTTCTTAACCCAGCAGAGGCTGATTGGGGGCAAATTCTCCTTGCTTCCTTCCTAGCTGGCAAAGCGAGACAAGGGAGTTCCCAGGATGGCTGCCCGGAGAAATTCCATCCAGCTGGCATCTGTCTCAATAGCTTATCAGTCATTTTTATCCTCTCTGAACAGGTTACAGATCATATGAGCAGGCTTGGAAAGTTTTTATTGTTATTAGTAAATGCTGATTTCACCGGATGCTCGCAAACTACTGCAAAAACATTTCCAGCGATAATCACTGACATTGACAGAGAGGCAAAGTAAGAAAAAAGCTGCTTGAGAACATATTGGATACATTAGTGTAAATCACGATGTTCGCCAGCACTTGGAGCAGGGCCCCCTTTAGTTGAGGGGGGGAGCTGGCCCCCAGCCCATGATCCCTATAACATGTTTATCTTAGGAACAGGGAGGTGCTGAGGCGAGGACCCTGCGACTTCAAATTAAGGTGACCAGACAGCAAATGTGAAAAATTGGGACAGGGAGTGGGGGGTAATAGGAGCCTATATAAGAAAACGACCCACAAATCAGGACTGTCCCTATAAAGTCTGGACATCTGGTCACCCTACTCAAAATCACTGCCGTTTCCCACAACTGTGACCATCTAAATCGATAAACCTCTACAAAATGCTTAAAATAACCATCAATCTTAGCCATAGAAATGGCCAAAAAATGAAAATCGAATTCTGCCAAGCTTCCGTAGCAAATTGTCAACCATGCTAATCCATGGCGAACACCCGGTTCAAATCCAACAGCAGGTTCTCCCCTCCATTAAAGGTCAGAAACTGACCTGGAGCTGCCCCTGTGACCCGGCCTGAAAATGCCGCTAGGAACAAGCTAAACTCAGTGTCAACATTTAAAGAAAGCAAAGGGAAGCTGAGAGCATGAAGCCCCAGGCTTATCGGTTGGCATTTCTGGGGAACCAACAAGGCTACAACTACTGCATGCCTTCCTGTGGGACAGCTGGCCTTGCCCATTGCAGGGGGCAGGGGAGGATGAGTTGGTTTGAGGATTTCTCTTGAAAAATTAGTCAAGAAAAGTTTTGTATTTTTTTAAATTAAAATTATGCCAGACTAAAGGAAGCGTCACAGAAAAGGCATTGGGAAATGGAACCGTGGCACCTTACTGGGGACGCACTGAGATACTGCAGTGATGATAGATACATAGATTTAAGAATATAAGAACGGCCATACTGGGTCAGACCAATGGTCCATCTAGCCCAGCATCCTGTCTTCCGACAACAGCCAATGCCAGGTGCTTCAGAGGGAATGAACAGAACAGACAATCATGGAGTGATCAATCCCCGCTTGTCCACTCCCAGCTTCTGGCAAACAGAGGCTAGGGAGGATGGGGTTGCATCCCTGTCCATCCTGGACCTATCCTCCAGAAACGTATCGAGTTCTTTTTTGAACCCTGTTATAGTATTGGCCTTCACCACGTCCTCTGGCAAGGAGTTCCACAGATTGACTGTGCGTTGTATGAAAAAGTCCTTTCTTTTGTTTGTTTTAAGCCTGCTGCCTGTTAATTTCATTTAGAGACCCCTGTTCTTGTGT
Organism: Mauremys reevesii; assembly: GCF_016161935.1. Classification (NCBI taxonomy): domain Eukaryota; kingdom Metazoa; phylum Chordata; order Testudines; family Geoemydidae; genus Mauremys; species Mauremys reevesii. Next base: position 9,007,001 of record NC_052646.1, on the reverse strand, counting down.
TATGAGGAGTAAATAAAAATTCTTTATTCACTTTCTCCACACCAGTCAAGATTATATAAACCTCTATCATATTGTTCCTTAGTCGTCTCTTTTCCAAGCTGAAAAGTCCCCGTCCTTTTAACCTCTTTTCATATAGAAGCTGTTCTATACCCCTAATCATCTTTGTTGCCCTTTTCTGTGTCCAGTCCAGTGTATCTTTTCTGAGATGGGACAACCAGATCAGCACACAGTATTCAAGATGTGGGTGTACCATGGATTTATATAGAGGTAATGTGATATTTTCTGTCTTATTATCTAGCCTTCGTTTGCCAGAAGCTGGGAATGGGCGACAGGGGATGGATCGCCTGCTCTGTTCATTCCCTCTGGGGCACCTGGCATTGGCCACTGTCAGAAGACAGGATATTGGGCTAGATGGATCTTTGCTCTGACCCAGTATGGCCATTCTTATGTGTATCCCTTTCCTAATGGTTCCTAACATTTGCATGGGGATAGATAGATAGATAGATAGATAGATAGATAGATAGATAGATAGATAGATAGATAGATCTATCTCACCTGCAGGATGTTGTCCTCCGTTTCTCACAAATCAGTGATCGCCACTGAACAATGTGTTTCTCTTCTTTCTCTCCAACTCACACAGCCCATTCACCGCCCGGCCTCTACTGGCGTGTGACTTGTCATGTCAGTCTAGATTGGCGAGGTTATAGTGGTGGACACCCTGAGTCACACCGCCCACAGCCCCTCGTCACTTCTGCACCAGACCCTTTATCATTAGCTTCTGTTGCTGTTTCCCTCTGTGCACTTCCTGCACCACTTGAACAGCTCCATGCGCCATCTCCAGTGCCAAATCCATCATGCGGGTTATCTGAAATGCCCCACAGCCCAGCTGCTGGAGCAAATGCAGCTCAGGCTGATAGGAACAGAGAGCTGTTCCCGTCTGATGGCAGCTCACCGGATCACTTGAAATGAGCTGGTGGCTCTCAGCCCAGTGCCTTGTGAACCCAGGGACCTCCTGCCCCTGCACAGAAAAGGGTCATGAGCCAGACCCATTACGGGTAGGGCTCAGCTCAGCTTCATCTGCTTTCAGCGTAGTGGAAGTTGCTCCTTTGTGCGCCTGGTTAAGCAGATGTGGAATTGATCATAGTCATTAACTGGCTGTTTTAGAGGCTCCTGCCTGAGACCGGAGCCCAGCTGTTCTGGCCCTGCACAGACCCCAACCAGGATCAGGCCCCCATTGTTCCAGGTGCAGAACAGACCCTGGCTGAGACGAGTCCCCCATTTTGCTGGGTGTTGCACAGACACCGAGTGAGATCAGGGCCCCGTTGTGCTGCGTGCTGCACGCACACCATGGAAGTCCAGGCTGCAAGGCCCTTCCAGTCTATGAGAGCCAGCAATCAGCTGGGGCAGGCCACATGGAGGCAGCGTAGCTAGAACATACTCAGGATGAACTTTAGCCGATGTAGATCCAAGCGGACCCCTAAGGGTGCCAGGAGAGAGGGTGGGTTTTTTTGAGGGGATGGGGCTTGGAGATCAACGTCCCCGTAAACAGCAAAATGACACAAGGAGCCTTGAGTGGCTGCAAAGGCATCCCCCGAGCATGTGGCTCCCGGGTGTTCGGGATCACGGCCCGGTGGAGAACCCAAGAACAATTCCATAGCTGACGGATCAAGCAGAGATCAAGGCTCCCCGCCCGCCCCCCGGCCTTGTGTCACTTTCGTTCTAAGGTTGGCTTGTGGGAGGAAGGAATTCGAGCTGAATCCACTTTCCTTGCGTCTGGTTCTGCAGCAGGACTCTGGGGTTGATTAGCCGATTTCACAGTGAAACCGCTCTGCTCGCCCAGCAGACAGCCTGGAATCAGAACTCTCCCGCCCTGCTATCGCATGGAACGCCCACAGCTGGCTCTTGCTAGTGACGCTGAGCAGGCAAGGACCTAGAGGCCGGTGGAAGGGTGTCCTCTGGACCACAGAACTTGGACAGCGTCTCCTCTAAGCTGTAGCCCGAGGCGAGGGCGAGAGGGAACGGGTGATCACAGGGGAAGTTGAGGGGCCCAGACGTGTGTCCATCTGTGATCCAAAAGGCAGGACCTCTAAACAACACTGACCGTTCACAACCACCAGGGCAACGCTGGAGCTCCTCCGGGCGCCTCCAGGGTAGCTCAGATGGGACTTCCACCTGGGGCGGCCGGCACCATACCAACAGGCCAAGAAGCCCCACGAAAAGCAGCCTTGCCAGCTAGTGCCACACTGCAGCTGGGCTGGGATTTGTGAAGGGGCTGGTGGTCCTTGGGCCCCTTTGAATGCCAGCCTGAAGAACTGGGGCATGGCAGAGTCAGACCCGCTCCAGCCTGACTGGAGCCAGGGCCTGGGGCACGGTGGAGACAAAGGCCCCAATCCGTTGCAGGCGGGGGGAGAGACAAGGGCAAGGGCATGATGGAGCGAAGGGGTGGGAGCCACGGGGCGGGAAGGTAGCATGTGGATGCAAACATCTTTCAGCCTGGTGCACTGAGCCCGCGTCTCCCTGCCCCTTGCACCCTTCACTCACCCAGCGCAGCGTGTGCCCGCCTGCACCAGTGTGCGATACGGTGCGTGCAAGTGCCCCCGGCACCTTACAATGCATTGCATGGGCTGTTTCCACCCGTGCGCCCTACGACATATGGTGTCGTCCCTTTTTTCACAAGGGCCAGGCAGGGTCCCAGCTGCTCTGACTGTCTTGTCCCCTCCCATCTGGCCCCCAGGCTCCCTGGTGCAGGCACGACTAATGCCACGTTGCTGTGGTTTGCTAGATGGACCAGTTCCAGGGCTCAGCTGACAAACAGCTCTCCCACCGTGTGGCACAGCCGCGGACCCTCCTCCGCCGTGTGGCACAGCCGTGGACCTTCCCCCGCCATGTGGCACAGCCCTGGATGCTCCCCCACCATGCAGCATGGTCCCAGACACTCACGTGCCACATGGCATGTCTCCAGATGCTCCCCCGGCACGTGGCATGGCCCGAGCACCAAGGCCAGCTGCTCACCCCCCTTCGAGGCCCAGACAGCTGCTTGGATGCTCCCAGGCTCCGGCGCGGAGTGGGGCCCCGTGTCTCTGGGCGGATCTCTGGCTCTGGCGAGAAAGCTGCTGCCTAACCTCAGCTGTGTCTGGGCGTTTCCATGGCTTGCTGCCTGCTTCCGAGGCCCAGCTCTTGAGGAAGGGGAGCTGCTCGCACTGATGCAGCCAGGGGACCCAGGCAGCCCAGAGAAACCTTAGCTCAGGGGCGGCCAACCTGTCGCTCCGGAGCCACCTGTGGCTCTTCAGGAGTTAATACACCTCTGCCCCAATAGAACACCACCCAATAGAACACGAATTCGGATATAACGCAGTAAAGCAGCGCTCCCGGGGGGGGGGGGCGGCTGCGCGCTCCGGCGGATCAAAGCAAGTTCGACATAACGCGGTTTCACCTATAACACAGTAAGATTTTTTGGCTCCCGAGGACAGCGTTATATCGGGGTAGGGGTGTTTGCGGCTCCTTGTACAGGCACCGACTCCGGGGCTGGAGCTACAGGCGCCAACTTTCCAATGTGCCGGGGGGGGAGGGGGTGCTCACCCCTGGCCCTGCCATAGGCCCCACCCCCACTCCCCCCTTCCCGCCCCCTCCCCTGAGCCTGCCGTGCCCTCGCTCCTCCCCCTCCGAGCCTCCTGCATGCCACGAAACAGCTGATCGGGAGGTGCAGGGAGGGAGGGGGAGGGGCTGATCGGCGGGGCTGCCGGTGGGTGGGAGGCTCTGGGAGCAGCGGGGTGAAGGGAGCTGATGGGGGGCGGGTGCTGACATATTACTGTGGCTCTTTGGCAATGTACATTGGTAAATTCTGGCTGCTTCTCAGGCTCAGGTTGGCCACCCCTGTTTTAAGCCTGTTGTGTGTACGTCTACACTGCAATTAAAAACCAGGGTCTGACCTGTGCTGACTTAGACTCATGGGGCTTGGGCTAAGGAGTTGTTTAATTGCGGTGCAGCTGTTCGGGCTCAGGCTGGAGCCCGGGCTCCAGGACCCTGCCAGGTGGGAACGTCTCAGGGCTCGGACTGTAGTCCAAGCCCGAACTTCTGCACCGCAATTAAACGACCCCTTGCCCTGAGCCCAAGTCAGCTGGCACAGGCCAGCTGCGGGTTTTTAACTGCAGCATAAGCATACCACAGAAGGCCAACAACACAGCATACCCACCAGTGGAAATCAATCAATGGGAAGTTACAGAGAAACAAGCGAGGCTGTTGTGTCTTTCAGGAAAATAGGGGAAGAGACAAGACCCAAATTTCTAAAGATTAAAAACCAACAGAATCACCTTTCAGGTCTTCTTTCTACATCAGTAGGAAACCAGAAGACAAATCCATTTGTCCATCTGCTACAGGTCATTTAATGAAAGTGTTGTGAAGAAATCTCAGGTGAGCAAAGAAATAGGGTTAGTGTACTTAATGACGCAGACTATTGCTTTTAGTCATTCTAAAGTGTTACCAAAAGCAAAATGAACTAGACCTTCCGTTCTTCCTTCCTACAGTCATCAAATACTGAGCATTTTAGCTCTGTAGGAAAAAAAAAAAAGACTTAGTTTAAAAACATACAAAAACAAATACCCAGGGCCGCCCAGAGGATTCAGGGGGCCTGGGGCAAAGCAATTTTGGGGGCCCCTTCTATAAAAAAAAGTTGCAATATTATAGAATACTGTATTCTCCTGGGGGCCCTTGTGGGGCCCAGGGCCTGGGGCAAATTGCCCCACTTGCCCCCCCCCTTCTGGGCAGCCCTGCAAATATCATAATTACTTATTCAGTAACAGTTACGTTGATGGAGCTGTCAAAAAGCACAAGATGTAATATTCTGCTAGGTGCGTCTCCAGAAGTATCATTTTTGCAACTAGCCCTTTGTTCTATTTTGCAAAAAGTAGCGCGAAACTTGAAGCTGTAGTTTTCACTTGAACTAATTAGTTTCACAATTAGTTTCACAGATCCATATCAGCGGCCCCAGTGATTATCCTGAGCCTGCAAAGGTTGAGTCACATTCATAACTTTATGTGAGGGAACAGGTCCTACTGAATTCAACAAGCCTCTTCCTGAGCACAATGTTAAGCGAACACTTAGGTACGTGCAGGATCAGACGTCTAGATACAAACAATCGTCTGCAAAAACGTACTGCACACTTTTAAATACATAGCTATGGGGTTTTTGCTTTACTTCGTCATCCCAGGAGTAACCTATGAAAAACACCCCTTGTTTTGGAAAAGAAAAAAGCAAATGCTTGGAAGGATGACGCCTTTGACAACTCTCTAAGGTGCCGCAAGGACTCCTGTTCTTTTTGCGGATACAGACTAACACGGCTGCTACTCTGAAACCTGCCTTTGACACTGTGATCTCTTTGAGGAGCAACTGTCCTTTGTTGTGTTTGTACAGAGCCTCACTGCATGGGATATACGGAACAAATATGCCTTGATTGATTAATAACTTCTGATTCCTTCTGGCCCTTAAAAATTGGAAAGGCCGTCCACCACTGTGTATCCTAAAATAAGATCCACCTAGGGAGACAATAAGAAAATGGATCATATCATGCGAGACACTTTGTCTAAGGACCCACAGTCAACCTCAGGAATTCCAATTAAAATGATTAAATGAGAATATGGTTACATCTAGGCAAGAATCTCTCATAATTTGCATATGGATAAAACCTCTTTCTCCCTCCCAACCTACCTAAAAAGAACTCCAAGTTACCGTGTAAGGGTGACCCGCTGCTTTCCTATGCAAAGTGACCCATTGCACATTATGAGTGGATCAAGGAATGGCTGGGGAAGATGCACGGTAAGGAAATTAGAAATGTTGCTGTAAGACTGAAGGTCAAATTGAACAAAATAACTGTTACACCAAGAAATCCAAGCAAAATGTTCACCCCAAACCAGGGGTGGCCAACCTGAGCCTGGGAAGGAGCCAGAATTTACCAATGCACATTGCCAAAGAGCCACAGGAATACATCAGCAGCCCCACATCAGCCCCCGCCCCTGCTCCCAGCGCCTCCCACCCACCGGCAGACCTGTCGGTCAGTGCCTCCCCGCACCTCCCCGATCAGCTGTTTCGTGGCATGCAGGAGGCTCTGTGGGGGAGGGGGAGGAGCGGGGGCCTGTGTCAGGGCAGGGGGTTGAGCAGTGAGCACCCCCCTGGCACATTGGAAAGTTGGCACCTGTAGCTCCAGCCCCGGAGTCGGTGCCTATACAAGGAGCCGCATATTAACTTCTGAAGAGCCGCATGTGGCTCCGGAGCCACAGGTTGGCCACCCCTGCCCCAAACTATACATTGTTTTCTTTGTAACTCAAATAATCTGTCTTTCACCCCATATCAGACTTTGCCCATTCGTTTGCCTTGTGAGTCAGATCTACATCCTTCTGTATGTGGAAAACATACGGTTACCTTATGTCTGTATTTTCCCGGACACGTCCAGCTTTTTGGTTTTTAAATCGCCGTCTGGGAGGAATTTTTAAATATCTAAAAATGTCTGGGATTTTGCCACATTGGTCAGGATGCCCTTTGTCCCGATATCGGGAACCGCTCACCTCGCATGTGCACCAAAGTCCCGGGGCTGGTGGTGCTTCCTGGGGCAGCTCCCGGCGCCCGCCCGCCGGCAGGAGCCTGCATTGTGGGCGGCCCCTAGGCCCAGAGGCGGAGGGGTTCTCCATGTGCTGCCCCGGCTCCCTCCTGCCCAGTAAAATAGTAAAACTATTTCCCCATGCTTATCCCCCCCAACCCCCCCCCCCCCCCCGCCGCAGTTCCTTGTATCTCCTTGTCAAGTGCTGGAAATGAGCCATTTTCATACCACTACAGATGGTTCTTTTTCTCTCCTGCTGACAACAGTTCATCTTAACTGATCACTCTGCTTATAATGTGCCTGGTAACACCCATTGTTTCATGTTCCCGGTGTATATATATATCTTCCTACTATATTTTCCACTACATGCATCCGATGAAGTGGGCTGTAGCCCGCGAAAGCTTATGCTACAATAAATGTGTTCGTCTCTAAGGTGCCACAAGGACTCCTGTTCTTTTTACGGATACAGACGAACACGGCTGCTACTCTGACACCTGAACTAAAGTAGTGGTCGAGCCTTGCTGATACAAAGCAAAGTGAGGGAAGTCAGGCTGTGAGTGGACATCAGGCCCTGTTACAAAATACACCTACGTGCCAGCTCACAGAACCTGGCACGAACAGGGCTGGTGCAGACATGCCAAACCCATGAAAAAACGCAGAAATTGGGCTTGGTTTTGGCTTAATTGGCTTGTGAGTTGCGTGCTGGCTAGTTTGTGGCTTGTGGTTTGTTTGGCTTGTAGCTTGTTGCTTCTGGTTTTTTTTGATCGGCTCCTGGCAAGCAGGGGGAAGGGGTAAGCAGGGTGTAACCCTGCCTTAGTGGGTCACAACTGAGGATGCCAAATTCAGGATGAACCGCTGAGAAATACGGCAAACACAACCCAAAACTTGTGGTTATTCTTTTATAAGATTTACCAAACAAGCCACAAAAGTAAACTGCTGTTTCACCACACTGGCTAACAAGAAAACATAAAGACAGTTCCCTCAGGCATCCCAGTTCTTATATCACCACCAAAAATACTGGATTCAGAGATGAGTGGTCCTTTGCAACCAGTCTCATCAAATAATAGGTCCTTCTGATCCCAAAGCACCAGCCACATACCCACATCAATATATAACTTAGATCTTACCCAAAAATCATGCTGGTGCCAATCCTTTAGTATCTAAAATCTAAAGGTTTATTGAAAAAGAAAAAGAAAGAAAGAAAGAAAGAAAGGTGAGAGTTAAAATTGGTTAAAGGAATCAATTGCAGACAGTAATGGCAAAGTTCTTGGTTCAAGCTTGTAGCAGTGGTGGAATAAACTGCTGCTTAAGTCAAGTCTCTGGAATACAGCCACAGCTTGGATGGGTCATTCAGTCCTTTGTTCAGAGCTTTGGTTTGTAGCAAAGATCCTCCAGAGGTAAGAAGCAGAACTGGAGACAAAATGGAGGTGTTTCCAAGGCCTTTTATAGCTTTTGCGATGTGGTGGGCATCCCATTGTTCTTACTGTGGAAAATTACAGCAACAAGATGGAGTTTGAAGTCACATGGGCAAGTCACATGTTCATGCCCAATTTTCCTCAGCTATTGCCGGAAGCCATTACCTACACTCCAGACAGCACGTTTGCATGACAGTCCACTCAGGGTAGATGGGCATCTCCCATGGTCCATCGTCAACCAAGTGTTTCTTGATGAACCACTTAATTTGAATAGTCCCTCCAAGACGTGCTGGCTAGCTACCTTGTGGGTGGTACCCCAGCAGCCAACATTTGAAATCCAGATATAGAGCCAATACTTACAACTTTGAATACAAAAATGATACGTGCATCCACGGAGCATAATCATAACCAGCAAATCATAACCTTTTCATAGACACCTCACTTGATAAACTTTGTACAATATTTGCTGCAAATATAGAACAGTGGTTGCAACAATGATCTACAGGGTCATATTTTAATCAGATAACATCACACAGGGGCAAGGGGGGGAGAGAGTCAGGGGTGCACAGCGGGCCCACCACAGTCCCAGACTGCACACCGGGGGGATCTAGTCACATAGAGTGGGCTTGTTTTGAAATGGGATTGAAGCTTGATTTTTGGCTTATTGTGAAAGTTGGGGCGTTTATTTACCGTGCGAAAGTTGGCAGCTGTGGGCTGGTATTGCAAAAACACACACACATTCCTAGGAAGTGCTAGGCACCGGCCACTCCCGCAGACACATTCCAGAAGGGTGGTACTGGAACCCCCCGACACCAAACATGGTACAAACACCCTCCCCAAAGATGACAGGGACATGTAGACCACCTCTTAAAGATAAGGTCAAGATGACAGGGTGATGAATAGAGATGTTTTGAGCGATCAAACATATAATGCAAAGCTAAGCAAGTCAGGAGGCAACACTTGTATCGGTTTATAAAGAGGGAATGTCCTTGGCCAGCCAATCACTGAGCTGAGGCTAATGTCTGCGGCTACATGTATGAAGTGTACTCAGAGCAGTAGAAGCTCAGTGTTACGACCACCTCGGGAAAGGAGGCGAACATCATGGTTGTGCTTTCAAAAGCTGACAACTGAACATTGACTTAATTCAGCTTTGAAACTACTGTGCAGAAGAAAAATGCTGCTTTTAACCATCTTCATTTAAATGAAACAAGCACAGAAACAGTTTCCTCACCTTGGCGAATCTTTTTTTTTAAAACTTTCCTTTTCTTTTTTAGTAGTTTATGTGTAAAACAGCACTGCACGGTATTTGCTTTTTTGGGGGTCTCTGCCGCCTAATTGCGTACTTCCAGTTCCAAGTGAGGTGTGTGCTTGACCGGTCATTTCCTAAGCCTGAGGTTCTCCTGTATAGGGCACTACTACGGTGCTTTGTTGACAATAAACCGGGCTGGGTGCTGTCACTGCAAATCAAGTCTGGTGGTCGTATTGGGCAGTTTGATCGGTGCCTGCTATACGAGCTGCCTGGTTAGAGCAATGCAGCACCTTCCTCCTGCACCCCCACCCCCTGCCCCAGCCCAGAACCTGCACCCAAACTCCAGCCCAGAGCCTGCACCCCCAGTCCAGATCCTGCACCCAAACTCCAGCCCAGAGCCTGCACCCCTCACCCCCTCCTGCATCCCCAGCCCGGAACCTGCTCCCAGCACCCAAACTCCATCCCAGAGCCTGCACCCCTCACCCCCTCCTGCATCCCCAGCCCGGAACCTGCTCCCAGCACCCAAACTCCAGCCCAGAGCCTGCACCCCTCACCCCCTCCTGCATCCGCAGCCCGGAACCTGCTCCCAGCACCCAAACTCCATCCCAGAGCCTGCATCCCAGACCCCCTGCTCCATGACAGTGCCTCGGGTGCTGGGGTTGCTGGGCTGCCCCCCCCCGCCCCCGTACAGGGCTGCCTGGGGGCGGGGCAAGTGGAGCAATTTACCCCAGGCCCCACAGGGGCCCCCCATGAGAATATAGTATTCTATAGTATTGCAACTTTTTTTTATGGAAGGGTCCCTAAAAATTGTTTTGCTCCAGGCCCCGTGAATCCTCTGGGTCGCCCTGCCCCCGGAGCTGCACCAGTGCCAGACGCAGTGATTTACGGGTTGTGGTGCACTGTGTCCAAGTTCACATGGCGTTCTGGGCAAATTTGTCTGCCCCTTGGCCAGTCCCCAAGATTCCTAGGGCGCTAGTCCAGAATCCCACACTGCTTCTGGGAATGACCTTCCTGGAGTCTATGCTGTTATCAGAGGCAACAGCCCTGCCGTCTGCACAGCCCAGAAACAGCCAGGGCCAGCAACTTCCCTTTGCAAATGGAGCACTCGCCTTTGCAGAGAAAACTGAGGCCCCTCTGATAGCAAGGCCCAGCGATAAGGGCGATCCGGACCAGAAAATGCTCCACAGGGTTTATACTGCCCACCACTGTTACCAGATTTGCCCATTACTTTGGGGTATGCTCATTTGTTAGGTTTCAGAGTAGCAGCCGTGTTAGTCTGTATCCGCAAAAAGAACAGGAGTCCTTGTGGCACCTTAGAGACTAACAAATGTATTTGGGCATAAGCTTTCGTGGGCTAAAACCCACTTCACTGGATGCACGCAGTGGAAAATACAGTAGATAGATAGATAGATAGATAGATAGATAGATAGATAACATAAAACAATGGGTGTTACCATACACACTATAACGAGAGTGATCGGTTAAGGTGAGCTATTACCAGCAGGAGAGAAAAAAAACTTTTTGTAGTGGTAATCAGAATGGCCCATTTCCAGCAGTTGATGAGAAGGTGTGTTTATTCCCCCCACCTACGGTTCCTCAAACCTTCTTGTCAACTGCTGGAAATGGGCCATTCTGATTACCACTACAAAAATATTTTTTTCTCTCCTGCTGGTAATAGCTCACCTTAACCGATCACTCTCGTTATAGTGTGTATGGTAACACCCATTGTTTTATGTTTTTTGTGTGTGTGTGTGTGTGTGTGTCTCTTCCTACTGTATTTTCCACTGCATGCATCCAATGAAGTGGGTTTTAGCCCACGAAAGCTTATGCTCAAATAAATTTGTTAGTCTCTAAGGTGCCACAAGAACTCCTGTTCATTTATTAGGGTTACTCTTCTGCGGGGGAGGTTTCTGTAATGCTGTCAGTGTTCTGCTTGTGTCACTTGTGTTCTCACACGGAGCTCTGCTTCTCCCTTCTGTAAGTTCCCTCCCAATGGAACTATCCTGCAGGACCTAGGTTCCCCAGGGCTCCATTCTTCCAGCCCCAGAGTCAGCCAAACACCCACCCACACCCACATTAACAGAGCGCGGCTGGTTAATCAGCACTCCCAAGCTGGCCCCTTATATGTCCCTGGACTCAGCAGGCTGGGTCGAGCAGCACTTCCAAGCTGTCACCCACATATGCTACGGGCACCGCAATAGCATACGGCTGAGCAGGCTGGGTCGAGCAGCACTTTCAATCTGCCACCCTCATACGTCCCAGGTTCAGCACGTCCCTATCCCCACTTTCACGTTCCAATTGCTCTGGCAGTAACCCCCTTGATGAGCAAACCCCACAGGATTTTTGGGCGCTGCAGGGAGCTTTAGCTTAGGTAGGAGGAGCATTGCTGCAGAGCGAAAGGGGAAGCCAAAAAACACCCCGGGGGGGGGGGGGGGGCGGAGGGAGAGAGAGAAGCAACCAGCTTAACCATGAAAGTGATTTATTGCCAGGTAATAACCACAGGGGAACCAACCAAATAAAACAGTTATAATATTAAATTTAACTTACATGTGATTATAAAAGTCAGGTTTAGAAAACCAGACCTGATCACACAAGTCAGGTCAGAAGGCTACACCCAGAGACAGAGAGAGAGCTGGGTTCTCACCACCCCGTGAAGCTTCAATCGATTGGGGGTCCCAGGTGGTGGTGGTAGCTGAGGGTCCGGAGTGCTGGAGACAGGCAGAGCCCCCAGCACAATCAGTCAGGAGAAGATGAAGTCCCAATGGAACTGATGCAGGTGTTGGATCCAGGCATCAGAGCACTTACTTGAGCATGGACAGGGGGCGTTTTTTGGAGGGAAACAACAATGGTTGGAGGGAAAACACTAGATTTGTTTATGGGTAAACTGATGGCTCAAGGGAGGATATCAAAGTTGTTTTGTTCAGGCTAGACAATAGGAACTGCTCACTCCTGGCTATGGGAGGTGTTTTTTCGAGGGAGCTCACAATGCAATTAGGCAGCTTCAGTATTTTGGATACCAGTAAAGGATTCATTACTAGAATTGGTCGGATAACTGCTGAGCTGGGTGTGTGCAGGTGTAGGCTCATTAACATCTGGAGCAGAGATCCCCCAGAGTTCAGTGCGGTTCTTGCCTTGGAACCGCTGTTCTCCAGTCTGTGTGCTAATGGAGATGCCTCCCTGTCCCATCCTTGATGCAAATGAGCCTAGGGGAGTTGCCTTAATCCTGTCACCCTTGGCCGGAGGGGTTTTGGGGTGTCTCCCACGGTCTTTTCATTGCTTTTTGTAAATCTTTCTTCTGATCAGCTTTGGTTCAAGCAGAGGCTGGGGCGGGGAAGGTCTTTCGTGAGCCAGACAGGCTGGGTACTGCGCCCTGGTTCCCCAAGAACACAGAGCTGACAGGTAACACCATGGCAGATGCACAACGAGGGAATTTGGAAGTAAACGGACCATTTAAAAAGAATTTTATAAATACAGACATTACAGATAAAGACCCAGCTCACCAGCCAGCCCCAAGCGAGGCCCCGGTTGCTGACCCTCAGTCCTCCAGGCCGCGGAAAGCGTTCTGCATTTCCTCGTTCAGCTGGGCGTAATCGGCCTTAATCTTTGCTTCGCCGTCCTTCACTGGATCCTTGGAAAGGAGAGAGGTGGAGAGACGAGCGTGGGTGGTTAGAAAAGCCCTTCGACTCAAGCCAGACCGGAAAGGCCAGGGAAGGAGCAAAGGGGACTTGGGGCTCAGCTGTTGGGTCTCCATTTACTGTTAGTACCGTAACTCCTCACTTAATGTCATCCCGGTTAACGTTGTTTCGCTGGTACGTTGCTGATCAATTACAGAACATGCTCGTTTAAAGTTGCGCAATGCTCCCTTATAACATGGCTTGGCAGCCACCTGCTTTGTCCACTGCTTGCAGGAAGAGCAGCTGGTTGCAGCTAGCTGGTGGGGGCTTGGAACCAGGGTTGACCGGAAGCCCCCCTATCAGCTTCCCCACGTGATGATAGTGGGATCGGCCCCTCTGGGAACCTAGCCCCATCGGGAAACATCTGGAGTCGGGCTCCCGAAAAGCCCAGGCAGCCAAATCAGCAGCTACGTCTGATGATGCAGCTGAGCCGCCTGGTGAGGGGATGGACACACTGTGACACTAAGGGTGGCAGAGCTTAGCACCAATGAGCCCAACTCCTGGAGCCAGCAGGGGACACCCGCCCGAGAGAGGCCCAGTGCAAACCCAGCAAGGACCCCAGAGTTTGGCCGAGAGACGATTCCCCCAATACTCAGGCTGTGCCAGCCTTGCTCCCCGGCCAGCACTGGCTCCCACCAGGCTCCAGCGCAGCTCTAGGGGAGCAATCCAGCACGGCTCAGGACCAAGGGCCCGGCCCCATGGAGTCAGGGGCCAAACTCCCATGGGGGGCAGGCTCAGACCCTGAGCACTGCAGCAGTGGGCGCGATCAGCATGGCCACGGGCGAAGGCCTCATGCCAATCCAGGGTATCACCCCTGCACCCACCACCAGGGTATTGGGTGCTGGATGTACCAGTGAGCCTGTCCAGCCAGGACAACAGGCCTTGGACTTCAACAGAAGCAGGATCAGGCCCTGAAATTGTAGCACAAAGAGACCCAGGCCTTGTAGAGGGAGGACAGCGAGTTCCTCCACAGTGCAGGGACAGACCCCAGCCCTTGGAGTGAGGCCTAGTGGGTGGAGCACTGCCTGGGCCTCAGGGTACCTGGCTTCTATTTCCAGCTCTGCCACGGGCTTGCTGGGTGACCTTGGACAAGTCCCTTCCTCTCCCTGCACCTCAGTTTTCCCCACTGTACAATGGGGATAATGATACTTGTCTCCTTTGCAAAGCACTTTGAGATGCACTAGATGGTTGGTATCATTGCAGGGCCCTGCAGGCTGCAGGGCTGGACGAAGGCACAGGTGTGACCGGACCCCGGCCAGGGCTCTCGCTACATGCTGGTGACGGGATCTCAGCCCTCATGTCTGACCCGAGTGTAACCACAGCAGCGACGCCTGCCTCAGCCTGCAGAGAGCCTGAGACAACCATCCGCTGTGCCCCACAGCTCCCCAGCAGAGGGCTCGGGGTGGGGTGGGAGGAGCTCTTTCATCAGGTTCTGCTGGTGGGATGCTGACAGGCCCCCGCCCCGAACTCTGCGTAGGTGGGTGTGGGGTTGGGTCCTCCCTCCTCTGGGACAGACCCAACCGCCTGGAGGCAGGGAGGGTGGTCTGGGGAGGGGATACCTTGGTTGCCCAAACAGGGGAAGTGAGAGAACCCCGAGTCCAGCATGCGGTTCTTGTACATGTTCCCACCCCCAACTTCCTAAAGCAGGACCAGGCCATGGCTTTGAGGTGGGGCCACAGCAAAGGGGTGGGGCCAAAGGGAACCCCCCCCCCAACATGGGGGTGTGACTAAGGCCTTGGATGGCATCTCTGTCCTGGGAGGTGACAGTCCGGTCACGCAGCACTGGACTGAGTGACTCCAGCATGTCAGCAGGGAAGCAAGAGCGCGGTTCCTCGGGTCACCTGGTAGTGAGTGATCTGGAGTCACAGGCGGACCTCGCAGTGCTCAGACAGCAAGGGGACAGCTAAGTACAGAAACTGCAGGTGGAAGGAAGGGGGATGCATGCAAGGGCAGTGGGGGGTGGAAGGGTAGGTAGGTGGAGGGCTGGCTGGCTGGCTGGGTAGGTAGACCGTTGGATGGATGGGTGGAAGAATGGATGGACAGGTCAGTGGATGGATGGATGGATAGGTTGGTGGATAGCTGGATGGATTGATGGAGTGTGGGTGGATGGAAGGATGCATGGATGGATGAGCTGATGGGCGGAAGGATGCATGGATGGACAGGCCAGTGGTTAGATGGATGGATTGATGGAGGGTGGATGGAAGGATGGATGGATGCAGTGTAGGTGAATGATGTATGGAGGATGGATGGACAGCAGGATGAGCTGGTCAGTGGATGGATGAATGGAGGATGGGTGGATGAAAGGATGGATGGAGGATGGATGGACAGCAGGATGAGTTGGTCAATAGATGGATGAATGGAGGATGGGTGGATGGAAGGATGAGCTGGTCAGTGAATGGATGGATGAATCGATGAAGTGTGGGTGGGGTGGACGGATGGAGCGTGGCTGGATGGATCTGAAAGCCATGCAGCACCAGTCCTTATGGAGCAGTTTAGTTAGCTAACACACTGTTAACGCCTTCAGCCCCAGAGCCAACTGCCCAGGCAATAACATGTCAGCACAGAGCTAGGGCTGGCCAGTGCCTCACCTAGAACTTCATGGAGCTCAGCTTGTACATGATGTCCCCAAGGCTCTCACGGATCACGGCCCAGGTGATCTTGTTCTCAGACTGGGCCGTGGACTCCACCGCGTGCTGGGCCATGTCATAGAAGGCGATCATATTCTGCAGCATCCCCACCGTCTTGTAGAAGGGGCAGAACCTGCCACGGCAGAAACAGGAACAGCCCAGGGGTGTCAGGGAGCCTCTGGAGCAGCCCCATGGACACAGCACCAGAGCTGCTCCCTGATGTCAGCCTTGCCCCAGAGCACGGACGTCCTGGAGCAGCGAGCAGCTCAAGGGGTGGGCGGGGGTCAATCAACAACAGAGAGTGCTCAAGGTGGGGAGGGAGCTAGAGAAGGAGGCTCCCATCTGCAGTGAGGGACCCCATGGAGATCTTGAGGGGGCAGCTCTGCCAGCCGGGACTCCAGGGCCATACTCAACGCCCAGTTCCTCCCCCAGGTCAGAGCCCTTCCCGGTCAACATGAGCCCATCACGGCCTCTCTCATCACCCCAGTGGGTCCTTTGGCCCCAGTCCCTGCTTCACCCCTCACACCCATTTCTACCCCATCTGTGCCAGTGGAAGCAAGAGGAGAGTTGCTCCCACTCTGCTAAACCCAGCTGACTCTGGGGTGCGGCATATCAATGCCCAGCAGTCATTTAGGACAGGAAGTGAAGAATGCCTTCTTCAGCTGGAACCGCTGGGCCACTTGAGGTAGGGTGAAGGGAGCAAGTTCTAGAGATAACCCAGTGAGCCGGTGCCCAGGCACTACTGTGACAGATGGAGGTAAGGCTTGGGGAGAGAGCGAGAGATGGAGGGATACAGGGACAGAGAGCAATGGGGGTGTATGGGGATGGCTGGAGTGCGATGGGGATGGACGGAGCGCGATGGGGGTGGACTGGGACGGACGGAGCGCGATGGGGGTGGACAGGGACGGACAGAGTGTGATGGGGGTGGACAGGGCTGGATGGAGAGCGATGGTGGTGAACCGGGACGGACAGAGAGCAATGGAGGTAGACGGGGACGGACGGAGCGTGATGGGGGTGGACGGGGATGAATGTAGAGTGGCCAGGGGCTGTGGCTGTGGGGCAGACTGGGGGCTGTGGCTGTGGGGCAGGCTGGGGGCCGGGGCAGCTGGTACCTGTCGTAGGAGGAGTAGCCATTCTGCTGCAGGAAGTCGTCCTTAATCAGCTTGGCCACCTCCAGCGTGATCTTGTCAGACTCGGCCAGAGAGGCCTGTGGGGAGAGCACGGGGGGGCATGATGGACACAGCTCAGCCCTCCCCCATCCCTTTCCCTCGCCTCTCCCCTTTGCTCTCCTGTTGTAACTATGCAAAGTGTGGGCCATTAATGGTGGCTTGGACTCTTGATGGCTCCCATTGAGTAGGACAAATGGTTGTACCTGGCTCTGTTTACTTGTAAGCCTTCCTCTGGTCCTGTGAGTCAGGCCAGGAAGAATGGAGGCTTGGGGTCTCACAGGGCATGCGACCATGTCACCTGGTACTGGAATCCATCTTAAACCTGGTGCTTTTCCATTTAGAAGGAGGGGTGGGGACCCAGAGAGACAAAGGATTCCCGCCTTGTGCCAAAACTATAAAAGGGGGCGGGGGGGACAGGACAAAGGGGCTGCCAGTCAGGAGAAATCCCCTAGTTACCACCTGAGCTGGAACTAACAAGGGCTGTGCCAGGGGAAAGGATTGGGCCCAGACTAAGAAGGAGTCTAGTCTGTGAAAGAAGCTTATTGGAACATCTCTGAGGGTGAGATTTACCTGTATTCAGCTTCTTCTTCAAGGCTTAGACTCACGTGCTTTGTTTTATTTTGCTTGGTAACTTACATTGTTCTGTCTGTTATTACTTGAAACCACTTAAATCCTACTTTTTATACTTGTTAAAATCACTTTTGTTTATTATTGAACCCAGAGTAAGTGATTAATACCTGGGGGAGCAAACAGCTGTCCATCTCTCTCTATCAGTGTTATAGAGGGCAGACAATTTATGTGTTTACCCTGTATAAGCTTTATACAGGGTAAAACGGATTTATTTGGGGTTTGGATCCCATTGGGAACTAGGTGTCTGGGTGTTGGAGATAGGTGACCTGCTGAGCAGTTTTTGGTTAAAATCTGCAGCTTTGGGGGCGTGGCCTGGAGCCTGGGTCTGTGTTGCAGCAGGCTAGCGTGTCTGGCTCAACAAGGCAGGGTTCTGGGGTCCCAAGCGGGCAGGGAAAACGGGCTCAGAGGTAATTCCAGCACGTCAGGTGACAGCCTCAAGGGGGTCTCTGTGACCAAACCCATCACACCCGGTCCCTGCCCCCTCACCTTGCCCACTAGCTGCACGATCTCGGCCAGGTCCTCCTCCTCCTGCAGGATCTCCTTGGCCTTGGTGCGCAGGGCGGTGAACTCAGGGTGGTAGCGCTCGTAGTGCTCGTCCAGCGCCCGCATGTACTTGCTGTAGCTGATGAGCCAGTTCACGGAGGGGAAGTGCTTCCGCTGGGCCAGCTTCTTGTCCAGCCCCCAGAAGACCTGGGTGGGGTGGGAGAGATGCCATGGGGGGGGTGAGGGGGTGAGAACAGAACAGGACGGGGGGGGATTCCCAAGGGGGTCAAAGGCCCCAGTGAGACTCACCTGGACAATCCCCAGGGTCGCAGAGGTCACAGGGTCGGAGAAGTCACCTCCCGGAGGGGACACCCTGGGATGACATGGAGAGGGGCTTAGTCTGAGCAACTGCCCAGTACGGACGCTAATCCACAGCCGGATTGTGCTGGCCCTAAGCCCCCCGGTGAGGCTAATGTACCACAGAGATGAGTGGGGGACAGACACGGGGATGGATGGGTGGACGGATGCAGGGATGGGTGGACGATGCTGGGGTGGGTGGATGGAGGGATAGGTAGATAGATGGATAGGTGGATGGATGGATACAGGGGTAGGCAGACAGATCGACAGATGGATGCAAACATGGATGGATGTAGAGGTGGATGGATGGATTCAGGCATGGATGGACAGATGCAGAGATGGACGGATGGATGGGGTGTTGGGGGGGCAGGTGCTTTGGGGGTGTTGGGCAGCATGGGGGTGTCGGGATGTTGGGGGTGTTGGGGTTGTGGGGGTGTCAGGAGGTTGTGAGGTTGTCAGGGGTTGTGGGGGTGTTGTGGGTCATGGGAGGGTGTTGGCTGGCATGGGGTGTTGGATGTTGTGGGAGTGCTGGGAGTCATGGAGGGTGTCAGCTAGCATGGGGGTGTCAGGGGTTGTGGGCGTGTTGGGGTTGTGGGGTTCTCAGGTGTGTGGGGTGTCATGGGTTGTGCGGGGTGTCAGATGGCATGGGGTGTCGGAGGTTGTGGGGGTGTCGGGATGTTGGGGGTGTTGGGGGTTTGTGGGGATATTGGGAGTGGTGGGAGGTGTCGGTTGGTGTCGGGTGTTGGAGGTTGTGGGGGGTGTCAGGATGTTGGGGGTGTCGGGAGTCCTGGGGGGGGGTGTTGTCTGGTGTGGGGTGTCGGGGTTGTGAGGGTCTCAGGAGTTGTGGGGGATGTTGGCTGGCATGGGGGTGTTGGGATGTTGGGGCTGTTGGGGGGTTGTGGAGTGGGTGTTGGGAGTGGTGGGGGGTGTTGGCTGGTGTGGGGGTGTCTGGGATTGTGGGGGTGTCGGGTTGTTGGGGGTGTCAGGAGTCAGGGCGGGTGTTGGCCGGTAGGGGGTGTCAGGGGCCTTTCCCCACATCAGCTCTGACTCCCCGCCATGGCTGGACGCTCGGGGAAGGCAGGAAGGACTCACGCGCCGACGATGCTGACGCTCCCCTCCCGCTCCGGGCTGCCCAGGCACTTGACCCGTCCTGCACGCTCGTAGAAGGACGCCAGGCGGGCGCCGAGGTAGGCCGGGTACCCGCTGTCTGGAAAGCAAAGCCACCGTGTGCCTGGGGGTGCTCGGAGCAGGGCGGGTCCCAGTGGCACCAGCAGGGGGAGCCCTCTGGACCAGGCTGAGTCACGGGGGCAGGAGATGGGGAATCCCAAGCCAATGGGCGGACAGCATGGGGGGCTGCAGAGCACCCTGGCCAGCAATGTGCCTGGGTCCCTCTCACTAGGGGGAGGGGGCTCCATCTCATAAGAACATAAGAACATAAGAAAGGCCGTACCAGGTCAGACCAAAGGTCCATCTAGCCCAGTATCTGTCTACCGACAGTGGCCAATGCCAGGTGCCCCTGAGGGAGTGAATCTAACAGGCAATGATCAAGTGATCTCTCTCCTGCCATCCATCTCCATCCTCTGACGAACAGAGGCTAGGGACACCATTCTTACCCATCCTGGCTAATAGCCATTTATGGACTTAGTCACCATGAATTTATCCAGTCCCCTTTTAAACATTGTTATAGTCCTAGCCTTCACAACCTCCTCAGGTAAGGAGTTCCACAAGTTGACTGTGCGCTGCATGAAGAAGAACTTCCTTTTATTTGTTTTAAACCTGCTGCCTATTAATTTCATTTGGTGACCCCTAGTTCTTGTATTATGGGAATAAGTAAATAACTTTTCCTTATCCACTTTCTCAACATCACTCATGATTTTATATACCTCTATCATGTCCCCCCTTAGTCTTCTCTTTTCCAAACTGAAGAGTCCTAGCCTCTTTAATCTTTCCTCATATGGGACCCTCTCTAAACCCCTAATCATTTTAGTTGCTCTTTTCTGAACCTTTTCTAGTGCTAGAATATCTTTTTTGAGGTGAGGAGACCACATCTGTACACAGTATTCGAGGTGTGGGCGTACCATGGATTTATATAAGGGCAATAATATATTCTCAGTCTTATTCTCTATCCCCTTTTTAATGATTCCTAACATCCTGTTTGCTTTTTGACCGCCTCTGCACACTGCGTGGACATCTTCAGAGAACTATCCACGATAACTCCAAGATCTTTTTCCTGACTCGTTGTAGCTAAATTAGCCCCCATCATGTTGTATGTATAGTTGGGGTTATTTTTTCCAATGTGCATTACTTTACATTTATCCACATTAAATTTCATTTGCCATTTTGTTGCCCAAACACTTAGTTTTGTGAGCTCTTTTTGAAGTTCTTCATAGTCTGCTTTGGTCTTAACTATCTTGAGTAGTTTAGTATCATCTGCAAACTTTGCCACCTCACTGTTTACCCCTTTCTCCAGATCATTTATGAATAAATTGAATAGGATTGGTCCCAGGACTGACCCTTGGGGAACACCACTAGTTACCCCTCTCCATTCTGAGAATTTACCATTAATTCCTACCCTTTGTTCCCTGTCCTTTAACCAGTTCTCAATCCATGAAAGGACCTTTCCTTTTATCCCATGACAGCTTAATTTACGTAAGAGCCTTTGGTGAGGGACCTTGTCAAAGGCTTTCTGGAAATCTAAGTACACTATGTCCACGGATCCCCTTGTCCACATGTTTGTTGACCCTTCAAAGAACTCTAATAGATTAGTAAGACGATTTCCCTTTAAAGAAACCATTTTGACTATTTCTCAAGAGTTTATGTTTTTCTATGTGTCTGACAATTTTATTATTTACTATTGTTTCAACTAATTTGCCCGGTACTGAAGTTAGACTTACCGGTCTGTAATTGGCGGGATCACCCCTAGAGCCCTTTTTAATTATTGGTGTTACATTAGCTAACTTCCAGTCATTGGGTACGAAGCGATTTAAAGGACAGGTTACAAACCTTAGTTAATAGTTCCTTCACATTTGAGTTCTTTCAGAACTCTTGGGTGAATGCCATCTGGTCCCGGTGACTTGTTAATGTTGAGTTTATCAATTAATTCCAAAACTCCTCTAGTGACACTTCAATCTGTGACAGTTCCTCAGATTTGTCACCTACAAAAGCCAGCTCAGGTTTGGGAATCTCCCTAACATCCTCAGCCGTGAAGACTGAAGCAAAGAATCCATTTAGTTTCTCCGCAATGACTTTATCGTCTTTAAGCGCTCCTTTTGAATTTTGATCATCAAGGGGCCCCACTGGTTGTTTAGCAGGCTTCCTGCTTCTGATGTACTTAAAAAACATTTTGTTATTACCTTTGGAGTTTTTGGCTAGCCGTTCTTCAAACTCCTCTTTGGCTTTTCTTATTACACTCTTGCACTTAAGTTGGCAGTGTTTGTGCTCCTTTCTATTTGCCTCACTAGGATTTGACTTCCACTTTTTAAAGGAAGTCTTTTTATCTCTCACTGCTTCTTTTACATGGTTGTTAAGCCACGGTGGCTCTTTTTTAGTTCTTTTACTGTTTTTCTTAATTTGGGGTATACATTGAAGTTGGGCCTCTATTATGGTGCCTTTAAAAAGGGACTTGCAGGGATTTCACTTTAGTCACTGTACCTTTTAACTTTTGTCTAACTAACCCCCTCATTTTTGTATAGTTCCCCCTTTTGAAATTAAAGGCCACAGTGTTGGGCAGTTGAGATGTTCTTCTCGGCACAGCTTCACCCCTTGCAGCGCACTCGGCCCCCCACAGCCCAGGGCTGTAACCTCACCGGTCCCCGCAGCCTGAGCACACTGGGACCAGGGGGCACCCCGGGGACAGGACGACATCAGTCAGGGGCTGCCTGGGGATGTCCCTGGGGTTGGCACCAATCGGGGCAGCAAGGGGGGGTGACCATGGAAAAGGGACAGAACCAATCACGGGCAGTGGAGGGGGGGAAGACACGTCAGAACACCCATCAGGGCAGCACCCATGGGGGCAGGATGTTACCAACTACGGTCAGTGAAGGGGGCAGAGGAGACAGTGTCACAAGCCCTGCCAATGGAGCAGGAACGTGCCTGGCCCCATGCCCCAGCGCTGGGAACCAGCTGTCCCAGGGAACGTGGCTGGATTCGGGGGGCCCCATTCTGCTTTCCGAGAGGGGTTCAGAGTTGGGGTTAATCCTGCCCTGCCCCCCTGCGGTCCCCCAGCCGCCCTCGGCGCAGGGCCTCGGCTGCACAGCGGGCAGAGCATCACCTGCAGGCATCTCTGCCAGCCGGCCGGAGATCTCACGCAGCGCCTCGGCCCAGCGGGAGGTGGAGTCGGCCATCATGCTGACGTGGTAGCCCATGTCGCGGAAATACTCCGAGAGCGTGATCCCTGCAGGACGCGAGCATTGGAAATATGAATCCCACAGATTCCTGCCAGCTCTCGGCAGCTCTGCCGGTGCCCCTCTGTCCCAACACGCAGCCCCCTGCTATGCCAGCCCTGGGTTCCCCATGCAGCTCTGCCGGTGCCCCTCAGTCCCAACCCACAGCCCCCTGCTATGCCAGTTCTGGGCTCCCCCTTCCACAGCTCCGCTGGTGCCCCTCAATCCCGACCCAGTGCCCCCCAGCCCCAAGGGCAGGGCAGGTGCTCACCTGTGTAGATGGAGGCCTCCCTGGCAGCCACGGGCATGTTGGACGTGTTGGCCACCAGCGCGGTGCGCTTCATGATGGTCTCCGTCTTCCCATCCACCTCCATGGTGAGCTGGGGACAGAGTGCAGCAGGGTCAGTCCCAGGGAGGGGCTCTCAGTGCAGATGCAGCCCGGGCCCAGGAGACTTGGAGAACCCCTGGGAGATGTTCCCGTCCAGGGATGAGTGGGATGGGCAGAAACGGACGCCTGGCTCAGCCCGGCCTTGACTTCCCCAGCCCAGGGGCTCCCAGCAGGGACAGGCCCAGTACACCCCTACCAAACCGGCCAGGGGGCTCCGAACTGGGACAGGCCCAGTACACCCCTACCAAACCGGCCAGGGGGCTCCCAGCCGGGACAGGCCCAGTACACCCCTACCAAACCGGCCAGGGGGCTCCCAGCCGGGACAGGCCCAGTACACCTCTACCGAACCGGCCAGGGGCTCCGAACTGGGACAGGCCCAGTACACCCCTATCAAACCAGCCAGGGGCTCTGAACTGGGACAGGCCCAGTACACCCCTACCGAACCGGCCAGTGGGCTCCCGGCCGGGACAGGCCCAGTACACCCTTACTGAACCAGCCAGGGGCTCCGAACTGGGACTGGCCCAGTACACCCCTACCGAACCGGCCAGGGGCTCCTAGCCGGGACAGGCCCAGTACACCCCTACCGAACCGGCCAGGAGCTCCCAGCTGGGACAGGCCCAATACACCCCTACCGAACCGGCCAGGGGCTCCCAGCTGGGACCAGCCCAGAGCCAGGAGAGTCATGACATCACCCCAGGGGAGCTGCAGGTGTTGGTAACAGGAGGGAAACGGCTCCTGAGCCCCAAGCTTAATTGGAGAAGCCCAGAAAACCCATGATCCCTCCCCAAAACCCACAGCACCCCCGGCTCATGAGCTGCCCCCAGCATAAGGAGAGGCCCCGCCATGGTCCAGAGCTCCCACCCCCACGCCTCCCATCGTCCGTGGCTCACAACCCCATCAGTGAGATACCTCCCATGTTCCCTGGCTCCCGCCTCTGCAACTGGGTTCAGCCCCATGGCTCCCTCCCCAGCTAGATTCACCCCCATGGCTCCAGCCCCACCCCATGTGGGTTCAGCCCTCATGGCCCCCCAGCTGGATTCACCCCCATGGCTCCCCCCCCCCAGCAGCAGGGTTTACCCCCATGACTTCTGCCCCCCCCCCACAGCTGGATTCACCTCCATGGCTCCCGCCCCCCCAGCTGGGTCCACCCCCCAGAGCCTCCCCAGCTCACCTCAGGGAAGTCCCGCAGCACCTCCGACATCTCGTTGCCACGCTCACCGCAGCCCACGTAGATGATGACGTCGCTGTTGGAGTACTTGGACAGCGACTGCGAGATGACCGTCTTGCCGCAGCCGAAGGCCCCCGGGATGGCCGTGGTCCCACCCTGAACGCACCTGGGGGGCAAAGGGGCCCTGAGCCAGCAGCACAGGAGGCGCCTTGGGGCACAGCCCCCTCCACACACACACACGCTCGGGGAGCTCAGAGCTTCGGCAGCTCCCCCGCAGGCAGGGCACGTTCCCGGCCTGCAACTCCCTGTGGTCACTCAGGGCAGCCCCATGCTGGCTGAGGGGGAGGTGACCCGGGTGCCCACTGGTAGCCAGTGACTATAAAAGCCCCCCTCATCATCCCTCACATGGCTGCTCTTGCAGCTCAAACGGCACAGAGCTGCGCTCTGGGTGCCTGCAGGGCTGGGCTCAATCCCTGCTGATGGCCATTGTGGGTACGGGCTGCTACGCTGACTCTGGGCAGGGGGATATGAGAAGGGGCGGCAAATACCCTAAGCACCAAAGGGGGCAGGGGTTTATAGATGCTACGGCAGATCTCTTAGCACCCTGGCTTTCGATCGCTACCCTAGCCGGGACTCCAGCTGATGCTGGCTGGGGGCACGTCAGGCTCACAGCTGTCTGCTTAGCCCCCTGAGCTCTCCAGCTGCAGCAGGGTCACCGGCCCCGGGGGCAAAGCGCGTGTGAAACGCAACAGGCTCTGTGGTTTACACTGTGTAAACGCCAAGAGTGGGGCAGGAGGAGTCGGGCCTGTGGGGTGGGGCACGGGTCTCGAAGCAGGAACGAAGGAAGGGAAAGGTCTGCCGTGCCGGCAAGAGGAGACATTGGCATCGCCCCAAAATACCGAAGAGTGGGTGGAAAGTGACCGATATTCCCCCAGACTCCCTGTGGCACGGGGAGGAGGGAGCTGCCGGCCCAGGGGGTGGCGGGAGGGTCAAGCCACCCGAGAAAACCAAAACCATGAAAATACATCCCACGCTTTTATCAGTTATTGAGGTTCCAACTCTCCAGCTGACCGAGGCAGGCCAGGAGCTCCCCCCACAGCCAGCGCTCCTGCCCCACTCCCCACAGCGCCCCCTGCTGGGAGATCCTAGCCCTGGAGTAGCTGGGAGCTCCCCACACAGCCAGCGCTCCTGCCCCACTCCCCCAGCGCCCCCTGAGGGAAGAGTCTGGGCCTGGAGTAGCTGGGAGCTCCCCGCACAGCCAGCGCTCCTGCCCCACTTCCCACAGCGCCCCCTGCTGGGAGAGTCTGGGCCTGGAGTAGCTGGGAGCTCCCCCCCAGTCAGTTCTCCTGCCCCACTCCCCACAGCGCTCCCTGCTGGGAGAGTCTGGGCCTGGAGTAGCCAGGAGCTCCCCCCACAGCCAGTGCTCCTGCCCCACTCCCCACAGCGCCCCCTGCTGGGAGAGTCTGGGCCTGGAGTAGCTGGGAGCTCCCCGCACAGCCAGCGCTCCTGCCCCACTCCCCACAGCGCCCCCTGCTGCTGGACACTGGCAGACACCCGCTTCCCATTGGTCTCCCTTGTCTTTGCCTTCGGTGCCAGGGGAGGTGGCGAAAAAGCCCCACCTCCACCATCTCCCTGAGGTCTTCCCCCCACCCCCAGCTGCTGGCAGGGCGGAGAGTGGGGGCGGGGGCATCACTCACGGGAAGAGGGCGTCCAGGACCCTCTGGCCGGTCAGCAGCGGGTAGTTGGCGGGGAGCTTCTCCGTCACGGGCCGGATCTGCCGCACAGGCCACACCTGCAGCATGGTGAGCCGCTCCGCCACGCCCTCGAAGTCCAGCTCCAGCACCACGTCCTGGGGGCAGGCAGGCACGGCTGAGCGGGGCCCAGAGCCAGCCACCACAGGAGAGTGGGAGACTCCAGGGCTGATTCTCAGCTACCCCATCCCTGCACGGGGGGGGGAGGGGGCTAAGGGGTTTTAATCATCTTTGTGCTTCCTGTATTCTGGACCCTGCCCAGCCGCTGGTGTCTCAGTGTGCCCACTCTGTGCCTCAGTTTTCCTATCTGTAAGTGGGGAACAACACTGCCCATGAGCTGCCAGTGGGATTGTGTAGGCAGGACGGGCACGGGCCATGAGCCGCCTGCAGAGGATTCCCTTTGAGAGAGGGACATTCGACCCTTGAGTGAGAGAATCACATGTCCCAGGGTTACAACTGATTGGAAGAGTAAATTGCTGGGAGAGAAATGCAAACGGCTCATTAAATATAGAGGCGCTGGCTCATTAATAAGCAAACAGGAAGTGACCATCTGACGATGTCGTTTGAGACACAGGAAGTGCAACTCTGGACTTACACAAAAAAAAATCTAAAAATAAAACCAAAATACAACTGGCTGGAGATGAGCGCGAGCTGGACTCCTGGGTCCTCCAGATCTCCTCAAAACTTGACCCAGAGCGAAACTTCACAGCTCAGGACCGACTGGATCAGAAACACAAGCCCAGCCTCAAATCCCCCTGGAGCACCAAGGCAGCTCAGATCCAGAAGCCCCATTTGTGTGGCGCTGGCCGGTCAGGCTGCCCTTTGCACCAGTGCTAAAGCCACAGCTCCGGCATCAGCAGCACCCAGCGCGATGGGCGAGCGCTCGCGGCCCTGGCGCCCGGCGGCTGCTGTATGAATAATGGGGAATGCTCATTGCTCTGCACCAGTCGCTGCCCACACCGATCCCCCCCCCAGCAGTGACCCTACCGAGATGTCATAGTGCCCCGGCGGGGCGACGTAGGTCACGGTGCCCCGGCTCCGGGGTGGCACCATGATCTTGTGCTTGATGAGGGAGTTCTCGGCCACCAGGGCGTAGATGTCCCCGCCGGTCACATGACTCCCGACCTGGAAAGGGGAAGAGAAGCGTGAGATACAGGACGGTGCCTCCCGGGAGACTGCAGGGCCAAAACCGAATCATGGACTCATAGGACTGGAGGGGACTTCGAGAGGTCATCTAGTCCTGTCCCCCGCACTCATGGCAGGACTAAGTATTATCCATCCCTGACAGGCGTTTGTCCAACCTGCTCTTTAAAATCTCCAGTGATGGAGATTCCACAACCTCCCTAGGCAATTTATTCCAGTGCTTAGCCTCCCTGACAGTCAGGAAGTTTTTCTTAATGTCCAACCTAAAGCGCCCTGGCTGCAATTTAAGCCCATTGCTTCTTGTCCTATCCTCAGCAGTTAAGGAGAACAATGTTTCTCCCGCCTCCTTGTAACAACCTTTTATGCATTTGAAAACTGTTCTCATGTCCCCTCTTAGTCTTCTCTTCTCCAGACTAAACGTACCCAGTTTTTTCAATCGTCCCTCCTAGGTCATGTTTTCTAGACTTTTAATCATTTTTGTTGCTCTTCTCTGGACTTTCTCCAATTTGGCCACATCTTTCCTGAAACGTGGCACCCAGAACTGGACACAATGCTCCAGTTGAGGCCTAATCAGTGCGGAGTAGAGTGGAAGAATTACCTCTTGTATCTTGTTTACAACACTCCTGCTAACACAGCCCAGAATGATGTCTGCTTGGCACAGACCCTCACAAGATTCTCCAAGAGCTGCCTGCCTCCTCTGGGGAGCATCCCCAACCCAAGGCCAGATTCCCTGTGTCTCTCCTCACTGCTCTTCACTCCTTTCCATCCCCCGGTCCTGGCTTATCCTCAGGGATTCATCTGCCCTTCCAGCCCCTTCCCCACAGGAGGTCTCTGGCTGGGGCGTCACGGTGACAGACTCCAGTCGTGATGAGCTGGGGGGTGGGAAGGAGCAGCAGAAGCAGACAAATAATTCCAGGAACAAAAGTGCTGGTTTCCTTGCGTCCCTCGAGGCAGAGGAGTTTAGGAAACGCAGGAGCCAAATTTCAACTTTTCCCAAGTTTTCACTAGTGGGCACTGGCCCCAGGCAGTCAGGGCTGAGCCCCACATCCCAGAGTAGCACTAGGGCATGCTGGGCTGCAGGGAGTGAGGGGGTCACTAGGAGGTGCTCTCCCCTGGCAGTCAGGCCTGGCCCCGATACCCCAGATATTAGGGGGCGCTGTGCTGCAAGGAAAGAGGTGGGAGCTCAGTAGGGGGCGCTGTGCTGAAGGGGGCAGGGTGAGGGCTCAGTAGGGGGCGCTGTGGTGCAGGGGGCAGGGTGAGCGCTCAGTAGGGGGCGCTGTGCTGAAGGGAGCAGGGTGAGCGCTCAGTAGGGGGCGCTGTGCTGCAGGGGGCAGGGTGAGGGCTCAGTAGGGGGCGCTGTGCTGAAGGGGGCAGGGTGAGGGCTCAGTAGGGGGCGCTGTGCTGCAGGGGGCAGGGTGAGGACTCAGTAGGGGACGCTGTGCTGAAGGGAGCAGGGTGAGGGCTCAGTAGGGGGCGCTGTGCTACAGGGGGCGGGGTGAGGGCTCAGTAGGGGGTGATGTGCTGAAGGGAGCAGGGTGAGGGCTCAGTAGGGGGCGCTGTGCTGAAGGGCGCAGGGTGAGGGCTCAGTAGGGGGCGCTGTGCTGAAGGGGGCAGGGTGACCGCTCAGTGGGGGGCGCTGTGCTGCAGGGGGCAGGGTGAGCGCTCTGTGGGGGGCGGTGTGCTGACGGGCGCCGGGTGAGGGCTCAGTAGGGGGCGCTGTGCTGAAGGGGGCGGGGTGAGGGCTCAGTAGGGGGCGCTGTGCTGAAGGGAGCAGGGTGAGGGCTCAGTAGGGGGCGCTGTGCTGCAGGGGGCAGGGTGAGGGCTCAGTAGGGGGCGCTGTGCTGAAGGGGCGGGGGGAGGGCTCAGTAGGGGGCGCTGTGGTGCAGGGGGCAGGGTGAGCGCTCAGTAGGGGGCGCTGTGCTGAAGGGAGCAGGGTGAGCGCTCAGTGGGGGGCGCGGTGCGGCCGGGGGCGGGGGGAGGGCTCAGTAGGGGGCGCTGTGCTGAAGGGTGCAGGGTGAGGGCTCAGTAGGGGGCGCTGTGCTGCAGGGGGCAGGGTGAGGACTCAGTAGGGGCCGCTGTGCTGAAGGGAGCAGGGTGAGGGCTCAGTAGGGGCGCTGTGCTACAGGGGCGGTGAGGACTCAGTAGGGGTGATGTGCTGAAGGGAGCAGGGTGAGGGCTCAGTAGGGGGCGCTGTGCTGAAGGGAGCAGGGTGAGGGCTCAGGAGGGGGCGCTGTGCTGAAGGGGGCAGGGTGAGCGCTCAGTGGGGGGCGCTGTGCTGCAGGGGGCAGGGTGAGTGCTCAGAGGGGGGCGCTGTGCTGAAGGGGGCAGGGTGAGGGCTCAGTAGGGGGCGCTGTGCTGAAGGGAGCAGGGTGAGGGCTCAGTAGGGGGCGCTGTGCTGAAGGGAGCAGGGTGAGGGCTCAGTAGGGGGCGCTGTGCTGCAGGGGCGGTGAGGGCTCAGTAGGGGGCGCTGTGCTGTAGGGAGCAGGGTGAGGGCTCAGTAGGGGGCGCTGTGCTGAAGGGAGCAGGGTGAGGGCTCAGTAGGGGGCGCTGTGCTGCCGGGGGCGGGGTGAGGGCTCAGTAGGGGGCGCTGTGCTGCAGGGAGGGAGGGTGTCACTAAGTGTTGCTCTCCCTAGCAGTTGGGGGCGCTGTGCTGAAGGGGGCGGGTGCAGGCTCAGTAGGGGGCGCTGTGCTGAAGGGGGCGGGCTCAGGAGGGGGCGCTGTGCTACAGGGGGCGGGGTGCGGGCTCAGTAGGGGGCGCTGTGCTGCAGGGGGCAGGGTGAGGGCTCAGTAGGGGGCGCTGTGCTGCCGGGCGCAGGGGGAGGGCTCAGTAGGGGGCGCTGTGCTGTAGGGAGCAGGGTGAGGGCTCAGTAGGGGGCTCTGTGCTGAAGGGAGCAGAGTGTGGGCTCAGTAGGGGGCACTGTGCTGATGGGAGCAGGGTGAGGGCTCAGTAGGGGGCGCTGTGCTGCAGGGAGGGAGGGTGTCACTAAGTGTTGTTCTCCCTAGCAGTAGGGGGCGCTGTGCTGAAGGGGGCAGGGTGAGCGCTCAGGTGGGGGCGCTGTGCTGAAGGGGGCAGGGTGAGCGCTCAGTAGGGGGCGCTGTGCTGAAGGGGGCAGGGTGAGGGCTCAGTAGGGGGCGCTGTGCTGTAGGGGGCGGGTTGAGGACTCAGTAGGGGGCGCTGTGCTGAAGGGAGCAGGGTGAGCGCTCAGTAGGGGGCGCTGTGCTGAAGGGGGCAGGGTGAGCGCTCAGTAGGGGGCGCTGTGCTGAAGGGGCGGTGACGGCTCAGTAGGGGCGCTGTGCTGAAGGGGCGGGGTGAGGGCTAAGTAGGGGGCGCTGTGCTGAAGGGGTCAGGGAGAAGGCTCAGTAGGGGGCGCTGTGCTGAAGGGGGCAGGGTGAGGGCTCAGTAGGGGGCGCTGTGCTGAAGGGGGCAGGGTGAGCGCTCAGTGGGGGGCGCTGTGCTGAAGGGGGCAGGGTGAGCGCTCAGTAGGGGGCGCTGTGCTGAAGGGGGCAGGGTGAGCGCTCAGTAGGGGGCGCTGTGCTGCAGGGGGCGGGGTGAGGGCTCAGTAGGGGGCGCTGTGCTGCAGGGAGGGAGGGTGTCACTAAGTGTTGCTCTCCCTAGCAGCAGGGGGCGCTGTGCAGCTGGAGGTGCCAGCCTGTGCCTGAGTCTCCAGGGCATGTTCCCCGGGAGCTGATACATGAGTCCTGTTGCCCTGCTGGGGTATTTTGGCATCTGCTGCCTCTGCACCTCTACACAAGGCCAGACCCTCCTGGTCTCCTGGGTTCTCTCCTCCGCCAGGCGAGCCGACCGCAGCCTGAGCTGGGCGCAGCCGTGCCTGGAGCTGCAGAGACCCCTGCGGGGGGCTCCAGCTGGGTGCGTGGGAACCAGCTCGGAGAGGGCGAGACTCCTGCTAACAAAGCCTCCCTCACACCAGGCGCTGCCCCACGCTGGGCCCCTACCCGGATGCTCTGGCTCGGGGCGAAGTCCCACTTGACGTCCTGGGACAGGGCGGGGATGTTGATGCCACGGGGGATGTAGATGCTCTGGGTCAGCTCCGTGATGTCTTTCAAGGGGCGCTGGATGCCATCAAAGATGGAGCCCATGATGCCCGGGCCCAGCTCCACCGAGAGCGGCTTCCCCGTCCGCAGCACCGGGTCCCCCACGCAGACCCCCGCTGCCACCAGCGTTCAGGAGAGGGCTCCGGGCCCAGAGACATGCACAGGGGCAGGTGGGAGTGGGAACAGGCTCAAACATATTCAGGGTCCCCCCATGATAGATAAATAGATGGGGGGGGGTGCGGATAGGGCATGGCCAGGTGATGAGGGAGATCAGGGGGCATGAGGTGCAGGCCTGACAGGGAGCACAGACTCGGGGTCAGGGTACACAGCTTAGGGGAGGGCAGGGAACGTGGCCTGATGTGGGGATCAGGGCCTGGTGGGGAGGGCAGGGAACATGGCTTGGGATGGGGTTCAGGGCACATGGCCTGGGGGAGGGCAGGAACGTGGCCTGGGGTGGGGTTCAGGGCACACGGCCTGGGGAGGGCAGGAACGTGGCCTGGGATGGGGTTCAGGGCATATGGCCTGGGGAGGGCAGGAACGTGGCCTGGGATGGGGATTCAGGGCACATGGCCTGGGGGGAGGGCAGGGAACGTGGCCTGGGATGGGGGTTCAGGGCACATAGCCTGGGGGGAGGGCAGGGAACGTGGCCTGGGATGGGGGTTCAGGGCACATGGCCTGGGGGGGAGGGCAGGGAACGTGGCCTGGGATGGGGTTCAGGACACATGGCCTGGGGAGGGCAGGAACGTGGCCTGGGATGGGGTTCAGGGCACATGGCCTGGGGAGGGCAGGAACGTGGCCTGGGATGGGGTTCAGGGCACACGGCCTGGGGGGGAGGGCAGGGAACGTGGCCTGGGATGGGGGTTCAGGGCATATGGCCTGGGGGGAGGGCAGGGAACGTGGCCTGGGATGGGGGTTCAGGGCACATGGCCTGGGGGGGAGGGCAGGGAACGTGGCCTGGGATGGGGTTCAGGACACATGGCCTGTGGGGAGGGCAGGAACGTGGCCTGGGATGGGGTTCAGGACACATGGCCTGGGGAGGGCAGGGAACGTGGCCTGGGATGGGGTTAAGGGCATATGGCCTGTGGGGAGGGCAGGAACGTGGCCTGGGATGGGGTTCAGGACACATGGCCTGTGGGGAGGGCAGGAACGTGGCCTGGGATGGGGTTCAGGGCACATGGCCTGTGGGGAGGGCAGGAACGTGGCCTGGGATGGGGTTCAGGGCACATGGCCTGGGGGGGAGGGCAGGGAACGTGGCCTGGGATGGAGGTTCAGGACACATGGCCTGTGGGGGAGGGCAGGGAACGTGGCCTGGGATGGGGGTTCAGGACACATGGCCTGTGGGGGAGGGCAGGGAACGTGGCCTGGGATGGGGGTTCAGGGCATATGGCCTGTGGGGGAGGGCAGGGAACGTGGCCTGGGATGGGGGTTCAGGGCACATGGCCTGTGGGGGAGGGCAGGGAACGTGGCCTGACCGGTGTGGGGGAGTTCAGGGTACATGGCCTGGGCAGGAGGGCAGGGAACGTGGCCTGGGATGGGGATTCAGGGCACATGGCCTGGGGGGAGGGCAGGGAACGTGGCCTGGGATGGGGGTTCAGGGCATATGGCCTGGGAGGGCAGGAACGTGGCCTGGGATGGGGTTCAGGGCACATAGCCTGGGGGGTGGGCAGGGACCGTGGCCTGGGAGGGGGGTTCAGGGCACATGGCCTGGGGGGGAGGGCAGGGGACGTGGCCTGGGATGGGGTTCAGGACACATGGCCTGTGGGGAGGGCAGGAACGTGGCCTGGGATGGGGTTCAGGGCACATGGCCTGTGGGGAGTTCAGGGTACACGGCCTGGGCAGGAGGGCAGGGAACGTGGCCTGGGATGGGGATTCAGGGCACATGGCCTGGGGGGAGGGCAGGGAACGTGGCCTGGGATGGGGGTTCAGGGCACATGGCCTGGGGGGCAGGGCAGGGAACGTGGCCTGGGATGGGGGTTCAGGACACATGGCCTGTGGGGGAGGGCAGGGAACGTGGCCTGGGATGGGGGTTCAGGGCACCCGGCCTGTGGGGGAGGGCAGGGAACGTGGCCTGACCGGGGTGGGGGAGTTCAGGGTACACGGCCTGGGCAGGAGGGCAGGGAACGTGGCCTGGCGGTGAGGGGTTCAAGGAGAACGGCCTCATGGGGGTGTTCAGAGGACACAGCTGGGGATGGAGGGCAGGGAACATGGCCTGGTGGGAGGGTTCAGGGCACACGCCCTGGGGGCTTCAGGGGGCACGGCCTGGGGGGGGTTCAGAGGACACGGTCTGGGGGGGGTTCCAGGCAGGAAGGATACAGGTCTCTTCGTACACCTGGATGGTGGCCAGGTCTCCCTCGAGACGGATGATTTCACCCACCAGCTCGGCGTGCCCCACGCGCACCAGCTCGTACATGGCGGCCCCGGCCATGCTGCTGGCGATGACCACTGAGGGGAGAGACGGGAGGTTAGACCTCGGGGCGGTGCCCAGAGCTGGGCTAGGGGATGGGAGACGCCTCTGAGCCGGGGGCCTGCATGGCCCCTAGCATCTGGTCCTCGCAGCAGAGCTCACCTGGCCCAGCCCTCTCCCCCGCCCCTTGTATCCCCTGCACACACACCCCGTATCTCCCCTCTCTTGCCCAAATGATCACTTGTGACTGCTGTGGGATCCCCAGTCTCCTTGCTATCGGGGCAGGAGTAATAAAGGGTTGTTATTCTTGTTGTGTGAACCGAGGGCAGCAGAACTGTACCTGGCCTACCCCAATGGAGGGACTCACCCTCAACTGAACAGCACTCGCTAGGCCGGGGACATGGGTTCCAAAGCCCAGTGAGTCGAGAGAGGGTTGGGACAGGTACTTGCACCTGGGGGTGCGGGCCCTGTTTAGGGGTTCCAGAGACCACTTCACCCTGCCTCTCTGCACTGTGTAATAACAGAGCGAATTTAGACTCAGCTGAGAGTCTTGTAACATGCTGCAGGTCTAAGCAGTAAACCTTCTTCAGGACAGTGTCTCTATTCTTAAGAGGCTGCCCAGTGTGCACCAGCAGTGAGGCTCCCCCACTAACAGCTGAATTCGCTGAGAGCTGAAACCACTGAGACCTGTGTTAAGTGGGGGCCCCTGGAGACATCTTGGTGAGTGGCCAGCAGGGCCGGCTGTAGGCACCAGCGTTCCAAGCCAGGGCCGGCTTTAACAAGTGTGGGGCCCAATCCGTACTCACCTGGCGGCGCTCCGGGTCTTCTGCGGCACTTCGACAGCGGGTTCTTCACTCGCTCCGGGTCTGCCACAGCACTCAATGACCTGCCGCCGAAATACCGCCGAAGACCCGGAGCGAGCGAAGGGCCTGATGCCAAAATGCCGCCGAAGACCCAGAGTGAGCGAAGGGCCCACTGCCGAAATGCCGCCAAAGACCTCTGGAGCGCCGCCGGGTGAGTAAAAATTAAAAAGGCGCCGGCGCGGGGCCCTATTAGGCATGGGGCCCGATTCGGGGGAATCGGGCAAATCGGCCTAAAGCCGGCCCTGTTCCGAGCATGTGCTTGGGGCGGCACTTTTCAAGGGGCGGCACTCCAGCTTTTTTTAAATTTTTCTTGAGGCGGCAAAAAACCTAGAGCTGATGGAGAGGGCCAGAGCAGAGCCCTGCGAGTGCCCGAGCAGTGGAGCGTGTAAGGTGCCTCCTTACCCCTTCCACCCAGGGTGAGAGGTGAACTATGCAGATGAACCTCAGAACTCTGGGGCTGCACTGGCCAAGGACAGCAACTGTGAGTGGGGTGCAGAAAAGGGACGAGCACATCAAAGGGACTTTTGGGTTGCTGGAGTTAAGACCCTGAGGGGAAAAGGACACTGCCCAACTTACTTGGGGGTGGGCCGTTTGCTCATGGTTTATGTTTATGAACCCTAGTTGCAGTGTTTTCTCAAATTAATGCTGAGTTAATTCACTCCTTTTATTAAAAGTTTTTGCTACACTCCAACTCTGTGTTTGCAAGAGGGAAAGTATTGTCTCATAGCAGCTCCCAGGGGGTGTTGTGTAATTGTCCCAGGTCACTGGGTGGGGGCTTGAGTCTGGCCTTTGTTGCTGCTGGCTCCATCTGGCAGAAAGGTTACATGTCCTTAAAATTAAACCCAGGGATAATTAAACCCAGGATAAATGCCTGCAGCTGCAACTGGATTTTTACTAAAAATTTTCCATGAGTGGCATAAAATCTTCATCGCTTCCAACCAAAACTGCTTCCACGTGGGCCGGGAAGAGCGATGGGGACTCTTGCCACGTTAACAGAGTTACTGGGAACGTTTTTAGACACACGGGCTGGCTATCGGAAGGCAGAGCCGGCTGGTACCAGAGCAGGGGCTGTGTGGCTATCCAGGGAGTGGAGTGGGGGGGTGCTGCTGTCACAGGAGGGCTGCTAATGTGTCAAACTTCTTGGTCCAGAAAAAAAAAAAAAGCAAATGCCCTCTGTGAAATCTGAAATCTCGCTAACAGCTGGGAAAGTATTTAAAGGAACAGGTCGAAAATATCCACCGTAGCTACAGACAATGGGAAGAAAGTCAAAAATCACCCACGGGGAAGTAAATGACTGGATAGACGTCTAAACCAGCCATTTAAATTAAATAATATTAATAATAAATGCTTAAAATTGTATTTTAAAAAAAGGGAAAAAATCCAGATTTCTTTCCTCTCCCCTTGTTTCGTGGCCAGACGTGCTTCTTCCCCAGCGGGCCCAGGAAATGAGTTTGCAGCCAGGCCTCGTGGCCGGCATCCCGGACCCTCGGGTCGATTGTTCTCAGATTGTCCCAGCTGGGCCTGGATTGCTAGCACCGCAAGGGCCATGGCTGCACCCTGCCAACGTCTGCCTGCCCCTCGGAGCTGCATCCCCATCACCTACCTGGCCCGGAGACGCCATGGACAAACCCCAGCAAGCTCTCCTTCTCCACATCCTCTATCATGGGCAGCTTGGAGAACTCCATGGCTCCGGTGCGGCAGGGAACCAGCTCCGGGTTTCGGTGGCGGCTGAGTTTCCAAAGAGAGACACGTTTAAACCAAACCAGTCGCTGGCTCTGTGGGTGCCCTGCAGACCCAGCTGGCTGCCCGCATGGGCACCAGTACCTATGTCGCTACCTCGACTTATTGCCACAAAACGCAGCATGGCTGGTTTAGAACTCACGGCCTTCTGGGCAAGAGGACAGAGCAGGCCCCATAATGCGGAGGGGAAGGCTGGGCAGCTGGGACTGGAACAGGTTTTAAATCCCTGCTTCTGACCTGGGCAACCCAGAGGCAAACAGCCAAGGATTCTGGGTACGTAGCGCCCAAAGGGATGGGCACCCCCCTAACGTCAGTACTACCAATCCCAGACCAGCCGCCCCTTTGGCGAATTCAAACCCCTTGAGAAACGCGCTGCGCCCTCAACTCCTGTCCAGGAAGAAAGGACAGGAGGTGGAGGGGGGCTGAAAAAGCACGCCATTTTAGTGGGACCCACTAGAAAGAGACATATGAGTGCCCCCTGCTGGTTCGGCAGCAGCTTACTGCATCCTGCTCAAGGCCAGAAGGAACCATTATGATCATCCATTCCTAGGGCTCAGCTCTTCATTCTTGTTCTCCGGGAACTCACCTCTCTGGGAAGGGCGGGAGGGGGCAATCTCACACAGAGGGGACTTTCCAGCCCCACATGCCAGAGCCGCCTAACAGAGTACCAGCCAGGAGATAGCACATAGTCGACTTTGTTGGCAAGTCCTCTTTGCTCCAACCACTAGACCCCACTCCCCTCTCAGAGCTGGGAACAGAACCCAGGAGCCCTGACTCCCAGGATAGGAAAGGGGGAGGTGGCAATGGAGGTGTGTCAGTGGATGAAGTCGGTGTCTGGGAACTGTAAAGGAACCCAAAGGAAAGGACGTTTCTGCCCGTACATCCTGGGGAACTCCCTGCTGCAGGTGCCTTAGTATCACACTCTACAACCGGGACTGGGAAATTGGGTGACGTTTACAGCTGTGCTAATGCAGACGAGGCCATAGGCGCTGGAACTAGGGGTGCTGCCGCACCCCCGGCTTGAAGTGGTTTCCATCATATCCAGGGTTTACAGTTTGGTTCAATGGCTCTCAGCACCCCCACTGTACACACTGCTCCAGCACCCCGGATGAGGCTGATCAACTCTCAGGCTTCAGGGCACGATCACGCCAGTCAGGTCAGGAAGGGGACACGGAGTGTTGCACAACTGATCCGTGATGCGCTGTAGGACCAGGGTCACCTTCCCTTGAAGCACCAGCTGTGGCCTGCTGCCAGGGGCACCAGTCTGGGGTTGACAGGCTAGTTGCCTGGTTTTCACAAACTTTGCACCCACCTCCACACTGCCCTGCATGGACCCCTCCACCTCCAGGTGTGGGGAGCTGAGTCTCCATGGCCCATCCCGCCAGCCCCCTCTAGTGGTGGCTGAGACACACACTCAGAGGGTGAGGAGAGCCTGGGCTAACAGAAGGGAGTGGTTTAGCTCAGGCCACGGAGCCTCAGGTGTTTCACATCAGCGGGCCCCGGTTCTGCTCTCATTGCTGGCAATGCACAGGCAGCCTGGGCTGGCAGGCACCTGTCATGGGCAGATGCAGCAAAGGGCATGTTTAGGTTTCATTTGCCTGCTGCAGGGCGGGGAAGGAACCAACCTCTGAGCCAGTCCGTGCGGGGAACCCTGCAGAGAGGGGAGCTGCAGCTGCCAAACCCCTGTGAAGCACAATCCCTGCTAATCAGAGACTGTGCAGAGCTAGGAGCCAGCCCAGTGCGGCCTCTTTCCTGGAGCCCCAGGCAGCCGGGGAGGAGGAGGCTGACAGGATGTGCTGGAAATCTGCTAGCCAAGCTCTGGGGTGCCTCCGTGGGTTTGCACCGTCTCAGCTTCCCAATAGCGCAGCTTCAGAGCCCATGTCCTCATGCAAACCTGAGCTGGTGGGGTTATCCAGGAACCCAGAGGCAGCGAACGAGCAGTCAGAGCACCTGGGTCCCAGGTTCTCTCTGTGAGACTTAGGCCAGCCGCTCCCGGGCAAACACCTAGCGCCCAGGGCAGGGATGCAGATAGAGTCATAGGCTTTAAGGTCAGAAGGGACCATCATGATCATCTAGTCTGACCTTCTGCACAATGCAGGCCACAGAATCTCACCCTCCCACTCCTGCAACAAACCCCTGACCTATGTCTAAGCCACTGAAGTCCTCAAATTGTGGTTTAAAGACTTCAAGGTGCAGAGAATCCTCCAGCAAGTGACCCGTGCCCCACGCTGCAGAGGAAGACAAAAAAACCCCAGGGCCTCTGCCAATCTGCCCTGGAGGAAACTTCCTTCCCGACCCCAAATATGGCGATCAGCTAAACCCTGAGCATGTGGGCAAGACACCCAGATGAGTGCAGGGGGGGCGTGAAGTGACCTGCCCTTCCCCACTGGGCAGACAGCTGAGACTGGGCAGGTGCCATCGCCGAGTGGGTCACTCCCAGGCGTGGGGGAGGAGAACCCCTCGAATCCAGGGCCTGCGGTGGGTTCAGAGGAAAGGACCCGGCATTCCTGGGCTGCTGCTGAGCCTCTGGCTCCGGGCAGGCCCTGGGCTAAGTCAGTGAGCCAGGCTGGAAAACTCCAGGGTAATAAATGAGTCTCCGTGCTGGGGACGGGGGCAGGGAGGGAGCAAACATGGGGCTCAGAGTGATGGAAAATGGGGCCCCAAAACTGTGCTCCAGGGAAACAACCTCTCCAGGTGGGAGGGGGAAATCTCCAAGAGGGGATTTTCTGTGGCCTACAACCAGAGTCTGAGTAACAGCAAGGGGCTGATACATATGTATGTTTGCAAGTCCTCTTTGCCCTAAATCACACTCCCCTCCCAGAGCTGGGGCTAGAACCCAGGAGTCCTGACTCCCAGCACCCCCATCTCCAGTTCTAACCACTTGCCCCACTCCTAGAACTGAGAGTAGAACCCAGGAATCTTAACTCTCAACCCTCTCTGCTCCAACTACTAGACACCACTCCCCTCCCAGAAATAGAAGCCGGGTGTCCTGATTCCCAGGCCTCCCTGCTCCAACCACCAGATGCCCTGTCCCTCCCAGAGCTGGAAATAGAACCCAGGAGTCCTGATTCCCACCTTCCTACCTGCTGTTCTCCGGCTCTGTCTGTCCTCTGCCCCCTTGGCTGGCAGGCTGCGAGCAGTCACCCAGACTATGCCCTGACTTCACATGGGTTTATACGGCAGGGAGGCAGAGAGGACAGGGCCAGGGCTGGCTCCCTCCTGCCTTGAAACCAGTTCCAGCCCAAGCAGGTTCTAGGGAGCTGGGGAAGGGCGTGGAGGTCACTGGAAGGGGACTCAGGAAACAGAGAACTCAGAACCAGCATCAAACAGCCAGCAGAGCTGTGTACAGTAAACAGTCCCCGCAGCTCCATGTCCCGCTGCCCTCCCTGTCTGTCCCTATCCAGCTGCTCCCTCTCACCACCATCCCACCGCCGCTCAGACAGCACGGCATCCATCACCCTGTCCCCACCCACCGTCAGTCCCCTACACTCACCCCAGGCCGGGCAGCCTGAGCAGCTCCCGACATCCTTTTCCATACGTTGGCGCACTCACTGCAGCCTCCTCTGGGGTGGGACGCAGCAGCTGTTAATACTTCTGGGGGCTCAAGACACAAACACACCAGGCTGGCCCCGGGGCTTATTTTCCCGGACAGGATTCCCCTGGGGCTGCCCCTCCTCCACCATCCCCCAAGTGAGGGGCTCCCCTGGTGCCACTTCCTCCTAACTCCTGGCACACCCACCGCCTGAGATCACTGCCCTCCCTGAAATGTGCTCACCCCAGGACAGTCCCCGAAGGGATTCCTCAGTCCCAGCTCGGTTCATCCCAGGAGCCTCATCGCTTGTGCTTTTCACAACTAGGTTGGACCAAGCCCTGGAGTGTGGATCACAGGGATCAATCTTGCATCGGACAAGAGGTTATGAGGACACCAACCATTTCTTTGGCCCTTTGTGAAATCCTCCTCTATGTGGGGATGCAGCTGCATCTGGGGTGGAGCACAACAGAGGGCACACAGGATGCTGCCTGGTGGAGGGGAAAGGGCAATGTCAGCAAGGAGACCAAGACAAACTCTTCCTCTCCCCAAAAGGGTCTTTAATGATCTGCCAGGGCTCCTACTGAGATAGTATCTCAGCTCTATGCATTTAGAGGCCAGGGTGATGGGGACCTGCAAAATGGCACCAACAGGCAGTAAAGCATTTCATAAACCCCACTGGATAGATCCTCACAAGCTCCCTGAGACGTGGGTTAGTTACACCCATTTTACAGATGGGGAAACTGAGGCACGGGCAAGGTAAAACTCACACAAAGTCACGGAGCCAGAAGTCCTGACTACTATACCCCCACACCTCAAAGCTGATAGCAGAACCCAGGAGTCCTGGCTTCCAGCCCCCTGCTCTAGCCACTAGCCTCCCACAGATGGAGATAGAACCCAGCAGCCCCAACTCCAGCTCTAACCACTCGTCCCCCACGCAACCTCCTGTGGATGGGGGCTGGACCCAAGAGCCCTGACTCCCCAGCTACCTGCTTTAACCACTAGATCCCTACTCCCCATGGAACCTTCCCCTTGACAGGGATAAAACCCAGGAGTCCTGGCTCCCAGCCCCCCTGCTGTAAGCACTAGACACTTCCCATGAATGGTGACAGCACCCAGGAGTCCTGGCTCCCAGCTCTGTACCTCCCCCCGCCCGGGCATTCCCCATGGCTAGGCACCCACTCCACATCCCCGGTGCTGCCCCTCTCCTGGGACCTCTAGGCCACCATGTGCAAACGGGTCTCAGGCTCGCAACCGGCGCCGCCCTCCCCCTGCCAGGTCTCTGGGCTGCTCAGGCAGCGCCGGTGTCATGCCAGCACAATGTGTTACTCCAGCACTGCTGAGGGTTCTCTTTGGCTGACCTGTCCGGTCGGGGGGGGATCAAATTCTGATGGATGGGGGGCCATTCCCATCACAATGGGCCGCCTCTCCCCATTCCCCGTCCTCTCCCTTTCCCCCTCTCCCTGTCCAGGGGTAGCAAGTTGTGACGGGTGGGGGCACTCCCATCACAATTCGGCACCCTTGTGAAATCTCTCGTTTCAGCCTGGACACAAGTAAAAAAGGGTATTTTTGCCATTGGGAAAAGCATCCTCCGGCGTTACACCGCAGGGCTAGTGCATGTAAAACCCTGAAACTGTTTCTCATTAGGCTCTTTCTGTGGTAGGCCCCAGAGTTTCTATAGTAAACACACTGTTCATGCACACAAAACACTGGAGATGTGGAAAGCGCTGTAAACACTCTTACCTCACCCACTTTGTCTCTCTGATATCCTGGGAGCGACAGGGCTACAGCTCCCCTGCAGGAAATGGCATTTGAAATAGTTACCAATGCCTTTGCTCCGGGCCAGGGCAAGGAAGTTTCGCGCCCTAGGCGAAACTTCCACCTTGCACCCCCCCCCCCAGCCCTGTGGCAGCTCCCCACCCTCCGCCCTGAGGCACCCCCCCCGTGGCAGCTCCCCCGCCCCCGGGGAGCCGTGTGGCACCTCCCCACCTCACCTCTGCTCCGCATCCTCCCTGAGCACGCCCCTCCCGCTCTAATTCTCCTCCCAGGCTTGCGGCGCCAAACAGCTGATTGGTGCTGCAAGCCTGGGAGGCGGGAGAAGTGGAGCAGCGACCGCGCGCTCGGGGAGGAACCGCTGTAAAAAAAAATTGGGGGGTACCGCTTTTTGGCATCCCCAAATCGTGGCGCCCTAGGCAACCGCCTAGTTCGCCTTAACGGTAGCACCAGCCCTGCCTTTGCTTATGCTCAAATAAATGTGTTAGTCTCTAAGGTGCCACAAGTCCTCCTGTGCTTTTTTTAAACGCAAGTGATTCGGCGGGACATCTGCCATTGTTCCTAACAGTCGCGGGTTAGCCAACGGGCCCCGTGCCCGGGGGCCCCGGCCAATTGGGGAAAGCACCATGACCCACTCTGCCCGCCCAGCGCTCCTGCCGGGGAACAAGACAAGCCCCCACGCCACGACCCCATTTCCCCGGCAGGAGCGCCAGGCGGGGTAGGGGGACTGCGGGCAGAAGGGGTGGGGAGGGACCCCCACGTGCTCTGGCCCAGGGCCCCACAAACCCCTAATCTGCCTCTGGTTCCTTGTACAGACTCCCCCCTCCCCCGTCACTGTTACACGTACTGGGCGCATTTTCAACACAAAATTTGCACTTCTGCCCATAATGGTCTCCTCTGCAGGGATCGTCTGGGGAAACATTTGCTCAGTCTCCTGCATGCCCTGTAAGAGAAAAAGGGGCCCCCCTCTCATCTCCAGTTTGGAGCAGGTGCCCCGTGGCCACTAGTTCCAATTAGGGGGCACACGGCTCTGCTAACGGCTTCTTGGGGAGCGCAGCATCCGTGTCTTTGCTTCCCCTGCCCTTGCTGCTGTTCTAATGTCCCTTTGGTCCGTTTCCTTCACCACCAACCCATAGAACAGGAGAAATCCTGCATCTTGGCAGGGGGGTCGACTAGATGACCCTTGTGGTCCCTTCTGACCCTATGGGTCTATGATTTTAAAGCTGGAACCTTCCCCCCCCCTCCTCCCCCTCCCCACTTTCTCACTTGAGAATCACTTACAAATTATTCCACCAGCACTTAAGTGTAAACCTCCATCCGACCGCAGGCTGTCTGGAAATCTCTGCCATGGGGACACTTTGGGGTTCAACCTGGAGCGAGAAGGGGCTGTCGCCGCCGTCCCGGACGCCAGGCTGAGGTCAGTGTGCCGTACTCCAGCGGTTGGCATCCAGGCTCTGAACCAAAGCTCCCCGGAACAGGGCAGGCAGTGGCACAACCCCTAACTCAGGGGTAGGCAACCTATGGCACGTGTGCCGAAGGCGGCACGCGAGCTGATTTTCAGTGGCACTCACACGACCTGGGTCCTGGTCACCGGTCCGGGGGGCTCTGCATTTTAATTTAATTTTAAATGAAGCTTCTTAAACATTTTAAAACCTTATTTACTTTACATACAACAATAGTTTAGTTCTATATTATAGACTTCTAGAAAGAGACCTTCTAAAAACGTTAAAATGTATGACTGGCACGCGAAACCTTAAATCTGAGTGAATAAATGAAGACTCGGCACAGCACTGCTGAAAGGTTGCTGACCCCTGCCTTAACGGGTCTGGGCTGAACCCCAAATTATCACAGAGGGGTGTGTCCGAAGCCCCACCCCTCTCGCAGGGTTTGGCACCTAAGTCCAGGCTGCAAGTTGCCTTGCCTAGCGATCCACACATGGAAACTCCTCTCCTGGAGTTATGTTTTCCTGGGAGTTTCTCGTAATAAAGAGCTAGGCAAACGCCTCGCTGCCCGCAGAACCGCCAACATCTATTGATTTAAATCAAATCCTGACAAACCTGGTTATTACATTTCCCACCTTGAGCTCTGACAGGCTCAGCTATCAGGTGAGTAAACAGGGAGTTACCGGCCAGGTGATTTGCCTACAATGAAAACATCCTATATAGCTTCAGAAACAAATACAGAGCTGGTCTAGTTAAACGCCACACCGTTTCTGGATGTTCCTGGGCCAGATGATCAGCCCTGCGCTTTGCATGGGCGCTGAGGCAGGGCATCACAATGTTCTAGGTGAGCAGAAAATATTTTTGTGGCTCCGATCAGACAGTGTCTTCACACCTTTGCGGCTACCACAGTAGTGGACTCCTTCCATCAGAATGGCAGAGAGGCGTAACAGACAATGCTGTGTTTGTTGTACCTTGTGTTCTCCTGGGAACACCTAGTTAGAAAAAGATACGGTTTATATCAGGAGTGTTTAGTGGGCTGAGATCGAACAGGAAACTTCACAGTTAAAGCACCAAAAATTTGGGGCAATGGGTTAATTCTAATGGGACAAGAGTGCCCCCACTTTGCATGGCTTATAGAGGGGATGCCTGCACCGCTAGACCAACACCCACTGCAGGCACAGCAAAATCTATCAGGACCCTCTCAGGCCTTCACAAACAGGGAGGGGCGGGGGAAGCTGCAGATATTCAGACTCAGCTACCTCTGCGGGTGAAGGAGCCGCATTAGCCATGCAAACAGTCAGGATCGGAGTTGCCAAGCCTTGAATACTAATAGTTCGTTTAACATGTGGGGGCTTGTCTGCACGTTCAGCTCTGCTGTAGCGCGTTAGTGAAGATGCAGACGGCAGAGCTCCACAAGAGGCGGTAGCTACAGTGGGAGAAGCCCTTCCCTCAACACAGTGCTGTCTACACCGCGGGTCA
Source organism: Mauremys reevesii (assembly GCF_016161935.1). Classification (NCBI taxonomy): domain Eukaryota; kingdom Metazoa; phylum Chordata; order Testudines; family Geoemydidae; genus Mauremys; species Mauremys reevesii. Next base: position 8,962,693 of record NC_052646.1, on the reverse strand, counting down.
TTAGGTCGGTATAACTGCATCGCCCGGGGGGGGGGGGTTCCACTCCCCTGAGCAATGCAGCGCTAAGTTTGAAGTGCAGACCTGGCCTCAGTCAGCATTATGGGTACGAAAATGTGTGTTTTCACCAGAGGCCAACTGACAGGCACTAGCTGTCCCCCTGTGAAAACAGAGACACTTTGGTTTCATCCAAAGGCAAACGAGGTGAAGCCGGCCCATTGCTCCCAGCCCCACCAAAGTGAAGGAGTAACAGGATCATTCTGTGGGACAGTTGGATTCATTTAAGATTTTCACTTTATTTGACTGTACACTTGCTTTCGCACATAGTGCCACTCCTCCTTCCCCAGCCTGACCTACTCTGTCATTCCTATCAATTTTTGTACCCAGGTATTACCGGGCCCCATTCATTATCATTGTTTCTCTGATGCCTATTATTAATAGGCAGCAGGTTTAAAACAAGTAAAAGGAAGTTCTTCTTCACGCAGCGCACAGTCAACCTGTGGAACTCCTTGCCTGAGGAGGTTGTGAAGGCTAGGACTATAACAGCGTTTAAAAGGGAACTGGATAAATTCATGGTGGTTAAGTCCATTAATGGCTATTAGCCAGGATGGGTAAGGAATGGTGTCCCTAGCCTCTGTTTGTCAGAGGATGGAGATGGATGGCAGGAGAGAGATCACTTGATCATTACCTGTTAGGTTCACTCCCTCTGGGGCACGTGGCATTGGCCACTGTCAGTAGACAGGATACTGGGCTAGATGGACCTTTGGTCTGACCCGGTATGGCCGTTCTTACGTTCTCAATAGCCTCATTTAATACCAGGCACTAAAGTTCACCCATCTTAGTATTTAGACTAGTTGCGTTTATAAAATTTGTCAGTATTTAGTTGTCTGCCTTCATGTGATGTAATTGAATGGCACTTTCTCATTTGACTGTTTCTTTTCAGTTCCTACTTGTACTTGATCAACTTCTGGCCTCTGCTCTTTACTAAGCTACACAGAATCCCCTTTAATAAATCCTCCCCAAGGGACTCTGTCTGAACCATGTTTTCCTCCGCACCTGTCGGCTTTCCCCAGCCCTTAGTTTAATTTGACATGCCAGCAATCTGGTTCTGTTTTGGTTTAGGTGGAGCCCATCCTTCCTGCATAGGCTCCTCCTTTCCCAAAAGATTCCCCTGTTCCTAGTAAACCTAAAACCCTCCTCCCTACATCCACTGGGACCCTGCCGTTCTGCCTGTCAAACTGATCCTGTGCATGGAACTGGAAGCATTTCAGAGAAAGCTACCATGGAGGTCCTGGACTTTAATCTCTTTCCTACCAGCCTTCAGGATTTTTGGCCTCCAGGACCTCTCTTCTACCTGTCTCTATGTCACTGGTACCTACATGTACCATGACCACAGGCTCCTCCCCAGCACCACACATAAGTCTGTCTAAGTGTCTCGAGAGGCCTGCAACCTTTGCAGCCAGCAGGCAATTCACCATGCAGTTCTCCTGGTCATCGCAAACCCAGCTGTCTATATTTCTAAGAATCAAATCCCTCAGCATTATTGCCTGTATCTTCCTATTAATTGGGGTTCCGTCCCCTGGCGGGGGGAGTATCCTTAGGGTGAGAGGATATCATGACACCATCTGGAGGGAGGGTCCCAACAATGGGATCATTTCCCTCTGATCCAGCACGATATTTCTCCTTCCCCAAGACTTTCATCTTCCTCAGCAGTACAGGTGCTATCAGATTAGGAGTGGGACCGCTGTACTGTGTCCTGAGAACTCTCCTGTGTACCTCTCTGTCTCCCTTAGCTCCTCCAGTTCAACCACTCTGGTCTCAGGATCCTGTACTCAGTCTCTGAGGGCCATGAACTGCTTGCACCGAATGCACACATATGCCGCCTGCTCACAAGGCAGGTAATCGCACATGCTGCCTGCAGTGCAATAAACCAGATTCCCCCACGTTTCTGGACTTCTGTCTGCATTCTTTTGACTCTTGCGGGTTGGTTAGTTGTTTCGTTCTTTGTTTTTTTTCTGCTTGTGCTGGGGGAGGGGTGGTTATTGGCCTAAATTTAGAGAATGTACCTGCCTCTTGTACTCCCTCTCTAAACTCCTGCGCAAAACTGCCCTGTTCGCTAGCAACTTTGGTCACTTAAGAGCTGGCTTTGAACACCCCTGTTCTCCCTAAGTTAGGCTTGCGCCCTGGTCGAGGGATCCTATCGGGATGAGGGATCAAAGGATGGCAGGCTAGACACTCATTAAGAAGCCTTCAGCCTTGCTTAGGTGACTGCTAGGCTCAGCAAACAGCCCCAAAACAGACCACACTATAAACTTCAATCAAGCAGGTCAGTACACGGCAAGCAAGCAAGCATATTAGATATTTTGCATATGCAAAACTGGTATTTGCATATTTTAGGCATGTACAATCGTTTTAGGCATATGGATACTTTGGGAGAGGTAACAACAGAAGTACGGAGCTCTTGTACCCTAAGGCTCAAAAACAAAAAGGCAAATTAAAAGAACCCCACGGGTTTTTTTTTTTTAATTTCATGACTTTTGGGTATATCGCTCAGGACTTTTTAATCCTTATGGTTAAGAACATAAGAATGGCTGTCCTGGGTCAGGCCAAAGGTCCATCTAGCCCAATATCCTGTCTTCCGACACTCATGGTCAATGCCAGGTGCCCCAGAGGGAATGAACAGAGCAGGTAATCACCAAGTGATCCATCCCCTGTCACCAATTCACAGCTTCTGGCAAACAGAGGCTAGGGACATATATCTTGGGGCTGTATATGTATATGAAGTAAACATTACACTGGAAATGTCAAGGTTGTCATACAAGTATAGTGACCTCAGGTCCAGATTTTTAAAGGTATTTGGGCAACTAGCTGGATTTTCAAAAGCACCTGAGTGCTTTCAACCTTTAAAAAATTGCCTTTAATGCCTATTTGGGCAGCACGTTCTACACAAAAGTAGTAACATGGGAAAGAGCATGAAGGTGCTGGATAGGGAGGCTAAATGACAGTTGACAAAGGCCATCCCCATTGGCGGATTAAAGGAAATGGAAGACGTTTTCCCACCAACCCAGGAAATCAATCGGCCTCAAAGCTACATGATCCCAAAGAATAAACGTGTGTATATAAAATAAGAACAAAATGTTGGCGTTTAAAACTAATCTTGCACTAGAAACAGGACGTGTTATGCCACAGCGAGATGCAATGGCTGAAGCTACTCGCAACTTTATATTTTCAATGATTAGCGGCTCTTAAAAATCTGCGCAATGGTGCAGTGACAGCCATCTGCACAATGTTAACGAAGGCAAATGATGATGTGCTAAGAGTAATAAAAATAACATTTTAAGAAGTAAATGATTTAAAAGGGTGAAACTCCATTTGAGTGGCTGATGAGGAAGAGGCCATCCATTCAGGCAACCAGATAGTACAGTGACACTCAGACCTCAGTGGTTCAGGAGGCAAATTAGCACTCAGCATTATATATATATATACACCTCTACCCTGATATAACGCTGTCCTCGGGAGCCAAAGAATCTTACCGTGTTACAGGTGAAACCGCGTTATATCGAACTTGCTTTGATCTGCCGGAGCACGCAGCCCCACCCCCCGGAGCGCTGCTTTACCGTGTTATATCCGAATTTGTGTTATATTGGGTCGCATTATATCAGGGTGGAGGTGTATATAATTCTCACGGCAAAACGACTGACCAATTGGTTAATAACGTAGTAAAAGCATCCTGACTGGTTAATGACTTAGACTGGTTAATAATTAAATCACGCCCTGATTTAATATCAGGTGCTGCAAAGAGCTGGGGGAGCAACATTAAGGAGCCACTCCGGAGGAGTCTGAGTGTGGCTGAGATAGCCGTTAAAACAAATGGCTGTACCGCTATGAGGTTTTCTGCCCGCCTAGAAACTCAGAGGGATTCTTTTAAACACCAGCAACACTTAGACCCATTATAATCAGGTCAGGTGAAATACTTCAGGGAATCCAGCTGTCTGGGGCAGCTCAGTGCCTGGGATCAGCCAGTGAAGAGGGGCCTTGTCGGGATGCCCTGAGCCTGGGACGTGGGTGCGGAAGCCCCTCTGCCCCACCCCTATTTTTGCAACCACTGCAGGGGGGCCACCCCAGCAGGGCCGCCCAGAGGATTCAGGGGGCCTGGGGCCAGGGGCGGCTCTACAAAGTAGGCTGCCCCAAGCAGCGCGGAGCGCTGCGCCCCCAGTCCCCCCCCGGCGGGTCCCCTTCCTCCGCAGCTCCTGCAGGCGGGGGGGGCGGTTGGCTCGGTGGGGCTCCCGCCCGCGCATGCCCGGGGCAGGTCCCGGGGAGAGCGGGGACCTGCCGGCCGCAGCGCCGGGGGGAGCTCCACCCCCCCCAAATGCCGCCCTCCCAGGATGCCGCGCTGGGCGCTGCTGAGGCGCTGCCTGGGGCAAAGCAATGAGGGGGAGTGGGCTTCCATAAAAAAAGTTGCAATACTATATTCTTGGGGGGGGGGGCTCTGCAGGGCCTGGGGCAAATTGCCCCCCGTGTGGCCCGCACCCCAGCTGGGTCAGCCCCCCCCCGCACTCCGTGGGCAGTGAGTGGAGTGACAGCGCAGGACGATTCCCTGCACGGTGCTCCTGGGGCGCAGGCCGGATTTTTAAAGCTCTTTAGGCCGCTAGTGGGATTTTCAAAGGCCTCGGGCGGCGGCGCCTGTGCCCGGCGGGCCCCGAGTGCCGGGGAACCCGCTGCGCCCCCCGCCGCCAGCGGCCGGGGCGGCCCCGGGGCCGCAGGGCGCGTCGGGCCGCGGAGGATGACCCGGCCCCGGCCGTTGCCAGGCCACGCGGCGCGTTGCTAGGGGCGGGCCCCTGGCCGCGGCCTCCTGCAGCGGGGGCGGCCTGGGTAAGCGAGAGCGGGTCGGGCCCGAGCTGCCGCTGACACCTTCATTGCTCGTACGGGGAGAGATGTGGGTGTGTTTGTGGTGGGGTGCGTGCGGGTGCAGGGGGGTTGGGTGGGATTGGAGTAGGTGTGAGTGCATGGGGGTGGGGGGGGGAGGTGTGCGTGCGGGTGCCGGCGGAGGGGAGGTGTGCATGGGGGTTTAAGGGGTTTGGGGGGGGTTGGAAGGTGTGTGGGGGCAGGGGGGTGGGGAGAGGAGAGGTGCATGTGGGGGCAGGGGGGTTGGCTGGGGAGGCATGCGTGCAGGGGCATGGGGGACGGTGTGCCTGGGGGTTGGAGGGGGAGGGGTCCGTGTGGGTGCATGGGGAGGAGGTGTGCATGTGGGTGTAAGAGGTGGGGAGGGTGTGGGTGCATGGGGATGGGGAGGGGTGCATGCGGGTTGGGTGGGGAGGAATGCATGTGGGTGCATGGGGGTTGGGTGTGGAGGAGTGCATGCGGGTGCATGAAGAGGGGAGGTGTGCATGTGGGTGTAAGAGGTGTGGGGAGTGTGGGTGCATGGGGGTGGGGAGGGGAGCTGTTCGGGTGGGTGCATGGGGGGATGCAGTGGTGAAGGGAGCTATGTGTGTGGGTGCATGGGGGGAGGTGTGCAGCATGCAGGTGCATGGGGGTTGGGTGGGGAGGAGTGCACAGGGGGTGGGGTGATGCACAAGTGTGTCTGGTAGGGTGGAGCTCTGACTGCAGGGGCAGGTGCGATCTGGGTCAGGACAGTTCTCCAAAATTGGCCTTCTAAGCGGCACCCATTGCAACAAGCGCGATTTTAGGTGTCTCATAGGGACTCACAGGGCAAAACCCATCCACACCAAAGGGAGAGTTTAAAATCTGCCTCCAAATTCCTATAGCGTGAGGGAGCCTTTATCTGAGATACTGCAGGGATGGGCGAGAGAGAATCGCCATGAGCTCTTAGCAGTGTAGTGCCTATGACACACAGTTGACCCATTATGATTCCATCCAACAGAGGGCGATGCTGAATATGTACAATAGACACAGTACAGTACTGACAGCCCCTTTGTAGAGAGATGGGAGGTGACTTGCCTGACATCACCCAGCAGGCAAGGGCAGAGCTGGGAACAGGACCCAGGAGTCCTGACTGTCAGGCCTGCTCACTAACTCCATTGCTTCCCTTACAGGTGAATCCTCTGGCTGGTGGTGCTTTGCCCCTGCAGGTGGGAGCTGGCACGATGGCCACGGGCAGCAGCTGGGCGTGGAAGCCCATCGCACAGGACGCCCTGTTTGCACGCGCCTACCACTCGTGCGACGTGGTGCGAGGGAAGCTGCTGCTCTTCGGGGGGCTGAAGTCGGGCGAGCCCAAGGAGCCCCCACTGGGGGACATGGTGACCTTCGACCCCACCCTGCTGACGGCTGAGACACTGGGCCCCAACGGCGGGGACCGGCGCAGCCACCATGACACGGCGGTGCTGGCCAACCGCTGGCTGTGCGTGGTGGGGGGCTGGGACGGCGCCCACAGGGTCTCGGCCGTGTGCTGCTGGGATACCGAGCGGGGACAGTGGGAGCGCTGGGCCGAGGGGCCCTCCAATGACCCCCCCGTGGGGCTCAGCAGCCACACCTGTACCAAGGTGTCAGAGCATGAGCTGCGGGTGGTGGGCAGGGAGGGCGGACTTCGCACCCAGAGGCGCTTCGCCAGCATCTACACCCTGCGCGTCAACCCTGCCACCAAGACCTACTGGTAGGTCCCTTCCTCCCCGAGGGGGCTCTGGGGATGGGCCCCCCCACCACACTGAGAGAGGCGCACATGGGGGCGGCTGGGCTGAGATGCCAACCCCCCTGCAGGGTGGCATCTGATTAAAACTGGGCAGCGGGTTCGAATTTGGACGCATCCCTTAGAGGGATTCACCTACGGGAACCCCAGAGCCCCAGGCTGTCCCCCTGAGATCCAGGCTGTGGGGGAAGGGGCCATCGGGTCTGTGCCCAGCACTGGGGAGGACTGTGCCCTAGAAATGGCCATTGCAGTACCCACTGGGCATGAGATCTGGATTATCAACTCCCTGATGCCCAGGAGAGTTGGGATCCAGGGTTTTGGTTCGGCCCACGTGGATTCCACACCCCCAAAGTTTAAGGTGCTCAGGTCCCAGGGCCCCATGTACTGGGATGCTCCCCTAACTTCCCACCCCTGGGCACTGTGGGTGCTCATGCCAAGCACCCGTAACGCCTCTCTGTGCTCTAGGTACAAGGAGGAGGAATCGCGGACAGCCTCTCGGGCCGGACACTCGGCCATGCTGCTCCGTGACGCAGGTGGCTACCAGCTGCTGGTGTTCGGGGGCCGTGACTCCTCCGACTGCGAGGTGGCCGGGCGCTGGGGCAAAGGGAAAATCCACGTGAGTGTCTGGCTCTGGGCTGTCACTGCCCCAGAATGAGCCCTTTGTTCCTGCCCCACTCCCCACAGGGCCGCCTGGTGGGAGAGGCCAGGGCTGGAGTAGGTGGGAGCTCCCCCCATGGCCAGTGCTCCTGCCCCACTCCCCACAGGGCCCACTGGTGGGAGAGGCCAGGGCTGGAGTAGGTGGGAGCTCCCCCCACGGCCAGTGCTCCTGCCCCACTCCCCACAGGGCCCCCTGGTGGGAGATGCCGGGACTGGAGTAGCTGGGAGCTCCCCCCACGGCCAGTGCTCCTGCCCCACTCCCCACAGCGCCCCCTGGTGGGAGAGGCAAATCCACAAACAGACCCTGCTTCTTCCCTTTCCTTCCTCCTAGGTAGAGTCCGTCCATGCCCCCAAGATGACAGAGCAGCTCTCCCGACTGGTTGGCTCCGAGAATGGCTCACGGCAGGCTCCGAAAGGCCTGAGGCACCAATCCTGCACGGTGGTGGGTCCCTTCGCGGTGGCTTTTGGTGGGGAGACCCTAACGAAGGGGCGAGACGCCATCTGTAACGATCTCTATGTCTACGATACAAGTAAGAGAGGAGAGAACGGGCGCGCGCATGTGTGTATGTACTACTGCCCTCCACTGGGTGGAATCAGAACTGCTGAGTCTGTGTCTCACAGCCCCCGTACTGCACAGAGCTAGTGAGGAGTCTCCTTTAGCTCAAGTGTCAGGTGTTCATACTGGAGACAGGAATCCTAGTGTCACATCCCTACACCCATGGGGGCAACCTTTACCTCCCCGCAGAGCTCCCCGCCCATGCAGCCTCCCTCTAGCCACTTTCCCCTTGATGCTGAAATGCAGCCTCTACAAACTACGGTTCCCAGCATGCATCACTCCACCCTGCTTGCCACTGTCTATTGCCTCTTGGGAGCTGTAGTTTCCACAGGCTGTCCCTGGGGAGTGAAGATGAAAGTGACCTCTCAGGCTGTCCTCACCTGTCAGTTGGGGCGGATCTTGCAATCCCGTTGAGCTGGCGATCCAGACCTGGGCTGGGCATAGTTTGCAGCCCCCGTTCTCCGCCAGCCTTTCCAGCCATGGTACAACACAGAGCTGGGCATTCGGCGATTTGGGTCTAGGTTCCAGTGTTGCCACCTCTCACGATGTTATAGCGCATCTTGCAAGATCTGGTGCTTTTCTCAAAGCCCCGGCTCCTGGAATCATGAGATTAGAGGTGAAACACAGCTCTGACCTTGTAAAAAAGTCAGGCTCTAGCTCTCTCACCTGAAGAGACAAGTGTGCAAACGTGTGACCCCTGAAGCCTGACAGTGAATAGGAAGAACCCAAATCGTATTAGGGTTTTTTTTGAATGTCCTGATTTTGGGGCCTGGCTTGGGATTTTTGAATAGTCAGGGCTGGCGATACCAGGACTCTCCTTTATGCTAATGCCCTGTGCACCACGCACTGCCGGGGCCCGAGTGTGACCGAGAATTTTGGTCTTCCTGTGCGAATCACGAACTCCAGGCTGGTTATTCAGCTAGCTGGCTCCATCATCTCAAATGTCACAAACCAACCAGGAGTGGAAGAATGGCCTGGAAGGAAGGATGGCCCAGTGGCTAGTGGGCTAGCCGGGGAAACCTTGAATCAGTCCCCATTTGCCACAGATGCCCTGGGGGACCTTGAGCAAGTCACGGGGGCCTAGATTCACACAGGTACTTTTAGCCAAGCCCACAGGCACATGCTCCGATTCGCAAAGCCACCGCTTGCCCCCGGGCTCCCTACATGCCCAGTGGGGAGAGTCATCTTGGACGGTCATCCGCAAAAGCCAGCCGGCTAGGAGGTAGGCACCTAGGCTAGCCAATGGGAGATCCTGACAAGAGGGGTGTGCCTTAAGCCCCACACCGCGATCCACAGTCAGGATCCTCCAGCTCCTTGTGGCAAGAGGATGCGGGAGACCCCTCCCTTATATCTCTCAACCCAGCAGTCAGGCAGTGTGGGAGACCCCAGTTCACGTCCCCCCTCCGCCCGATACGGGAAGGGATTGGAAGAGCAGTCTTGCACCTCTCAGATTTGCATCCCAACCCGTTGGGTTACGAGCTATTCTGATGGGGGGGCTCGCTCCACCTCTCCTGTTCATTGTGAGTTGGTGTAACGATGTTGGCTTTGGTGGGACACTTCTGAGCGTGTCCATTCAGGACAAATTGCTCAAAGCAGGGCAGTTACAGCCCAAGGCAAACCAAACCAGCCAGACAGAGAAGACCTTGGTATCACCCCACTGGCTAACCATAAGTCACACAAGCAATTCCCTTAGACACTCCAGTTTCCCAGTATCACCGCCAGTGCCACTCGTTATGGGGACGACTGGTTGTGAAAACCAACACCCCAGTAAAAGAACAAAGGTTCTCCCGATCCCAAAGGACCAAGCCCCAGGTCAATATACAAATCAGATCTTACCCACAAATCACACTGTTGCCAAACCTTTAGAATCTAAAATCTAAAGGTTTATCCATAAAAGGGAAAAGATCTAGATACACAGGTACATAGCCAATATTCATAACTTCAGCTACAAAAATGATACACACATACCGATAGCATAATCATAATTAGCAAATCATAACCTTTCCATAGACCCCTTACATGACAACCTTTGTACAATATTTGCTGCAAATATGTAATGGTGGTTGCACCAGTGATTGATACGGTCATAGGTTATATTAATAACCTCACAGTTGGACCACAGAGAGAAAGCAGAAGCATGAGACTGGCTCTGTAGCCTGGTGACTCGAGCACTCCCCCGGGACGTGGGGATCCAGTCCCCTGCTCCACTGACTCTTTAGTTATCGGAAGTGCACCAGCCACGCCGGGAGAGATTGACGAGCCCCATCTCAGACTGTCCCATAGCCCAGTGGTTGAGAGGTGGCAGATCCCTGTTCAGATCCCTTTCTTTACTGGGGGAGGAGGGACTTGAGCCAGGGGGGTCACTCATGCTCCAGGTGAGCATCCTAACCACTGGGCTAAGAGTTATAAGTGGGGGGAGGGGTGTCTTGCTCTTCCAACCCCCCCCCCCCCCCACCAGCTGCTGTGTGTAAACTCACCTCCAGGGCTGCCTCTGAGCACGCCTGCCGGATCAGATCCTGCCTGCGAGGTAGGCGGCTTGACGTCTGTCTTCCCTGGTTCATGAATCGCTGCGGTGCTCAGATGGGAGATGGGCATCTGGGCACCTACAGGGGTCAGCAATGCATGTGCCCAGAGGCAGGAACGCAGATGCCGAGAGAAATTTTGCCTGCAAATATGTCGGTGCCAAGCATAGTCACCTACGGGGCCAGTGGGAATTTGGTGATTCACAGTGGAGCCTTAAACTGGGATTTAGGTGCCTAAATACAGATTTAAGTGCCTGGGGTTTAGGCACTTTTGTGAATCTCAAAGCCATAGCGCCTCCATTCCTCACATGTACAGTGAGTGTAACAGCCCTGCCCTGCCTCCTGGGGGTGTTCTGAGGATAAATACATCAACCATTGGGGGGTGTTCAGACATACGGGGCCAGGGGCCAGATAAGGAGAGCTTCAGAGAGCTAGAGCAGAGCCAAACGTGCTCTCAAAACACACACAGTTAAATAAAACATTAATATTTTTCCTGCAGTCAATAGAGGTTTATTTTGTGTAGGGTTTCAATAAAAGCCAATTTCTCTTGCTAATGACCAATGACAGTCTCCCCTGCCCTCCTTGGAAGCTGCTGCTGGTCATTTTCATAAGGCAGCATCGTGAAAAAAGGGAATACTTTCCATTGCAATGTTATCATTCCCCTGTGGAACTCGCTGCTGCAGGATACCATGGAGGCAAGTTGATTAGTGAGGATTACAAAGAAGGGATTGTAACATTGATACAGCTGAAGGCAGCCCCTGCGGTCACAGTAACCAGGAGAAACTTCTAAGGGTTTGCAGTCCTCATGCTTCAGGGCATGAGCTGGTTGGCGGTCAGGAAGGAATGTATTGCATGGCACAGGTGTGGTATGTTCGGTAAGGGGAGGGTCCCGGTCATTAATATCTGCCTCTGTAGCTTTTGACACTGGTTGCTGTCAGCGACGGGAGGATAGACAAGATGGGCCATGTGGAGGAAGCAGGGTACTAGTCCCTGCCACATGGTGCCTCTGATCATTTGAATTGTAACAGCTCTCCTATGAAAAGAGCTATCATCCCCATTTCACTGATGGAGAAACTGAGGCACAAGAAGGTCACCCAGGGACAGGGCTGGGGTTAGAAGCCAGGAGTCCTGGTTCCCAGTCCTCCCTAAATCCCATTCTCCCCATTTTTTATTTAAATCCTGGAGGAGTCCCAAGCCCATATCTGTTTTGTATCAGCTGTCATCTTTGATGTGCAATAGCTGTGACCTGGAGAGTGGCCTGGGAACTAACACAGCAAGAGGGGCGGAGGGAGCTGGGCATCGGCTTTGGCCCGGCTGTCTGAGAGCATCAAGCTGCTCCTTTCCTATTGTGTTTTCCAGGATGCTCGCCGCCGAGCTGGTTCCGCTTCCCCTGCTCGGATCGGGGCCAGAAGAGAGTCGGGCACCGCACGTGCCTTTGGAACGACAAGCTCTATCTTGTGGGGGGCTTTGGCCCAGATGGGAAGACCCCTTGCCCTGAGATCTGTGTCTTAGAGATCCCCTAGTGAGGAAGAGGAGAGAGATGAGGGCTGGCACCCTCCTCACCCTTTCACTGGCAATCGCGCCGCTCCTGCAACCAACCCTGAGAGCCAGCTCTGTTTATATGTAATAAAAGTGCCCCGTGTTGGCCCAGCTCCCCCTCCTCTCCGCAGGGAGCTGCACGCTGGCACCAGGGATTTAACTCAAACACAGAGAGAGATTGGGGAGAAAAGGTTTCTTTGTTAAAGAGTCAGACGCGCACCCCTCCCCCCCCCACACCAGTCTCTAGGAACACGCAGTCGGCTCTCTGCAGCCTTCAGCACAGCCAGGAGAGGCCAGGTGTGGTGGTGCTGACATGTCTCGGGAGGAAAGTAAGCGGGGGAAAAAGAAACCAAACATGGCTGATTGGGGTAGGTCTTGGTGATCTGCCGAGAGCGGGGAAAGGGCAGGGAGCTGTTCTCCCCCCCATGGATCACCGTTAAAATAAAGCCTTCCACCCTCTTGAGAATTCATCAGAGGAAACGACTGGCCGGCCTGGCCCTTGTCCGAGGCAGGGCCGGGAAACAGCCTGGTGCTAGAGCCAGGCCTGTAGAACGAAAGCTGCTCCCTAGTTCGCATGTGAAATGACTTGAGGGGAGTGAACGGGCGAGTGCCTGCACCAGCAGCCCCCAGAAAGGAGGCTGCGCCCTCCAGCACCCAGACTGAGCTCGCCGAGGTTTCAAGCCGCGCCGTCGGCGGATCGCTTAGTGCGGCCAGCCCGGCCCTCAGCTCATGCCAGGAGAAAGGACCTTGGCTTCCGTACAGCTCTCACGGCATCACAGCCAGAAACTTTCCCACATTCGTATGCCAAGTGAGCGCCTTGTAAATGAAGAGTCCTCTGCTGAGACAAGTCCCTGGCCAAAGGACTTGGCGTCAATCACCTCCTAAAAATAACTCGGGCCCGTGTTTTGTTTCCCCATCAGAGCATGATACAACGGGGCATCACGCCCTCTCGCACTCTTCTGCCAGCCATGTGGTCCTGCAGATGTACCCCATCCTACGGGGGGGCCATATGTGAACACCACTTCCCTTGCGGGGGGCACACTCAGCAAAGGGCCAGGGGCGAGGGCTGGTCTCCTGCCCCTCCCAGAAGGTCACAGCTGAGGCTCGGGGGTCGGGAAGCAAAGGGCAGCTTGATGTCGCCTCGGGATGCTGTAGAGGAGCAAAGAGAACCAGCCTTGCTGGGGAGGGGAGGGGGAAGAGGATTCCTGCTCTAACATGCGCCTGCCCACGCCCAGCTGTGCTCACCCTCTGTATGTTCCAGCCCTTTCCACCAGCCCCAGGGCTGGCTTGTCTAGTTCAGCTGTCAGCTCGTTGATGCAAGGACTGGTCTCCCAGCGTGTTGTGTGTGCAGCATCCAGTGCAGGAGCCCCGATCTAAGCTGGGGGTCCCGTTAGCACTACTGGACTACATGCACTAACTGTTTCAGACTCTCTGCAAACTCAGGCGGGCATCTCTGCAGCGGAGGTGGGTTTTCTTTGCACTCATAACACCTAGAGATTGAGTTTTTAAAAATGGCTTCTGCTGAGACTGTGGAGAACAAGGTCTGTGCGTGCCCCACCCCCTCCCTCATGTTCTGAAATCAAGCCCCAAAACTCTGGGCTGAACTGCCAACGTCATCTCCCAGCAATCACGGGGGTCACTTGGCTGGACTCTCTGGGGTCACAGCTCCACAGTCCTGGCCTGGAATCAGGAGAGATTAGCACAGATTGGGTCCAGGCTACTTCTACCCAGCAGGTCACAGAGAGTTTGTCTCCCACTCCTGGCTTAGCTCCAGTCATCCATTCCCCACTGGCAGTGCAGGAGTGTTTTATTTCAGGCCCAGGATTGCAGTTTCAGCAGGGAGCACGGGTGGACTGGTGAACCTCAAACGACCACGGCCCAGGCTATTGCAAACTGGGTTTTGGCCTGGAAAAGCCAAGCCAGCACCTGAGTGGGCTGGGAGGATAGGAACAGAAGGCTGGATCCTCTGCGGATATAAAGGGGGCAGCACCATGCATCCATCAGCTAAGGAGCTGGACAAGAATAGGTAGCGCCCATGGTTCTATTTCACCAAAAACTGCACCACAGCTAACGTGCTGCGGCAGGGCTGGCTGGGCTGTAAGAGCAGTGGTTTTCAAGCTTTTTTTTCCTGGCCACCGAGTTGAAGACAATTGTTGATGCCCATGACCCAGCGGAGCTGGGGATGAGGGGTTTGGGGAGTGGGAGGGGCTCAGGGCTGGGGCAGAGGGTGGGGGTGAGGGCTGCGGAGTTTGGGGTGCAGGAGAGTGCTTGGTTTGTGGGGGCTCAGGGCTGGGGCAGGGGGTGCAGGCTCTTGGGTGGGGCTGGGGTGTGTGGGGTGCAGGCAGGGGCTCTGGGTTTGTGGGGGCTCAGGGCTGGAGTGCAGGCTCTTGGGTGGGGGTGGGGGGGTGGGGTGCAGGCAGGGGCTCTGGGTTTGTGGGGGCTCAGGGCTGGGGCAGGGGATTGGAGTGCAGCTCCCGGTCAGTGGTGCAGCGGGGGTGATAAGGCAGGCTTCCCGCCTGTCCTGGCACCGCGGACCACGCTGCGTCCCAGAAGTGGCCAGCAGCAGGTCTGGCTCCTAGGTGGAAGCAGGCAAGTGGAGCCATGTGGATCTCACCTGTGGGTACCCCCCCATACACACACACCGCCCCCAGCTCCCATTGGCTGGCTTCCGGCCAATGGGAGTGCAGAACCAGTGCTCTTGGCGGGGGCAGCACACGGAACCCTGCAGCCGCCCCGCCTAGGAGCCGGACCTGCTGCTGGCTGCATCCAGGGCTCAGTGTGACGTCAGAACAGGTAGGGACTAGCCTGTCAGCCGGGCAGCACTGCCAACGAGACCTTTAACTGCCCGGTCGGCAGTGCTGACCAGAGCTGCTGCGACCCAGTGCCTTCCATTCCGCAACCCAGAACTGGGTAGAGCAGCTGCAGTGATTCAGCCTAGAGAAAACCAGCTGCAAATTCTCCAACCTGGGATGCACCCCAGCCTCCCGCGTTCTTGTGCTAACACTAAACGGAGGCGCCAGTTGCAGGATCTCTGCCGGTGGAGGCCAAGCTGTTGAAATTCAAGTCCTCTCTCTAAAAGCCTGTCAAAAAAGCAAACAGAATACTGGGAATAATTAAGAAAGGGATAGATAATAGGACAGAAATATCACGTTGCCTCTATATAAATCCATGGTACGCCCACATCTTGAATACTGTGTGCAGATGTGGTTGCCCCATCTCAAAAAAGATATATTGGAATTGGAAAAGGTTCAGAAAAGGGCAATAAAAAATGATTAGGGGTATGGAACAGCTTCACTATGAGGAGAGATTAATAAAACGAACTTTTCAGCTTGGAAAAGAGACAACAAAGGGGGGATATGAAAGAGGTCTATAAAATCATGACTGGTATAGAGAAAGTAGATGAGGAAGTGTTGTTTACTACTTCTCATAACACAAGAACTAGGGGTCACCAAATTAAATGAATAGGCAGCAGGTTTAAAACAAGCAAAGGGAAGTATTTCTTCACACAACACACAGTCAACCTGTGGAACTCCTTGCCAGTGGATGTCTTGAAGGCCAACACTATAACAGGGTTCAAAAAAGAGCTAGATAAGTTCATGGAGGACAGGTCTACCAATGGCTATTAGCCAGAATGGGCAGGGATGGTGTCCCTGGCCTCTGTTTGCCAGAAGCTGGGAATGGGCGACAGGGGATGATGGATCACTTGATGATCACCTGTTCTGTTCATTCCCTCGGAGGCACCTGGCATTGGCCACTGTCAGAAGACAGGATGCTGGGCTAGATGAACCCTTGGTCTGACCCAGTAGGGCCATTTTTGTATCAGATCTAAAAGCGAGCGAACATCAAATACAGTCAGTTTGCATTAAGCAAGAGCTGAGTGATGAATGCTTGAAATTCTGTAGTTCCCAGCTGTCGACTTGTTTGCCCCACCATGTGTCCTATTTCTAGATGCATCCTGGGGGTTCAGGATGTCAAACCCTTCAGCCTCCTTCCTTGGGCAGTTCGTAGCATCACCAAGTCTAGGCTGATCCAATTCAATCATCATCGGGATGTGGGCCATGCCGCGGCTGCAGACTTCCCTGCTTAGCTGTGTGCTTTTGGGCTGTACCTTTTTAAAGATCAACATGCTCAAGTTTCTGGCTGGGGAGATCTTCCCAGTGGCATTTTAGGGAACTGGACAGGTTTGCGTTAGGCCAGGGATTAGACTGAACTGGGAGATGTCCCAAACTGCAATCTCCCTTCAGCAGCGGGGGCCGCAGAGCTGTGAAAGCAATATCCTTTCACCGTGTCATGGAAGTGGAGCTGCTCTGGGCAAAGTTACAAACCCTGCGTGCTGGCCTGGCGATTGTGATGTTACTGGAGGACTAGATTGGTTTGGTTTAATGAGGGTGCAGCTGTAAGGAATAACAGCCCCAGCTAAGCTATTTCCCAGCAAACACGTGAGAAGTCAAGAGACAGTGTCAGGCTGGGAAGAGGCCTGGGAACCAGCTGGTAGCAGCTTGAAAAGAGATCAGAGCCCTCAAG
Organism: Mauremys reevesii; assembly: GCF_016161935.1. Lineage (NCBI taxonomy): Eukaryota > Metazoa > Chordata > Testudines > Geoemydidae > Mauremys > Mauremys reevesii. The sequence goes on along the minus strand of NC_052646.1, from coordinate 8,946,255 downwards.
TTCAAGGCCAGATCAGCTAGACCCCTCTAGCACAGGCCATTAAACACAACTCCTGAACAACAAGCCGACACCCAGAATGAGACCATTGCACGCGTGCGTTGTGGGGGAGCTGTTCAGGGAGGTCGTTGGGGGAACTGGCGTATGTGAAGTCAGGCCTGGCTTGGGGAGGGCAATGTCTTAGGTAAGACAGGCCTAGGTATAGACCGGCTGTCATTTGAAATCCACCCCCCGCAGTAAGCCTGGGGTTTAAGATGCGGCTTGGTTGCTGCATTCAGCACTGGGCCCAGCTGCCGAAGGGAAGAACCTGTTGGGGAAGCGCAGCTGAGCTGCAGGGGGCTGGGGCCCAAGGCTCAGGCGAAAGGTAGGACAATCGCAGGACTCTGCGGCAGGAGAGCTGACGGCCTGAGGGTGGGGGCAGTCAGAGCAGGTTCCGAGATGCCTCTAGCCCTGTCCCCGTGACACCGAGCTCTGCTAGAGCCAAGCAGCCCCCACTGATGAGCCGCCTGGGAGACAATGGCCACAGATGGGGAAAATCAGCTTCGTCGATGAGCATCAGATGCATCCAGCAGGGATCCCAGACCCCGGCCTCAGCTCAGACCTTGGGAAGATGCTGCCAAGACCATTGGGTCTCGTGGGGTTTTAAGGACACGGGGGGTGCTGCTGGCAGGGCCAACGCTCTCATCCTTGGTTCGGTTCCTGAGCCCGCAGGTGGCCAGGCCAGTGGGAGCAGGCCATGGACTTGCTCGTTCTCAGTTCTGGAAGGCAGCAAGTAGCGGCAGCGCAGCAGCTTGCAGATGCAGGGCGTAGCTGCCTAGGAACCCCAGCACGTGGTGGCGTCCGAGGCGAGAGTTTCTGCAGAGAGCAGACGTTGCGACCTAACACAATTCTTCACAACCCCCCTGATTTTCCATAAAACCGTGGATGGAAAATTCTCCACCAGCCCTAACTGGAAGGCTCCCGGTGACTTTCCCTGCTGGTGGCAGGGACCAGCCGGGAGAAGATTCCCATGGAACGAAACAGGTGCGATGCAGCCACCCTGACTCCCATTCCTCCACATGGCCAATGCTGCGGCCAGGCAGCACATCTGGCTCCGTTTGTTGCCAGGGGGCTGATTAGACTCATTTGTCACTTGCCGCCAGCCGGGACTTCGGAACAGGAGCCTCTCCCCAAGACAGGGGCCTCCCAGGACCTCTCCCGCAAGCGGGATGGTCAGCCGGCTGGAGGCCCCGGTGGTGGGCCGCAGATCCTTGTGCTTTCTACCCAGCAGCTCAAATCCAGCTACGGCAAGGCTGCGAGGGATGCCTGCTCGCTCGCGTACGAGACCCGCGGCTCAGTGTAGCTCCTGGAAGCAGGCATCCGCATAAAAACCCCAGTGTGGCATCTGCTCCCACCCCAGCAATATCGGCAGAGCTCAAGGAACCATCCCTTCCCGGTAGCTGGTGCCCCTGCTCAGTGGGCAAAAACTAACCTCTGGGGGGCCAGTCCATCCCCTCCCCCAGCCCCACATTCACCTAAGCTCGTGACAGAAAAATGTTTATTTAACATAAAAAATATTACAAGAGCGACACCAAATAATAAAGTTAAGCCTCAGAGGTCGGGGAGGGGGAGGGGTGCAGAAAGTCCTTTGGGAAGGGGCCAGGTCACAATGGTCTCCCTCCTAGGAGACCAGGACCCCGGCGGAGCTGGTCTTGGCTCCCGCCCCGTCGGCGCTCTCCTTGGGTGGTGGTTTTTGGTCGTCCTCCCCCATCACGCGGATGTTGTGCTTCTCCCGGAACTCGTTCAGCTCCTGGCCCTTCGCCTGCAGCTGCTGGGTCAGGGTCTCGATGATTTTGTTGATCTGCAGGGTTGGAAGCAGGGAGGGAGGGAATCAGTCAGGGCTGGGGTGCAGGGTGGGCACTGGCACGCACCTCCCTCCACTCCCCTAGGGTGGGCAAACTTTTTGGCCTGAGGGCCACATTTGGGAGTATGAATTGTATGGTGGGCCATGAATGCTGACAAAATTGAGGTTGGGGTGTCGGAGGGGGTGAGGGCTCTGGTTGGGGGTGTAGGAGGGTGCTCTGGGGCTGGGACCGAGGGGTTTGGAGGGCAGGAGGGGGATCAGGGCTGGGGCAAGGATTTGGGGTATAGGGAGAGGCTCAGGGGGACAGGCTCCAAGCAGAGCTTACCTCAAGCAGCGGCATGTCCCTTCTCTGGCTCCTACGCGGAGGCGCAGCCAGGCGGCTCTGCGCGCTGCCCCATCCGCAGGCACCGCCCCGGCAGATTCCATTGGAGTGCATAGGAGCCAGAGCGGGCCCATGCTGTGGCTTCCAGGAGCCGCGTGGGACAGCCTCTGACCCAGCGCCCCGGAGCGGGGCAAGCCCCAGACCCCTCTCCCCAGCAGGAGTTCACAGGCTGCCTTAAAACGGCTCTGGCCCGTGGGCCATAGTTTGCCCACCCCTGGTCTATTGCAACCCCAGGCTGAACAGTGCCATCCGCTCCTCTCCATGTATGATGGCAGGGCCACTTAACCCCAGGCCGGTGTGTATGGCCAGAAACCCCTTCACCACCACCCCACACTGGCCAGGAGTGGGACATCACAGGGGAGCGTATGGCAGCGGGTCGGTCAGTTAGCGAGGGGACAGCAGCTGTGGTCACTGTGAGGCAGGCACTGCTGCTCCCAGCTCCCTGAAGGGGAAAGGGAAGCAATCAGCACAGCCCCACCGGAGACCAACAATTAAAATTAGGAATGGAGAAGAGCCCAAGCACAGGAGCCCGGACGCCTGGGTTCTATTCCTGTCTCGGTTACTGACTCGCTGCAACAGCCCAACCTGGGAAAACGTGGAAACTGTAATATTTTAATGAAAAATACACGCGACTCAGTGTCCCCACTCACACTCTGTGCTACGCCCTGGGTGTGAAGGGGTTAATTGCTCCTTTGGGACAAGGGATGGCTGGGTAGGGTCTCTTTGGGACTCAGGGCTAGGAGGTTCCACAGGGCTGGGAGGTTCCACTGAAATCCAGTAGACACTGATCCTCTCCAGCTCCCACACAGAGTCCCACGGAGAGGGGTCCAGCACCTCCCCACTCCCAGACACGACGCCCCGTCCACCCCTGCACTAATCACGTCACCCGCATTACCTGCTCTTTGTTGCTCTCCAGGGCAGGGAGGACCTCCTTGACGGTGCGCTCCACCAGCACCCCGCCCACCATGCGGTAACACTTGCGGGTGGGGTCCACGTCTCGCAACGTGTCGATGACCAGGCTGTGGGAAAGGCAGACGCTGCTGAAGTCCCTCCAGACACTGTGGAGACCATACGGCCAGGGCTGCAGATCCATAGGGCCTGGCCACGTGGGATAGTCTCAGGCCCAGCTTACCCTATACCCAGGTCTCTGTGTTCAGAGTCACGATGGGATCAGGGCCCAAAGCAAGCCCCACATGCCAAGGCCAAAGCCCTACATCTCCACCAGATGCCATCACCATCACCCTGACTATGGCTGGTAAAGCCCATTAGGCCAACGATGATTTCCAACAGCGCGTTGGTTCTTTGGGTGCCTTCTCCCAAGGTCCCAGCTCTCACCATGATCTCCAGGCAGCCTGGCCCAGAACCTCCTTCCTCCTGCCCCCCACCAGGGGGGTGACTCATTTCTGTGGCTGCTGTGCTGTTCTCCAGGCTCCCTCGCTCACCCGCCTACAGCCCCCAACGACCTGGACTCCAGCTTTGCCCCCCTCCCTTCCCCATCTGGCCCCACTGACCAGTCCAGGGAGCACACAGTGGAATCCAATTCAGGATCCCCTGCAGGGGGCGCTGGCGGGCAAGAAGCAGCAGCAGGCAGGTGCCGTGGGGAGCTGAAAGGGATGGCCCTCTTGGGGTGCCAGCTGGGACCTGGGAGACCCTAGTTCAACTCCTGACTCCACCAGAGTCCCTGTGCGACCCTGGGCCAGGCCCTCAGAGTCTCTGGGCCTCAGAGATTGATTTGGGTTCTGTGCAAGAGCAGGGGTGGGGCCCGTCTCACCGAGCCACCAAGATCAGGGCCACGCAGGGCCGCCCAGAGGGGGGGCAAGTGGGGCAATTTGCCCCAGGCCCCAGACCCCGCAGGGGCCCCCACGAGAGTTTTTCGAGGCTCCTGGAACGGGATCCTTCACTCACTCCGGGGGCCCCGGAAAACTCTTGCGGGGCCGGGCCCCAGAGCTTCTTCCGCTCCGAGTCTTCGGCAGCGGGGGGTCCTTCCGCCCTCGAATTACTGCCGAAGACCCGGCACTTCGGCGGCGGGTCCCGCTTCGGCGGTAATTCAGCAGCAGGGGGTCCCCGCCGCGGGTCTTCGAGGCACTTCGGCGGCGGGTCCCGGAGCGGAAGGGCCCCCCACCGCCGAAGACCCCAGGCCCCCTGAATCCTCTGGGCGGCCCTGGGGCCACGCCGTGTCCGGTCGGCCCCTGTGCTGAGCCGTGGGGGATCTGGGAGAAGGGCCACGTGCTGCGCAGCTGGGGCTCCGGGCGAGGCCACGGCGGCTGCCCCAGGCTGGCGGGTCAGAGGGCAGCTCAGCGCGGGGGAGGGGGGCCCGATCCTGCCCCCACCTGTGCTCGTTCAGCTCCAGCTCCAGCTCCGCCGCCTTCGAGGCCAGGCCCCGCTGCTCCTGCCGCAGCCGGTTGAACCCGGCCACCACCTGCAGGGAGACGGGAGGGTCAGTCGGGGAAGGGGGGGACCCACTCAATAGACACCCCCCCCCTTCGGGTGCGATGGGCCCGCCCGGCACACACCCCCCCCCCCAAATCGGGTGAGATGGGCTCGCCCGGCACACACCCCCCCAATCGGGTGCGATGGACTCGCCCGGCACACACACGCCCCCCCCCCCGCCTCCATCGATGGACCCGCCCGGTACCTGCTCCGCCGTCAGGGCTTTGCCGGTGGACGGGGCTGTCGGTGCGCTCTTGCTCTTTCCACTGTCCGCCATCTTCCCGCCACTTCTGCGCATGCTCCGTTCCTCCCAACTTCCGGGGTCACGACCCCCCCGGCCGGGAAAAAAGAGGCCTTTGGGCGCCATATTTGTTTGGGGCACGTGCCCCTAGCGCCGCTCCTGGGCCGCCGCCTGCGTTAGGGGCCCTTCCGGCTCGCTTGGACCTTGCTCCGGTCTCCGCCCCCCGCAGGCTTCCGGCGGCGTCGGTCCGGGGGAGCCAGGAGCGGCCTCGCCCACCCGCCGGCTACTCTGGGGGCTGGGCCTGAGGAGCCGGGTCGCCCCGTCCCCGCGGCCTGCTCCATGTAACGGCCCCGCTCGCTGGGGGGGCGGTTACCCTGGGGGCTGGGGCCGGGCAGGCAGCGCAGGGGGCGGGGCGGTGGGGGGTTACCCTGGGGCTGGGGCCTGGGGCCTGGCAGGCAGCGCAGGCGGGGGGTTACCCTGGGGCCTGGCAGGCAGCGCAGGCGGGGTTACCCTGGGGCCTGGCAGGCAGCGCAGGCGGGGGGGGGGGTTACCCTGGGGGCTGGGGCCTGGCAGGCAGCGCAGGCGGGGGGGGGGGGTTACCCTGGGGCCGGGCCGGGGGCGGGGGGGTTACCCGGGGGCCTGGCAGGCGGTGCAGGCGGGGTCGGCCAGTGGGGGGTGCTGCCCTGGGGGGGGCGTCGCGGGGGGGTGCGGGGCACGAGGCGATAGGGCGGGGCTGGCCCAAGAGCCCCTGGTGCGGGGCGGCCTCTGCTCCCGCTGCTTTTGTCTGTCCGGTGCGGCCCATTTCCTTGGCAGTCAGCAGAGGGTCTGATCTCGCCATTGCATTTCTGTCCATCCAGAGACCAAGATTTCAGTGCAACAAAATATTGGGTCTGGGTTTTTCCATTACAAACTCCGCTCCCGTCCAGGCCGGCGGCCCCTGGGATAACTGCAGACCTGGCGTCAGTCCCCAGAGCCCCACAGGCCAGAGTTGAAAGGGGAAGGGACTTTGCGTCAAACTGTTTAAAGCTCAGATTTGTGTTGATGCCATTTTGACTTCAACAGCAAATGCACATCTTGGCTAACGGAAGCCTTTCTTAACGATACAACACCCCTGCCCTTCGATTAAGTTGTTCGAGGTTTCTGCTCTCCGTAGATTCTTATGCCGTCATGCTCGTCGCCGGCGTAGGAGCACCTTCCGGTCATGCATTAAGCAATTGCCGGGCATCTGGCATGCATGGTTTGTTCTCTTACCCTCTCCCTTGGAGAATTAGTGTGTGCAGTGGATGGTTTTGCTTTGGTAAGGTTTGCTGTTATGGTTGGAGGCAGGTTGTTGGGGGTATTTTCACATGCACGTTGAGAAGACAAGCTCAAAGTTCACTGAGCCCTCCCATAGCTCCTTCAACCAACCCTGGGGCGAGGAGGCCAGACTTGACCTTCCTGCTGAGATAAACCACTGAACAGCAAGAAACTGGTTTCTTGTCTCTGGCTGCCTGAGCCACCTTCTTGGGGCCACGTTTCTAGGATGGTCAGTCCAGGAAGCCTCTCGGGTCAGATGTTCAGGGGAAGTGGCTGCAAAAGGGACATGAATCTGGATGAAAGAGTATTGATGTTTGTTGGCACAGGTAGTTTGGAAAGCTTCTCGAGGACTGTGCCAAGCTGTGATACTGAGTGCCGGGCTGGTGTGTTGTGGTACGGTTGTTCAGGAGCATAGAATCATAGAATCTCAGGGTTGGAAGGGACCTCAGGAGGTATCTAGTCCAACCCCCTGCTCAAAGCAGGACCAATCTCCAACTAAATCAAGCATTTGGGCTGGCCAGGCTGGTGTGTTGTGATAGGGGTGTTTGTGAGCACTAGGCTGGCTGTGTTCGTTTGTTACGGTAGGGTTGCTCCTGAGCACCACGCTGTGGTGTTATGGTAGGGTTGTTATTGAGCACTGGGATGGTTTGTTGTTGTAGGGTTGTTCCTGAACACCAGGCTGGTTTGTTATGGTAGGATAGTTCATGAGCGCTGGGCTGGCTGTGCTCATTTGTTGTGGTAGGGTTATTCCTGAGCTCTGTGCTGGTGTGTTGTGGTAGGGTTCTTCCCATTTCCCATTATTATTATTATTTATTATTATTTTCTATTGAGAAGGGAGACACTGATCTTCTTTTAAATCATTTCTCCCCCGCCCTCACCTCCACCCATCACCCCGGGCCCCCATCAGCAGGCAGCATCAGGTCTCCAAGGAGAGGGGTTAGTCTGGGCCTCTTGGTGCAGCGGTTAAACAGAATCATTAACCCCACTTTTCCTGTGCATCCCCCAGGCTGAGAGCAGTGATCCAGACCCCCCTGTGCCCGCTGCACCGTGCCTTTCGCCAGGCTCCCGGGAGACAGCTGCGAAGGATCCCATCCTGCCCAGCCAGCCGCAGGTACGATGGGCATGGTTGTGGGGAGTTGGGCACCTGGGGAGAGTTGGAGGAAGCTGATCCCCAATTCTCTAAGGCCTTTGCATAGGCGTCCTGTCCAAGGCCATCTCTGGGAGGACCCTTTACACTCCTGTCCAGCAACACGGCATCTCCACCGGGGCCATAGAGAGCTGGGCTGGCTCTGGGCTGGCTCAGCCATCTGCCCCTCCCCTGATCAGTCCGTTCCACTCTCCTCTTGTTTCTGGCCCCCAGCGCTGCCCTGCTGTCCTGTGCCCCTTGGCAGCCTGGCATCATGGCTGCCACTGCGCTGAAGCCCCTCATCGCCGTGTGCCAGCTCACCTCCACGCCCGACAAGGAGCAGAACTTCGCCAGCTGCTCACAGCTCATCCAGGAGGCAGCGCAGCGTGGCGCCTGTGTCGTCTTCCTCCCCGAGGCCTTCGACTTCATCGGCAGCAACACGCAAGAGACCCTGAGCCTGGCCGAGAACCTGGAGGGGGCCCAGATTCAGCGCTACGCCGGCCTGGCCAGGTACGGCTCTGTACGACGGAAGAGTAGCACAGGCGGCACTGAGAGATCCCTTTCAGGGCCAGGGCAGGATTGGGCCCACTCACTTAGCCCGGCCTTGTTCAAATGGCCTGTGTGATGGGGCTCTCGCCCCATCCCTGGGGAGCTGCCCCACGGCTGTACTCTGCTTTCCAGCCAAACGGTGATCCAGCTTCGTTTTGCCCTGTTCTCACTATTTCACCCCCGTGTACCGCCCTGTCTATCCCTGGTCTGGCTGGAACTTGCTCCCCTTGCTTTGAAGCTTCCCCCATTGTCACTGCCGATTGTTCCTGAACACCCTTCACTCTGTCATTATCGCTCTGGAAGCAAGGGACTCGGTGTGGGAGCTGGCAGGAATGATCTACCCTGGGTGGTGCCAGATCTCTGAACGGTCAGACCCTCAAGGGGGAGAGGTTGGACGTGACCAGAACCCCGTCGGGAAGGGCCCTAGCGGAGCCGATGGGGCAGGGGAGGAGGAGAAGCAGCAAAGCGAAGCTGGTTAGGGTTCACCGCAGGCCTCCCAGCCTCGACAGCGTCTCTCTGAATGGCAGCGTGTACCACAGCTGCTCTCGTCGGGACAGGCTGTGGAGCCCGTCTGCTCTGGCTGCCGGTTCGGGCACTGTCCCCATCTGGGACTCAGTCCTGTTCCTGTTGGACAGACGTGGCTGGCAGTAGCCGGCAGATGGGCCGAGTGCTGAGTGAGCCGTGGACCCCGCGCTATCCTCTGGCGGGGCCTTGGCAGGGCGGGAGGGCAGCTTGCCCTGGGCTGCAGCCGCTCTGGGGGTTGAGGCTGTTAGGCTCCAGAGTCACTGCTTGGGCACGCGGGGGGCAGGGAGGGTCCAGGGAGGGCTCCAAGCTCCGTGTGTAACACGGGTGCATCTGTGCCTGGCAGGGAGTGCGGCGTGTGGCTGTCTCTGGGCGGCTTCCACGAGAGAGGCGAGGACTGGGCCAGCACCCGGAGGATTTATAACTGCCACCTGCTCCTGGACCCCACAGGTGAGAGCGTCGGGCGCCGCGCCAGCCCCTCCCTGCAGGGAGATCTCCTGGCACTGCCCTTTGTGCCCACTGGCCTGGCTCCGAGCCCCTGCAGTTGTGGGATAACCGATGGATGTGAAGGGGTCACTGCTGTCTGCCTGTTGTCGCCGTGCCTGGTGTGGGTCACAGCTGAGAGGGCCAATCTCAGGTCAGACTAGGCGGACGCTCCCACACTCAGGGTATAGTCTAGAATTAGATTTAACCAGAGCTGCAACAAATGTGTGTTCCTGGATCGCCGTAGGTTTCAGAGCAGCAGCCGTGTTAGTCTGTATCAGCAAAAAACCGAGGAGTCCTTGTGGCACTTTAGAGACTAACAAATTTATTTGGGCATAAGCTTTTGTGGGCTAAAACCCACTTCATGGGATGCATGCAGTTCTCTATGTATATATCTCTTCCTACTGTGTTTTCCACTGCATGCATCCGATGAAGGGGATTTTAGCCCACGAAAGCTTATGCCCAAACACATTTGTTAGTCTCTAAGGTGCCACAAGGACTTCTTGTTTTTTGCGGGGTTTTTTTGGCTTCCCATACTAGCTTAACCCAGAGCCGCAGACAGTCCCTGTAGACATTCCAGCCTATATCATCACCCTGGCAGACTAGACTTCTGTGAGGAAAGGTTATTAAAACAGATCAGTGGATGCTCAGGACCTTAAATCAAAGACAACACTGCAGCCAATCCTTTAGTAAACTAACTAAAGATTGATGAACTAAGAAAAAGGAATGAGGGTTATTAAAAGGCCAGAACAAATAAAAGTTGGATCAAACTCCGTTGTCCAAAATGAGAGCAGGATGTTAAATCTGCTAGTTGTCTCTAAGTCTCCCTGGGTTGGCCAAATAGTTTTGGGGACCTCAGTCCATTTATTTGAAATTTCCCCAGTTAGAATTCACCAGTCCTGAGATGAGGTAGGAAAGAGGTGGTGAGGGGCCGTTGGTCTCCCTCTTTATATCTTGAGCCATTTTGCTGGAAAAATCCTGGCTGTGTCATGGGTCAGACAGTTCCATGGCATACGTGCTTTGCCATCTGTCCTGGATGTGAACTACAAATTTTGCTGGCACCGCCTATGCACATGCAGTCTGAGGGGGCTTTGTGGCAACATGCAGAGGCCCCTATTTACAGTTCTTTTGTTATACCTGAAGAGCCAGCCTGTGGGCGTTTCCCAGATATACAACATGTTTGAGTTACAAATAATATACCAGAATTTCATAACTCCACACACAGTGTCAATACACACATTATAACAGGATAATAATACTCAGCGGCTTACAACTTTTCCCGTGATCCCTCACAATACATACTTTGAACAAGATTTATCACACTTTTGTAAAAGTGGTGACCACATTAGTGTAGACTGTCACCTTTCCCTTTAGACAGCATCACACACATGCTGGCAGCTCGGGGCCAGGGCATGAACCGGATCCCTGATTCATCTAGGCTGGGAAGAAGGAGGCAATGTGGGAGTCAGGACTCCTGGGTTTTATCCCCAGCTCTGTCCTTTGCTGGGGACGTCCCTTCCCCTTGCCTCCAATGGGGACAATGCTGCTGACCCACCTCCTAGAGGCTGTGGGGAGGAGTCAGTGGTGGGGTTGCAAAGCAATGGAGATCTCACCTGGCCAGCGCTGCAGAGCATGGGATGTTGGCCGTTTCCCCTGACCCCCCTTCTCCTAGTGATTCTCCAGAGGTAGGGGAATGCCCATGCTGCCTGCAGTTTCCTCTCCCCCTCATCCCCAGGGCACATCGTGGCCACGTACAGGAAGACCCACCTCTGCGACGTGGAGCTGGAAGGGCGAGTGTCTATGAAGGAGAGCAAGTTCACCAACCCCGGGCCTGAGATTGTGCCCCCTGTCAGCACCCCTGCTGGGAAGGTAGGAGCCCGGGTGCGGCAGGGAGGGGGTGCTGGACAGGGTGAGCCAAGATCCGAGACTCTCAGGCTGTCAATCTAGAGCGACGGCACCGACAGCGGGGGTGACTCTGGACTTAGCTGAGAACAGAGCTGGGCCCCTGCAGGGCTCCTGCAGCCACTGAGCCTGAGCCCTTATGGCAGCAGCTCCCATGGCTGCCGAGACAGAGCCCTCAGCATCTCCCGTTCCTCTGGGCTGGGCTGGAGACGGGTTTCCCCTGTGGCGAGTATTTTTGAGAATTCAGAAACGTTTCCATGGGGAGTTGAGGCCTGGCTGGGTCATTGCTCAGGGCCCTGGGCCACTGTTCCCCCCCCTGGCTTTGAACTCTCATTTTCCATGGAAGTGCTATTGCAAACTGAGGCTGGAGGAGCCCCAGGCCCAACCGGGAGCCCCAGTAACCTGTGCTGGCTTCCTTGATTCCCTGCCACAGCCGGGGGGAGGGAAGGCAGGCATCTCACTGGGCTGAATATTTGGCTGGCATCACCATATTTGGTACAGGTAACTGCTTCCAGATGCAGTGGTGGTGTCAGGACCAGTTCCCTGATTTCACTAACGCATGACAGACCACGGGGGCAGCATGCCCAACCCCTCCCCCAACAGTGACCATGACACACCCTGGTGTGCAGTGTGGCTTTATGCCTGACCCCCAGTAACCCCTGGAGCATGAGGACCGACGGCCCACGTCATTCTGATTCCTGCTAGTGTCCGTGTAGGTGCCATCCTGGCTCCCATCTCCTGACTGATCCCTGCCAATGTCTGCTGCAGTGAAATCCTGCAGCAGTGAGTTCTGTGGGTCATCTAGAAGGTACATTCTTGCAGCTTTCCATGGGTGGCCTGTACAATGCATCTAGCGCCCCTGGGTGTTTGGGCACAGGGTAAATGGGAGCCCAGTTGGCCTCTCCAGTGAAATAGCCCCAGTCCCTTGGCTCTCTCCTCCCATGGTTCCCTGTCCTCCCTGTGCCAGGCCTTCCTTGCAACGAGGTGGCCCAGGCTGAATGTGCTGATTGATGAGTAGAGCACGTAGTGGCCTCTGGGTTTCCATCGATGCTGTTACACACTGAGGTGATATACATCATGGAGCTGCCCCGAATCCCTCTCCCGAGAGGGCCGAAGCAGTGACCCTAGGGGTGAGGGGGAGGAGGATGGGGGCTGGGGAGCAGCAGGCACAATCAGGCCCTCGGATCCCCTCACTCTGGTGGCAGCTGTTGTGTAGACAGGGCCGGAGCTGCCCTGGGGGTGAGTTCTGGAGCCTAGGGCACATGCAGCACTTGCTTGGTTGAGGCCCATCCCTAGCAGCACCCATGGGGATCTCTGTGTCATTCGCCCGCTCAGAGAACCTCTCTTCCTCCTCCAGGTCGGCCTCGCCATCTGCTATGACCTGCGTTTCCCAGAAATCTCTCTGGCGCTAACCCAGGAGGGGGCAGAGATTCTCACCTACCCATCAGCCTTCACGGTGACCACAGGCTCCGCCCACTGGGAGGTGAGTCCAGCTGTGACTACTTGTGTTGTAGTGACACGGGCAGTGCAGAGCCTGTGTGTGTGAGACCATGGTGCACTCTAGTGGGTGTGCAGACGTGTGTGCACACAGCCATTAGAACAGCTCCTGACCATTAGAAGTGTCAGGCAACGCTTCCAGCCGAGACTGAGCTGAGACCCGCTGATGGGATGATCTGGGGGAAGCCTGGGCTCAGAGCCTCCTGCCAACAGCCCAGGAGCTGGCCAGGGGGTTGGCTGGGTTGGAGCTTGGCGGGGAGCGTCCGTGGTGAGCAGCCCTGCCCCTTTGTCCACCCCGCTCAGGTGCTGCTGCGAGCCCGCGCCATCGAGACCCAGTGCTACGTGGTGGCAGCAGCTCAGACCGGGAAGAACCACGAGCGCCGCACCTCCTACGGCCACGCCATGGTGGTGGACCCCTGGGGCTCCGTGATCGCCCAGTGCCAGGAGGGGCCAGGCCTGTGCTACGCGGAGATCGACCTGGGCTACCTGCGCCGCATCCGCCAGGAGATGCCAATCTGCACCCACCGGCGGGCTGATCTGTACGGCAGGGTCACTGTGCTGAAGAAACCCCTGCCTCCCTGAGGGGCTGCCCCCCCAGGAAAATCCGCCACTGCCAATCAAGCCCTGCAATGCTCCATGATCAGGCAGCAGAGCAGGGAGCAGAGACCCCTCCTGGTATCACCCCTCCACCGACCCAGTGATCAGTCACTGATTCATTTAGCAAGGGGACGAATGGCCGAGATGGCCAGAGGCCTCTCCCAGTGTATGCTGGGCAGAGGCGCCCTCTAGGGGACAACATGGAACTGCAGCACAATTCCTGCTCCAGCTGATGCTGCCTTGTCAGGCCCTAACGAAAACTGAGCATTTCCCAGAGGTGACGGGAGCAGCTCCAGCCAAGCCTCCAGCTTCTCCAGGCAGCTGTGACCGTCGGCCCCCAGGCAGCAGCCACCCCATGGGAGGAGCATTGGCAGTGGGCTCCAGCGGCAGAGCGAAGAAGTGGAACTGAGGCGGCTGCTGGTAAAACCCCAACTCAGTGGAGAGGTTCCCGAGGAGGCTGGGGCTGAGCAAGGGATGCACGGCTGAGCTGCTGTCGCAGATCAGGTCCCCTCTCGGCAAACGCTCGAGCTGCACCAGCTCCTGAGGCGTCCTGCTTGCTGCCCTTAGCACTACTTCCCTGCCCTAAGACTGGCCTGTGGGCTCTTCCTGCCACTCTGCTTGGGGGGAGAGGGGCCAGTGCTCTCCACCCTGGGTGGTTCCCCTGTCATTTATAACTAGGTAGGAAGTTCTAAGAGTGTGTGGAGTCCCTGCTATTTCTGAGCACTTAGGGTGGGCCTGATTCCCTCCTTGGGCCTCGGCAAGGGATGGATGGGCCTGGGCTACTTCACCGTTAGGGCCCAGGGGGTCCTGGAGCAGGGAGGTGCACCCTAGTTATAGCCCCTACAACACTGCTGAGACCTTCCTCCCCCCACATTTCGCTGTCTGTCCTGTGACACTCACATGCGCCAAGATTTTTAGGTGAAAAGCTCCATGTTAGCATGAGACCCAGGCGGCTGGTGAAAGGACAAATGACAGTAACTGAAGTCACAGGCAGCCCAGAGGGCTGAAAATGGGCCACAACCCTGGGGTGAAGCAAGAGAACTGGATCATCTTCCCCCTGTACCTCTCTCCCCCAGGCTCAGTATCCCCTGCCTGCCATTATCTCCCCTCTGCAGGCAGCCAGCGCCTCCCTAGCCCTGCCCCAGTGCTTCCTGGGGGCTCTGCCTTGCACCTAAGCTACTGTCCCTTGTGTGTCACTTTCTCCTCCAATCCCACTGGCCCTATGGGGAGCAAGGCCCAAGAGTTTAGGAGGAAACACGTTCCCTGTCTCTCAAGGGGTTAGAGCGGAAATCCTGGCTTATCTTCCCAGCTTGTAATGACTTCCCCGGCCTCCTCCACATTCCCACCAGGGAGCCTGGCTGTTCAGGCAGGTGCACCCAGAGTGACACCTTCAGGATGATACTTTTGCTGTGGCCCTCGGGTTTACATCTAGAAACCAGGGCCAAGGCTGGATTTCTTCCTAGGAAGAGCATGAGGGTTCAGTCAAGTCATAACAGAGAATTGTGAGTTGGGGGAGGGAAGAGGGTCCAGCCCTAACCTGGCTGGGTGCATTAGCTGAGCCAGTGCAATTAATCAAGGCCCCACTTCCATCACCTACAGGCTGATCTAACTCCAGTGAGGCAGTTCATGCCTGTTGGAGCTAGTGGTTAAGGCCAGCTGCAGACTCCGGCAGACATTGCTAGATGGTTCTGGCGCTGAATTCAGCAGGGCATTCTCTAGCCATGCAACCCACAGGGCCCCTGCTACTCATGGCTCCTTTTCCCCAGCCCAGCATCTTTAATTGAAGTGCAGCTATGACACAATAATGAGGATTGCACCTTTGCCAAACCAAAGAGGGGGAACAGCAGCCCCACAGTGAGGGCAGCCAAGCACCCCATGGCCCAGCAGCAGCACGCCAGGTTAACGTCGCTCTGGGGCTTAGTTGGGATCTGAGAAAGTAGATAAACGTTACGCTGCCCAGGCAGATGTGCTTCTGCAGGGCTCACAGTCACCTGGAAGGAAATGGAAAACCAGAGGCCAGATGAGACACTTCAGAACAAAACAGCCCCAACAGCTGGAAGGGAACAGAAGTGACCAAGCAGCAGCAGGTCCGTCTGGCCGAGCAGTAAGGAAGCAGACGAGATGCAGTAGATGTTTATTTCAAGAAAACTGAAAGCTACACGGGGATTATGACTGTTATATTGGAAGTTTAAAAAATACAGAAGAGTCACAGAAATTACACAGTTTGTGCCAGAATTGTCCTTAAACAGGGAGGTGTGTGCGGGGAGGGGGGTCTACACGCTCTCAGCTGAGAAAACCTGTGGATAGAAAATGCATCAACACACACCAAACAATCCCATTGAGGCATGAGGGTTGCAGCCCGCAGGGCTATCACATGCCATCTTCATTGGAGAGGGACTTGGTAAGCACAACACCCTCTTTCTTATCCCTCTGCCCATGCCTGGGTAGGGAGGCAGCCAGCCATAAACATTCCTCCACCCCAGGTGCACTGATCTGGCTTCCAACCGTCTTTCAAGGCACAGATCCCCAAGAGTACTGAGGTGCGTCTCTCCCCTTGGGAGTTGGGCACCTACATACCTTTGAAGATCTGGGCTGAAAACATCCTGCAGCTCAGCAGAGATTTGGGAGGGTGGGAAGAAGAAAATCAAATCCAGAAAAATAACCCTCCGACCCATTTGTTCTCCCTTAACTGTGTGGAATTCTGTGGAGCTGCTTTAGGTTTGAGGCTCCTAAATCCTTGGGTGTTTACTTGAGTTACCAGGAAAAGAACTGGGGAGGAAGAGAATTTTCCAATTAAAATGCACTCCTTGCCCCTGGAAGATTGGTACTCAGAGTGCCCATTTCATTGACAAGCCCAGTCAGCCTCCAGCTGCCAGGTCTGGCCTCAGGCCCAATGGGTCCCTGACATGTTACAAAGTGGCCGTGTCTGTCCTGGCACCAAGTTCTGGGCTCAACAGGAGAGGGGGAGAGGAGGGAACAAGCCCTGTTACCAAAAGGTAACAAATGTCATCCCAAAATTTAAAATATGCAGCTAAGCCAGCCACCGGCCCAGCCCACTCAGTGGCCTCTGGTGTCCTGCGTGCAGTGGGGGGAGGCGCTCGGACCACAGTCTCTAGCGTGTTATTGCTTTATCCAGCTCAGTCCCCACGCTGGGCGAGGGGTCTCTCTCAGCTGTGGGATCACAAGGGAGGGGTAGGCAGAGGGCCAGTTCTGAGACTGTTTGTATTACAGCAGCCCTGAGGTGCCAGGCGTTTTGCAAACGAACAGCTTGCTGGCCCCAGGCTGTAACTAGACAGGCCTAATGCAGGACAGCACCTCCTACTGGCGCCTGCTGGGAGCAGCTCCTTCCTCCTGGGATGGCCAGTGCCAGCGCCAGAGACAGACAGACAAGACCCAGCGCCAAGGAGCTGACCGGGAGCAAACCAGCAGTACCACCCTGAGTGGCCCGACTGGATTTTTCCCCACCTCTAGGTTCCCTGCAGGAGCCTGTACAGCTGGGCAGGGGGAACAAATTCAACTCACAACCCTTCCGTTATGGGACAGGATCAGATAGGAGCCACCTTCTTCCCACCTGGGAATGGGCCCTGTGTCAAAGTGTTACTCTGCAACCTGCTCCCCTGCATCCCTCCCCCGCTGCACAGCCCAGGGGACGCAGCCAACCCCACCGCACCGCCGCTGGGCCTGGCCTTGTAGTAGCAAGAGGGAGATGTTGGAGCATCACCTGAGACACTCCCCACCCCAGGCCCTGCTGCCGTGACACTGCCCCTGAACATCCCAAAAGCCCGGCCCTGCCCACCTGCCTCCCCACCCTGCAGGTAAAGAGAGTGGGGATGCCCATCGCAATGTGCAGAACTCTCCTGCTGGGCCTACAAGCATCTCACAGTTCTGGGGGGAGCGCAGGAGTGGCTGGACCAGCTCTATGCATCAGAGCGGCAGGGAGCCCCTTGTTCCTCTCTGGGGTCAGAGGCCTGGCAGGGATTGTTGGGAAGGGGATAACAAAGGCCTGCAGGCTGGGAGCTGGGAACACTGACCCCACCATTAGCTCAGCACAGGCTCCGTTGGTGCAGCTGTTACCCCTGAAACAAGCCCGCCTGGCCTAGAGCAGACGATGCCACAGGGCCGCACCAGCATCACTTAGCTCAGCCTCCCTCCCGGCATCCCACGCTGGCTAAGCGCAGACCCGGCCAGCTCAGAGCCACCCGAGTGCTACGTGGACTGGTGGAAACGGGCTCCCATCAATGGAAGGCCAATGCCACAGGCCCCCCACCCCCGCATGCTGTTCACTCCACACGCATACAGCTCCCGCTGCGCTCGCTCATTTTTATTAAAGTGAATAATCAAGAGCCCCATCTCCCCGGCCCCCCTCCGCCCCGCATCCCCCCCACGCACAGGCCCTGGCGCCACAAGACCGTCTAAAAGAAAAACCAGCCCAAGGGAAGCCGGGGCAGAGGGGGGACAAGACAGGACAGAACGCGGGAGCACCCAGCACTCCTGCTGGCAGCTCTCCCTTCCTACCGCTGGGCGGTTCGGCGTCCTCCGGCCAGGCTCCCGGAGCAGAGCGGGACTTGCTCTCTGGGATGCCCCAGGTCTCATGGGCTCTTGGCCAGGCTGGGGCCACCAGAGAGCTGGTTAAGTGGCAGCACAGCCCTCCCGCCGCTCAGGCAGGTCCTACAGTTACACACGCTCGGCAGGAGGTTGCTGGGGGGTCGGTGGGTTTTTAATGATTTTTCCTTTTTAAAAAAAACGAAACGATTGGCTCCCAAATTGCAGCCAAGGCCAAGCCCGGGGGAGGGTCAAGGGGCCGTGTGCAGCATCAAGTTCCGCAGGAGTTTCTGGCGCCCAACCTCATAATCCTCCTCGTCCACGTTGACCAGCAGCTTGATGGCCTCGTGGCCCACGGCTTGCTTGAGCGAGTCCGTGATGAAGACGCCCTTGAGGGCCTCCAGCAACGAGCCGTTTATGTAGTCGCGCCAGAAGGCGTCGAGGTAGGTGAGCTCTGAGAATTTTATGTCACAGATGATAGAGCCCAGGTCCCGGGATTTTAAGATGGTGTTGGCCTGGTTGAAGCGCTCGAACTGCCGCTCCAGGGGATCCTGCTTGTTGGAGAAGACGTTGCCCTGGAGCGCCGTCTCGTGCTGGCAGTACTCGGCTCGGACTCGCAGGCGGATGTCTGGGGGTGGAAGGCAGGGCAGGACATTAGCGAGTTCACTGCAACCCCCCCCCCGCCTGAGGAGCCCAGCGCTCCACGCCCTGGGGAAGGAGTAGCTGCCCCGTCCAGATGGCACAGAGGGTAGGAATGTAACCCAGGCCAGAGCCAGCAGTGGAGCTCAGACTGGAACCCAAGAGTGGCCACTAGCCCCCAGCTCACTGCTCCTTCCCCACTTCACCATATGCGTCACCAAGCATCGGCTGTGGAGAGGTGGCTCTGGTGGTGGGACCGCAGGTCCTGGCTATTGGACCCAGCCTTGCCTCTCCCGTGTGCCTAGAAGTCATGGCAACCAGCCCCAAAACCAAGAGCCAATGAACAGTCACAAATATCAGCGACAGCTGGTCTGTTTCCAGCTGACAGGGCAGTGCCTTGTGCCTGGCCCTACGCACCCCTACAGCAGGAGCTGCTGGACGAGCCCTTCTCTGTGGGCGCCTAACTGGGCACTGAGCTTTTCCCGAAAACCCGGCCCAGAGTGCCCAGATTCCCAGCTCAGTATCAGCACCCAGCGCTGCAGAGACGCCAGCCTGTCTCCTCCAAAGCCCAACCCCCTTCTGCCTATTTGCATCAGCTGCGCAGTGCCCCACCGTCACGGGTGTACGCATGCCCACGCCGATTCCCACGGACAGACCGGGTCAGCGTGGCTGCCAGCTCTGAGCTCGAGGCGCTGTCTGACTGATCACGAGCGCACTGAGTGGACCTTGCTGTAGTCGAGTGCCAGGAGCTTTTCCTCCATGGCAGGCACCATGGCCAGTTTTTTCTTGTGAATTAAAACATGGGCCCAACTCTGATGGCGGCTACTGCCCTCCACTCCCAGCTCCTGTTGGACGTACGGAGAAGGCTGCTGGGGGGAAGCAAGGGGGCTGGGCCAGCTGTAACCGCTCTCAGAACCAGGCAGTGCAGTCTCGGGCGAGACAGGCACATGGCTGGGAATAGGCTGCCTCAGTCTGGCTAATGGAGCCATGTGGCTGGTGAAGCCGGGTGGCAGCGGGAGGAGGGATGGGGGTCTCTGCCTGCTCCATGTGCTGCAGAAACACAGTCACCCCTTGCCAGAGGCCAGGCCTCTGGGCTGCTCTTGGCTTTGCAGGTAGCAGTGGTGGCTCAAAACAGGTTTATCTGTGGGTGGCTAAGAGGCCACGGTCTTTCCCTGCAGACACACTCCTCACCCATCAATACCTCCAGGCGGGACTATCCCAATAAGCTCCCATCTAGCGGCACCTGCTGGCAGGAGCACATTCTCCTGTACCAGTCCCAAGCAGTGTGGGACCCACTGGCCTAGGGAGCACTTCTCCTCCAGGCAGTGCTAATGGCTGCGAACAGCAGAGGTCATTCTGCTCACGGTCCCTAGACTGGTGATCATGCTCAAAGGGTGGAGGCAGCAGAGGGTCCCCGGCTGGGGAACCAGCTCCTTTGGGCAGCCTGCCCACCAGTGCCTTCAGAGCCCAGGCTGGGCTCACTGCTGGGAGGTGGGTTTGGATGGGACAGGTGGGAGGTGCTATTGGTGCTGCCTCACAAGGGCCGTTTAAAGTCACGTACCCAGATGCCACAGCACCAGGGAACTGGAAGTCCTGACCAATCGATCAATCTCACTCATGGCAGAAGCTAGCGCTCTGCACAGGCAATAGAGGAGAAGGCCGTTCAGGGTCATCCAGAGGGGATCAAAGCACCTCACTTTCAATGGGAAAGTTTGGAATTAAGTCCTGCTGTCACAATCGAAGGCAGCCTTTCCTGGCCCCTCGTGAAGAGCTGAAGCGACAGAGCTCGCGGCCAGGAGCCCCTCCCAACTCACTGATCTCCCAGGAGACTGTCATCCCCATGACGAAGCAGAGTAAAGAAGTGGGTCTACTGATGCCAAGTCTTCCAAACCTGACCATGCTGCAAGTACCCAACTCCCATCACACAACGTTTAGCACCTCAGTGAAGACCTCCACGGCTTCTCAACCCCTTGGAGAGATTCCTCCCTGAGACCAAGACTAAAAAACCCTTTGGGGGGCCAGGATTATACAAACGTTGATTTCTTGCACAGGCAGAGATTCAGCATCTCTATTATTTGTATTCCGGTAGTTTCTACAGGCACCAAGCCAGATCAGGACCCCACTGTGGGTAGGCTGGGTAAAAGGGATATAACAAGCAGAATGAAGAGTGACAGTTGGCAAGGGTCAGGTTAGTCCCAATGTATTATTTTGTTAAGATAAATAATCTAGCCCCTTTGACAGCCAGAGACTCCTAGAAACAGGGCTGGAGGGGACCTCCAAAGGGCATTTGGGCCCCCCCTGCACAATGAGGCAGGGTCAAGTCAAGGAGACCAGCCCTGTCAGGTGTTTGTCTAACCTGTTTTTAAAAATCTCCAAGGACGGGAGGTTTAAAAACCTTCACAACCTCAAGCTGCTGATCAACGTAACTGCTCCTCCTATTACGTCCAATTCCCTTAAGGTGCCTGTGACCTCAAGGGTTTGAGCTGTGAGCATCTGCCCTACGGATTCTTTCCGGTCTAGGAATTCCATTGAAATATTTAGTTTTACTAAATTAATTCATTGGACTCTCTCTTTCTCCTCCTAAACTGGCGCGTGCAGGAGTAAATAGTCTGACATTTCATTCCCTCATGTCCCCTCACCCCCACCCAAACTAGGCTGATGATCCAGCTGCGGCCACAAAAATGGGCTTGGGTTGTTTAAATCAGACTGTTGATACTTTTCTTAAATTTCTTCTAATGCAGCCTTTGGAAGATGGGTGCCAAACGATCAAATTCGAGTACAAGATCAGCCAGCCCCACCCTTCACACAAGGAGGGGAATAAAATTTAACTCACTAATCCAAAAAAACTCCCAACCCTTTCCCCCCCACCCCCCCGCAGCTACTCCCCTCTGCCCCATCAACAAAATCACAATACAAAGTTTTTGACCAGTCCCTGGTCGGGCTAGATCCCAATATGTGGCTAACCTTGTAACAGGCTGAGCCAGAACTCCGGATCTGAAGCAAAGCACAATTTTGTCAGGCTGTTCTAATGCATTTCTGCATCTTTTGGATGCTGGTGGATGAAAATACAGAAATCAAAATGCTCCAAAAATGTTTAAAGACCTCAGCAGGGTGTTCAGTTCTGCCACCAACCCCCACCCCTCAAGGAACTTAGTATTAATTTATATTATCTGCAAAGTAAAAATAATAGAACTGTTTCCAACCTGCCCCACCACTGAGCCTTTGGGTAAAGTGGGGGTGCAGAGCTTTCTGCCAGCCACGCAAGATGACTATATGAAATACAACCTGTCCCTGGAAGGAGGAAGAACGAGCTCCCAGCACCCCAGTGGTAACCCACAAACCCACCACAGCAACAGACAGGCCTAAGAACACAAGGATGGCCACAGTGGGTTCCACCTAGCCCAGTGTCCTGTCTCAGATGCTTCTGACAGTTGGAGGTTTAGGGACACCTGGATATGGGGTTGTGTCCCTGACCATCTTGGGTAATAGCCATTGACGGACCTTTCCTCCAGGAACTTAGGCTCTTCACAAGTTCTTACCACAAGTCTGTTTCTCTTTAGGATCCGGAGTCATTGACTTCCTCCTCTTATGCTGGCTACTGAGGAGGGCTCTCCCACGGCCAGGCCTCTTGGTACAGATCGGAGGTCCAGCGGAGGAGCGGCAGACCACAGGGTGATGGGGAGGCACTAATGCAGAGAAAGAGGAGTCAGGTGTTAGAAAGGCAAAAGGTAGATAGAGCCCAGGATCACATCACTTCTCCAAGGAGGAACATCACACAAAGCAAAGACAGATGAAGCCTCTCGGCTCCCATATATTCCTTCCCCAGCCACCGCAGAGCCCTTGCTGTGGGAAGTTTTGTAGGTTTCCAGTGATGGGGATTGCAGCCTCTCCTTTGGGAAACTGTTCAACATCCCATCAGCTGTTCAGTTAGCCCTGACCCCTGCAGCACCCTAGAGAATTCCTCCCCATCCTTGCTGTGCACAGCCTCTAAAGATCAGCAGATGTATGTCTCGGCCTCGCCCGGTGCTTTCACTCAATCTCCTCCTTGTCGCCCCCACCCAGCCAAACCCTCCACCCCTCCCAGAGGATTTTGCTGCTCTTCTCTTAACTCTCCCCAGTCTCTCTCCATCTTTCTGGAAACATGGCGCCAATACCCAAAGACGGTATCTCACATACAGCTGCACCCGCACCAGAGACACGGACGGTCACTTTCTTGCTTAGTGATACCTGTGCTCATGCCGCCCAAAGTTGCGCTCATCTTTTAATGTAAAATATTACAACGCGAACTCCACTCTAATTTACTGTCCGTGATCACTTTTAACCACAACTTAAATGCATAAACCTCTTGAACGCAAGGAGTGCTTGTGTGTGATCTTTTCAAAAGTGGCTATGTAAAAACACTGCTACCTCATTCCGTGTGTGTCAGAGTTATATTGTTAATTTTAGCAACGGTATGAACATACAATAGTAAGGATGGTTTTGCCCTTAATGTTCATTTAATCAAAACCCAAAGAAGAATTCCTACTCTGGCTCATCCTTTGGGAGTCTGATTGCTGAGCCCAGCCAAATGCAGAATCATAATTGCTGGACAAGGTCAGAAGAAGCAGCAGCTTGATTTTCAGATGCCATGTGGCGTTTTCAGTACCAGCCGTTAGAAGTTTTTTACCCCTCCTTAACTTAGAGCACATTTGGTCTGGGATCACAGAGGAGTGACATGGAGCCACACTGGGTCCTTTTCAGAAGGAAAACAATATGTTTTCATTTAGAAGTAGAGATTCGGTCATAATATTTTTCCACCCTAAACTGTGCTGGGATATGCAAGGCTACATCTGAGCCGAAGTCTTTTACGGTGTAGCGGATGCCTCCAACAGCTCAAGAACAGCAGCACACTGAAGAAAACACTCCGTTTGCCATGGAAAGAAGGGTTTTATATCCTCACTTTAAAAGTTAGTGAATCTTCTTCGCTGAGCGTGTTCTGCAAGCTGAAAAGTTAATTCTCACCCTGAACAACGCTTGAAATCACAGCTGTGAGCTGGACGTGAAACAAGTGAGCCAGAAATCACTGGCTTGAACTTTTTCAGGAAACAAGTGAGCATTTGGGACAACCTGGGACCACAGTTTTGGAGCCCAAGACTCCAGCTTGCTGCAAGCGCTGCTGCTAAAGAGTACTTCCTTTTTCTAGAGCCTTCATCAGAAGGTCTCGGTTGGCTTTACAAACGTTTCTAAATTCATAGATTTTAAATGCAGAAGGGACAGCTATGATCACCTAATCCAACCCCTGCATAACACGGGCAGGAGAATTTCCCCTCAGCAATTCCTGCCCAAAACTTTGGATTAAACTGGAGCACCTCTAAACAGCGCATAATATGCATCAGCTTCAACATGTTAAGAGTTTAGTGGCATAAAAGTAAAGGGACGCAGACAAGGGAAAAAAATAGGACTGTTCCAATAATCCACATTTAACCTACACCACACTAATGCATAAGCCTTAAGACGGGGTCCCCAACGCGGTGCCCGCAGGCGCCATGGTGCCCGCGGGGGCATCTAAATGCGCCCACGTCCTGGCCGTTGGTCGAGCATCTGCCGAAATGCCACCGAATTTCTGCAGCATTTTGGTGGCGATGCCTCTCGATGATGCTGCTTGCCGCCGACAAGCGACGTCGTCGAGAGGCGTCACCACCGAAATGCCGCAGAAATTCGGCGGCATTTTGGCGGATGCTCCACCGCTGCCACGGTCCTTCATCTGGCGCCCGCCAGACGAAAAGGTTGGGGACCACTGCCTTAGGAGATCCCAACTGTTTATGACCAAGGATTCCAGTGAAACCCTGGTATTAGGCAGCAGTACAGAACTCCTACCTGATTTGTGGGGGTGGGTGAGACCATGCTCTGCGTCGCTGTGAGCTCGGGGCATCACGTAACGAATGGACGTCTCTTCTAGGTACTTGTCCACGAGGTCTGGGCACACTGGAAAAGAGGAGAAAAAATAATAATAATTAAGAGGGCAGAGGAACCCATTATTGATATACCAGATGCTAACATGAAGGCAGAGGGAACTGTTCAAAATCAGGGTGTGAAAAATTTGACATCTACCTGCCAGAGGCCAACATGAAAGATTTTTCAGGGTGAAGGAGGGGTTCACACAAAGGAGGTCCAGGGGCAAGAGCGCCAATGCAGGGACTGCCTTCCCAAGATGCGTCAGAGTGAAACCTAACATCATTCTTGTCACTTTCACTGTTGCCCACTGGGTTCTGAAGAGCAGCAATGGAACCGTTGTCAGTTTCACTTTGCTGCTTGAGAAATCTATAAGCAGCAGTTGAGGCAGTGGACCTGCTAGCAGTATCAGGAACATGGCTCTGCACTCCTACACATTTTGAATGGTTTTCTTCCCAACCATAATGGCTAGATTTTTTTGTTTTAATTAAATTAATCTTTCCTAAAAAAGTTGATGGCTTGGATCCCAGGGACAAGTCAATTTTTCTAGCCCTGACAGTGATAATCTGACATTTATTCCCAACGTTAATTTAGTTATGTTTGCAAAATGACACATCACCTAACAGAATGCGGCACAACCTACTTTCAAATTAAACAGCACATCAAGAACTGCAGCGTGTAGAACTATTAATTGTTCTTTAAGATCAGACTCTCTTCGGCTGGACATATTTTAAAACCAAGTACTCAAAATGTGAGAGCATACCAATGCCTTTGTAAAACAGAACTTGCAGAAACACTTCTGTTTGGATTTACCACCACTATTACTTGCATCATCTCAACTCATTAGAAGCTGGAGGGCCTAATGACTGGTCAGACTTGACTGGGCGTTACATGTCACACATGTATACGCACAACCCTTTGTTAGAAGGTTAACAACCGTAACCAGGCAATGCAGTGTCTGAGTAAAAGCACGATCATGAGGTATGCAGATGACCTAGCCCTGTGCAAGGCTTCAACCAGTGACGCACTCAAACTCAGACTTTAAGGTCAGAAGGGACCTCCTGCACATCGCAGGCCACAGAACCTCACCCACTCCTAAAATAGACCCCTAATCTCTAGCTGAGTGACTGAAGTCCTCAAATCATGGTTTAAGACTTCAAGTTACAGAGAATCCACCATTTACACTAGCTTAAACCTGCAAGTGACCCATGCTGCAGAGGAAGGCGAAACCTCCCGCCCAGGGTCTCTACCAATCTGACCCGGGGGGGGGGGGGGAATTCCTTCCCAACCCCAAATACGGTGATCAGTTATACCCTGAGCACGTGGGCAAGACCCGCAAGGCAGATACCTGGAAAGAATTCTCTGTAGTAACTCAGTGTCCCCCGTTTCTGGCCATTGGGGATTTTTACAACTGGCAGTCACTGATGAGCCACATGCCATGATAGGCAGTCCCATTAGACCATCCCTTCCATAAACGCATCAAGCTCAATCTTGAAGCCTAGTTAGGGTTTTTGTCCCCCACTGCTCCCCTTGGAAGGCTGCTCCACAACTTCACTCTCTAGATCCTAACTGAGCCTAAACTTGTTGATGGCCAGTTTACAGTCACTTGTTCTTGTGTCCACATAGGCGCTTAACTTAAATAACTCCTCTCCCTCCCTGGTATTTCTCTCTCCGATGTATTCAGAGAGCTATCCTATCTCCCTTCAGCTTTCTTGTGGTTAGGCTAAACAAGCCAAGCTCTTTGAGTCTCCTCTCATAAGGCAGGTTTTCCATTCCTCCCATCATCCTAATAGCCCTTCTCTGCACCTGTTCCAGTTTGAATTCATCTTTTCTAAACATGGGAGATCAGAATTGCACAGAGTATTCCAGATGAGGTCTCACCAGTGCCTTGTATAATATTAACACTTCCCTGCCTCGACTGGAAATACCTCACGCGATGCATCCTAGGACCGCATTAGCTTTTTTTCATGGACACATCACACTGATGGCTCATAGTCATCTTGTGGTCAACCAATACACCCAGGTCCTTCTCCTCCTCTGTTGCTTCCAACCAATAAATCCCCAGTTTATAGCAAAATTCTTGTTGTTAGTCCTTAAGTGCATGACCTTGCACTTGGTACGATTAAATTTAATCCCATTTCTATTACTCCAGTTTACAAGGTCACCCAGATCATCTTGTATGATATTCCAGTCCTCCTCCGTACCGGTAATACCTCCCAACTGTGTGTGTCTGCCACAAATTATTAGCACGCACCCACTTTTTATGCTGACGTCAGTAATAATGTTAAATAAGACTGGTCCCAAGACCGATCCCTGAGGAACTCCACTAGTAACCTCCCACCAGCCTGACAGTTCACTTTTCAGTATGACACATTGTAGTCATCCCTTTAACAAGTTCCTTATCCATCTTTCTATGTTCATATTAATCACCATCTTCTCCAAATTAACTAATAATTCCCCACATGGACCTGTATCAAATGCCTCACTGAAATCCAGGTAGATTAGATCTACTGCATTTCCTTTATCTAAAAAAATCAGTTAACTTCTCAAAGAGGGAGATTGGGTTGTTCTGGCACAATCTACCTTCTGTAAAACCATGTTGTATTTTATCCCAATTACTCTTCACATCTATGTCCTTAACTACTTTCTTTTTCAAAATTTGTTCCAAGACCCTCCATACAATTGAGGCCAAACTAACAGGCCTGTAGTTTCTTGGATCACTTCCCCTCCTCCCCCTTCTTAAAAATAGGGACTATATTAGCAATTCTCTAGTCACAAGAAGCAAAGAGTCCTATGGCACCTTATAGACTAACAGAAGTTTTGGAGCATGAGCTTTTGTGGGTGAATCCCCACTTGTCGGATGCATGTCACAAGGTATGCCCTCTGAGTTTACAGATTCATTAAAAATCTTTGCTATTGGGCTTGCAATTTCATGTGCCAGTTCTTTTAATATTCTTGGACGGAGATTATCCAGGCCCCACAATTTAATCCCATTAAGATGTTTGAGTTGGACTTCCACCTCAGATGTGGTAATTTCTACCTCCATATCCTTGTTGCCATTAGCCACCCTGTCACTACCCCATAGCTCTTAATTAGTCTAGGTGTCGGGTCATGCCTAGATTATCTTTAATCTCCACCCCATCCTCAGTGCTTAGTGGTCCCACTTCTTTCTGTGGTCTCTTATTTATATGGCTATAAAACTTTTTATTATTGGTTTTGATTCCCTTTGCAAGGTCCAACTCTGCTTGGCTTTTGCCAGTTCTCACTTTATCCTTATACTTTCCGACTCCTAGGAGGTAAGTTTCCTTGCCGATTCTTCCCATCTTCCATTCCTTGTAGGCTCTCTGCTTTCTCTCAATAACCTGTTTGAGATTCTTGCTCATCCAGCTTGGTCTGTAACCCTTCCCTATGAATTTTTCCCCTTTGCTTGGGATCCAGACTTCAGATAGCTTCTGCAACTTTGACTTAAAGTAATTCCAAGCCTCCTCCACATTCAGATCCCCGAGTTCTTCGATCCACTTCCCCAACTAATTCCCTTAATTTTTTTCAGATTTATTTTTGTGTATCCTTCTCTTTAGTTTACGCTGAATTAACTCATGATCACTCAAACCAAGCTTGTCCTCTACAACCAGTTCTTCTATGAGGGCCTCACTACCCACCAATACCAGATCTCAAATGGCATCACCTCTCATTTGTTCAGCAACTATTTGATGAAGAAATCTGTTGGCTATCACATATAGGAAAATCTGGGCCTTACTATTATTAGTAGCATTTGTCCTTCAATCTATAGCTGGGAAGTTAAAGTCTCCCATAATCACACAATTCCCCGTATTTATTTCAGTAAAAACATTAAAGAGGTCTCTATCTAGACCCTAATTGGATCCCGGTGGTCTGTGAACACACCCCAACCACTATATCGGGGAACCTTTAGAAGTTTTCTTCCCTAAAGTGGTTTTGGTCCAAACAGAGACTGTCTTATCCATTTCATCACTTCTAATTTCTTTACAGTTTACCTCAACATTAATACACAGTGCTACTCCTTTATTTGTCTTTCCTGAACAGCACATACCCTTCAATACCTACTATTCCACCATGTTTCTCTTATCCCTATAGATCTGGTTTCACTTCCTGCACCGGTAGTTCCAGTTCCTCCGTTTTGTTACCAGGCTCCTTACATTGGTTTACAAACATCTTAGCTGTTGCTGCTTGGTTTCGCCCACATTCCTCGCCTAATTGGGTACAGTCATTCCACTGCCAGTATCGCCTATCTGACTGGTATCAGCACTATCCCTCTTAATGTCCATTCTCCTACCCACGGCTGTTCCTTTCTTCAGGGATATCTCTTCTCTTACTTGATTTTCCTCCCCCTCAATGTTAAAATCAGGTGTGGAGGTTACATGAGCATCTCCCAACAGCCTCCCGAGTTCCTAGTTCAAAGCTCTTTTAATGAGCTGTGCCAATCTCCATCCCAGACATCTATTTCCCTCCCGACTCATGTGGAGTCCATCCCATGAGAACCATCCTCTGTCCATGAATGCCTCCCAGTGGTCAAACATCCCGAAGGCCTCTGTATAGCCTAATTGCCTGAGCCATCTGTTGATCACCATAACAGTCCTCACATTTAAATCTCACCCAGATTCCAGTCTTACACTAACAAGGAATCACTAATCAAAGCTTTCCTTGCTTCAGGGCATGACACAGTTACCTTCACTTGCAGGTGCGTATTGTCCAGAAAGCAGTACATATAGAACACAGCAGTCTATTCTCACAGGTGCCCAGCTGAGTGAACCTTTCATCCCTAACTTACGCTCCCTATGTTTGCTGACCAAATTTTGTATTGATTTCCTAGTCTACTACTTACTTTTAAAGATACTCAGTAGCTGTGTTCCCTCTGTATCTTAACCCAGTATATTCCAGGCTACCCACAGAGGTCAGACTTGGCCAGCCATTTGGCTTGTCCACATTACAACCTGAAATCTCAGACGAAAGACTTAAGAATGCTCAACAATCGCCGAACTCTTCCTTATTTCTCTTTGGATCGCTTGATAAATGGGCACAAACAATATGCTAAATGTATATGTATGCATCTAGGAACAAAGAATGTCGGCCATATTTACAGGATAGGGGACTCTACCTTGAGAAGCAGTGACTTAAAAAGAGTTGGGGTCTTGGTGGCTAACGAGCTGAACATGAGCTCCTAGTGCGACACTGGCCAAAAGACTTAATGAGATCCTGGGAGACAAACAGAAGAATCTCACGTAGGAGCAGAAAGGCTATTTTACCTCTGTATTTGATACTAGAATACTGTGCCTAGTTCTGGTGCCCACAACTCAAGACGAACGTTGAACAACTGGAGATGGTTCAGAGAAGAGCCATGAGAATGATTAAAGGATTATAAAACTTGTCTTGCATCCGACAAAGTGGGTATTCACCCACGAAAGCTCATGCTCCAATACGTCTGTTAGTCTATAAGGTGCCACAGGACTCTGCTGTCTTATATAGTGACAGACTCCAAGAACTCAATCTATTTAGTTTAACAAAGAGAAGGTTAAGGGGTGACTTGATTATAGTTTATAAGTACCTATACGGGGAACTAATATTTAATAATGGCTCTTCAGTCTAGCAGAGTAAGGTATAATACAATCTAATGCATGGGACCTGAAGCTAGACAAATTCAGACTAGAAATATGGTAAGAGTAATTAACAACCGGAACAACTTACCAAGACTGTGGTGGGATTCTCCATCACAGACAGACAATTTTTAAATCAAGATGGGATGTATTTTCTAACAGATCTGCTCTAGGAATTATTTTGGGGAAGTTGTATGACCTGTGTTAGGTAGGAGGTCAGATTAGCTCATCATAATGGTCCCTTCTGGCCTTGGAATCTATGAATCATGCAGCAGTTGACTGAAACATATTAAGATCACATGAGTCTGGGGTCAGTGGTGCACAAACTTTTCCAGTTGCGCCCCCCCTTACCATTAACAGAATCTGTCTGTGCCCCCCTCCCCCCCCCCCGCATTAATGCACAGCCAAGGCTTCCTCAGCAGTGGAGCTTCAGCTGAACGCGGAGCTGGGGCGGAACTGGGGATGGGGGAGTAGCACGGGTTAAAGGCAGAGCCAGCCTGGGGGTGGAGCTGGGCCTGTGGACGGAGCAGGGCTGGAAGTATGACACTCCCTTCCCTGCTCCCCATTGGGGCGCTGGCCTGGGCCCCACTGCATGCCCCCAGTGGTGAGCTGGAGCAGGTTCCCAAGAACCAGTTGCTAAAATTAGACCTCCATGGAGAACCGGTTGTTAAAGGGCCAGGGGGTGGGCAAAGAACTCCGGTCCGTGGGCCGGACCATCCTGTTGTTCCCAGGATTCCCAGCTGGGGAGGCTGAGGCTCCCCCGGCCCTTCCCCCACTTCCCCCCAGCTGCAGCGTGGCCAGCTGCCGGCATCAGCTGGGCAGCTCAGCTGAGCTCCGGAGTTGCTTTGAGCTGCCAGCAAGGTAAGGGGGGAGGGGGCTGCAAGCTCTAGGGCTGCTGGGGGGGCAAGTGGGGCAATTTTCCCCAGGCCCTGCAGGGGCCCCCGGCCGCACAAGTATGTCTCCGCCTGTCCCGGCCCCTCCCCCGCTCTCCCCCCTTAAATCAGAACTTTTTATAGGGAACCGGTTGTTAAAATTTTGGTAGCTCATCACTGCATGCCCCCATGAACATCCCTCCACATCCCAGTTTGAGGACCACTGGTCTAGGCATTTGATTCCAGCCAGTTTCAAACTTGCGTTAAAGGAGACAAGCAGGAAACTGCTATTATGCAAGATCAAAGTGCAATCACTGAGCATAGTTACTATCCTCGTATGCCAGTGAAAACAACCTGGAGACTGGATAAAAACTGATGAAAAATTTTGATTTTTAGAATTCAAATTAAATACACTTAAATTACGACATCCTTTGTTAAAACCTAAACTTACTTTAATCTATTAAAATCATTTAAATTAAATAAAAATAATATTCAAGCAGTACACATACACTGCCAAAGTCAAACCCCTGAACTGGTGGAAATCACAGGCTCAGCATCTGGAAACCACAGGCTGAGTATCTGGAAACAGAGTTTGTTGACGTGCTAAAGCAGCTTTTGTCAGCAGCAGCCGCCGCCTCTTCTGCGGCTGCATAGACTATTACCTTCATTTCAGTTTATCCAACCAGTTCAGTTCAATAGTTAGTTCTTTCAAAGTGAGAAACTGACTGGAAGTTTTAATTAAAAAGAGTGTTGCCCTCTTCCCACCTATAAATAAAAATGAGGTGAGAGGATATGGTCTACTATTTCTAAAATATTGCAGGATAGGGTGACCAAAAACAATCAGTTTGATTCACTAAATATAAATATTTCCTTTGTTTAATAAATCAGTTTTAAATGGTAAATGCTTTGATACGTTTTTTCTTATGCATGCAGCACATTTAAGATAATTTTATTCAACCAATAATTTTAAAATGCTGGTTTTGTGCCTTTTTAATTCCATTCCAAATTTCCATCTAAATGCAGCTCAACAATCATCAGTAAAAAAAGTTAATCTAGTAAATAAGAAATGCTTCACTGTTTTCTAACAATAAAAACAGAAATTAAGAATCTGAATAAGTTTATGTTAAGCTATATAACTGCTTAAATAAATGTGTATAGATACAGTGTTGTGCTGGTGAACAAAAAAGTAATAAATTATACCAAGCATTGAGAATCTTTAGGACAAAGGAGTTTAAAAAGTACAAATGCAAAATTAGGTTGAAACTGATTATTTAAATCAATCCACCATGCAACAGGACATGGAGATGAAGATTAAAATAGAAGAAGTGCTGTTTGTACAAATGTAAAAGGTTGAGAACTTATGTGCAAATTCAGGAGAGAGATCGAGAGAGAGAGATCAGTTTAGATTTTAAAAAAAAAGAATCACGCTTCACTAAATTTTTACCTATTATTGTTCCAACACCAGAGACCCCTGTACACCTCAAAAAAAGTCAGGAAAAAAATCCTTTTTGTTCTCAGCATTTTTTGCACACTCAATTTCCCAGTTACCACTTATTTGTTTGGATTTGTCACCCAAAAGGGAAGAGAAAAGCATTTAATGAAAATATGGAAGTTATTGTAATGCTCAGAAAACTGGCCGGGGAGTTCTGGGACACATGAATTACCTGAAACTAATGAAATCATCATTTAAAAAAAAGAGAGAAAGTTATCCAGGTGTCGTCAGGGAATCTCAAAGCAATATTAATTCAGTCACAAATGCCTAAGTGTTTGTACTGTTAATTTATGTACCATATAGATCTAATATGGTTAACACTGCTGTGGGAAACTAACTCCGGATTTCAGTCTGCTTCAATTCTCAAACTTTCCTTTTCCCCTTTAATGTTGTTGGTTAAAACCCAAAATATAAATTGAGTGTGGCTGCACATTCAAGTCACTGGAGCCTTTATGTCAGGGCTTAAAAGTTTGCCAGTCGCTCACTAGCCAGAGGATGATGCATGAGCAAAGAGGAGGGACCCATCCCCAAAGAAGTTCAGGGGTGATGCGTGGATGAAAAGCCCAGCCCTATCCCAACTGCTCACCGCGATTCCTACCAGGTTGCTGACTATGGACCCAGCTTGTGGGTTCTATCATGAGCCTCTGGCTAACAGGTCTCAACATTTGAAGGCCACCCCATGCTGGAGGAAAGATGTTTGCCTTCCTATCAAAGCCCCTCCTGACTTAAAGGAACAGTGGATTCCAGATACTATAATGAAGGAAGACTTAAAACACGTATTATTGATAAAAAGCTGAATTCTCTTACTTTCTTGAGGCTTTCTATGGCTCTGTCCTTCAGCACAGCAATGTCTGAGCACCTCACAAACACAAAGAAGTTTATCGTCACACCACCACGACCAGGATGAAAAACCTTATTCCCACTTTCCAGATGGGGAACTGATGCACAGATTAAGTGACCTGCCCAATGTCAATGTCTGTGACTGTCCGGATGAGAACCCAGATGTCCAAGTTCCAGTCCAGTGCCTTGATCGCAGTCATCCCTTCCTCCCAAAGGTGCAGTAAACTTAGCTCTTCTGTTCACTTTCCAGGTAAATGCAAATCTACTTTTATCTGTATAACAATTGTGTTCTTAGAACGCTACATGGCAAAATACCAATTAAAAAAAAATAGCGTTGACACTCTGCTCATCTGTTTTAGACAGCTCTTTGATTCACTTCCAGGTTTACCATGCATTATTGAGGACGTGAAACTGTCTATTACACTGACGACTACTTCCAACATTTTATTGTTGAGAAAAATCAAGAGAGTTGGCATGTACGTTCCTCCCAACCTCCCTCTTCTCTCAGGGTTTGTCGTCACTGCAACTGTTAGCTTGAATTACTAATACCCTCCAGTCCCACCATTCACGCTAGCTTAGCTCAAGTGAGGGCAGCCACACTGTGAAACACGAACGACACAGAATGATTGGATTAGCAGCTGAGGAGCTGTAACTCAAGTCACTGCATCCCCAGCCCTAGATTCAGCAGCTCCAACTCTCATCCCTGACAGGGCACCTAGCTTGAGGTTAAAGAACCATTTAACTCAAGCAAGACATTTGTGGGTGTGGGCAGGAGTTGGGTGAGAGGCAACGCTTAAGTTATATCTTGAGCTATCAATGCCGTGAAGACAAGTCAATGAACCGAGAGCAAATGGGCGTCCTTCTCAGAGAAAGGTAAGATACTCTGATTTATAGTGGATACCTTTAAATTGTCAATATTTACCTACAGTTGCCATATATATGTAAGACAACACCATGGTATGATAACTGGAATGTTAACCCTTGCCGAAACACTAAGGAAGGAGGAGGGTTCTTTAGGGTGCTACAAGTTGACACAGCTAAAAGTAATCAGGTTAAATTAAGAGACTAATATAGACAGCAGCAAGAGCTATTCAACAGCTATGGAGAACAGGTTCTAGGCGTTTTCATGGGGATGACTAGCTATTCTGATTCACCGTAGTTACCAGACCAGACGGGTCTCCTTAGCTCCAGATCAAGAGTATCAAAGTTTAAAGTCTCTAAGGCAGATGAGAAGGGGAGCATGAGATGTCCTGCTAGGAGAAAGCCTGGGAACAGCCAGCTCAAGAGGCAGTGTGGGCTGTAGTTACTAACTTGACACCTCCCCCAGCCTGTTTTCGGTCCTCTTTTCCCTCCACCTGTGTATCATTTCTATGCCTGCCTATATTGCTGCTCACAGCTTTCCCAAGCAGCAGCATGACATGCCACTGGTGGCCATAGTGCTATGAACAACAACAGTGAAAACTGATAAGAGACTCGTCAATTTCATGGTGGTTTAGGAAGGCCAAGAGCAGCTGACTCAGCCAGAATTGTGTTGATTTACATTTGCAACCATCAGGGCTAGTTTTGTTTTGTTTTTTATAAAAAAAAAATCAAAGTTTAAATTCTGCAAAAATTGATGACAATCTTTCCTTGTTGTAAGTGAAAGTTTCCTTCTGACTTCTGACAGGTGGATATCTCAGCTCCTGTTTAATCTGGATCAAAGTTTCTGAGGCCGAGCATTGGAATCCTGGCATGCTCCAAGGCAATACACAGCCAGTGGATGCATGGCATTGATCCAGGAAGGTTTGGAAGCTGGAGAATTGGTACAGGGTTGTGGTGTGGCTGAGACCCCACAGGTTAGTTTGCTCAGATCTGGAAGGGAGAATCGCTGTACCTGGGTGGTTATTGAAATGTTCAATACATCCCACATTCTAATAAATCTCTCAGACCAGTGCTTTGCAGAACGCTGAGTGTGCAGAGCACACAATGTATGAAAGCAAGTTATGGGACAGGGCAGGGGAGAAAGCAGAAGGGTCATTAACCTCTTCTGAATAGAGTTTTTGTGGGATGAAGGAAAGAAGGAGGAATTGAGAAACAGTCCTACCCCTCCTCCCCCCACCCAATCTCTGACACTGGAAGAAGCCAAAATATGTTTTTGAAGCCTTACTCCCGGAGAGATACACCCCTGCACCCTAGTCTATTTCAAAGTTAACCCTGATTGACTTACAATGTGCACATTCCCAGGGGCTCAGCAAGGGGAGGGTATAACCAGGACATGTATTAACATTTCAAAATGTTTCCCTCCCACAGTGTAGTGAATATCAAGTCATCATCAAAGACAGCAGGTGCACTGGAGGTTGTAACACCCAATTTTGAATTGAGTGCAAGAGAAGTGAAAACAAATTGAATCAAGAAAGCTCCCAAGCATGTGCTTGCCATTCCTATCCTCACCTTATACACAAGCATCAAAACCAACTGAAATTATTCCATTTTTCCCAGAAGACTTTCACAACTGGGCCAGCACCAAGGGAGAGACATCCGTCTAAAAAGGAATCTTTTCCCACAAACTTCTGTAAATAAATGAATATGGTAGTTTCATTTTGCTTTGTTTTAAAAAGATGATCCTGGAACCCATGACTTCATGACAAATATGCAGCCCTAACTCTATCCAAGTACTAACAGATCTTTCGTGGTTTGTTTTGTAGGAGTAACAAAGCATTAGCAACAGGAGACCACACTACAGCTCTCTATTAGAGAAATAGAGCTATCTGCTATTAGACCCTGCTGCATGTGGCAACTATAGCCAGACTCTACCATACTTCAGGATTTCTTTGCTTCTCAAGTGTGTCAATTTGTACCTTCACAGGGTGGCAGGACCCATCACTGAAATCCTGCATGGTATTGCTATTGGTAAGCAAAGAAATGGAGGAACGGCAGGCATCTCCATCTCAGCTCCCCCACATTCCTTGTCTGAGCATCTCACACCTGTACACCAATCCCCTCTAAATCTCAATGGCCTGTATCATCCCCATTACGCTTTTAGGCTCATGGGGACCAGTGGTGATTCCTTTCAGAACACTTCACTGCTGCTGCTCATTGATCTGATCAACTTCATAATACAGTAGACCCTCACTTCGGAAATGGAAGTTGCTCGTAACTCTGATCAAAACATTATGGTTGTGCTTTCAAAAGTTGACAGCTGAACATTGACTTAATATAGCTTTGAAACTTTACTAAGCAGAAGAAAAATGCTGCTTTTAACCATCTTAATTTAAATGAAACAAGCACAGAAAGTTCTCTTACCTTGTCAAATCTTTTTTTTTAAAACTTTCCCTTCTTATTTTTTAATACCTTATGTTTAACACAATACTGTACTGTATTTGCTTTTATTTTGGTCTCTGCTGCTGCAGGATTACATACTTCCAATTCCACGTGAGGTGCGTGGTTGACTGGTCAGTTCAGAACTCTGAGGTTCTACTGGACGGTCTTCCCCCTGCCTTTTGATGGGACAGGTTAATCTTAACAGCCCTCGAACCCAACTCGGTTGTCCCACACAGCAGCACAGACCGTTGCCCACATTGTTACTGGACAGCCACAGACAAGCTTTTATCATCTCACTTCTCAGTAACACAAAGCAGCAGCTTGACTTGAACTGCCAACAGAGTTCTAAAGCTCTCCATAGAGCATGAAGAGCAGCCAAGGACACAGATCAGATGACTTACCAGCCCTTCTCCTCTTCAGCGTGACATAGGGCAACAGGTCATGGCGCGTGATAATCCTCAGCAGCTGCAGCACCTGGCGGAAGTTGGTCTCATCACAGCGGCCCTGCCTTTCTAGTGCCAGCAGGAAGTCCCGGCCGCTGCGGATCATCCCCCTCTCGTAGTCATCAATCACATCCACAAAGAGAAAGGACAACACACGTACGTCCCGGTGGGTCAGGTGAGTGCCCACAATGTCAAACATGCGGTGCAAACTATAGAGTCCATGCTCCCTGTCCCCCGTCTCCTCCGGCCAGGCTTGCGCTCGACTCCGTTTCAAGGTGTCCATCCTGCACGATGGCCAATCCCACCACGTGCCACCCAATTCCAGAGGATTGGGGGGCTGTTCCCAGCACTGCAACCCTGAAAGATAAAGAGGGCCAACAGGCTGTAATCAAGAATTTTGCTGGTTTGTTCCCTAATTACTCTTAGCAAGATACTTAAATGAAAATTGTTGTCTGAATTCCCGCATCAGGAGCGATCTGTACTCAGATCCTCCTTATGCAAAGTCATAATACTCATACTAATTCATATATAGCTTTTCACCTAAGAGTCCCTATGGTGGTCAGTCAGGATTATATTTCCAGATGCGGGGGGAAAGTGGGGTTACTTAGGCTCAGAGTGTGTTCAAAGGTCAAACAAGTCTGTGTCAGAGCTGGAAATAGAAACCAGGAGTCCTGATCACCAGCCCTGTATCTGATCTCCTCTGCCAACTCCTCCTACTATAAAGATGCTGGAAATCACTCCATCTTGCTGTTCACTAGAGACCAGTCTACTGGCCTTCAAGACATAATGCAAAACACAGTGTTTAACCAGCTTTTTACTGGGTATTTACGAGGGGGGGGGGGTGAGAAGAGAAGCTTTCCATGAGGTATCTAGCCAGGTACTGACACTGCTCCCATGGTATCTGAATGACCAGCATGAACATATCTATGGACCAATATAAAGTGCGATATCATTTTTCATTTAAGGATCTCAAAGTACTTTAAACATTAATTAAGCTTCACAGTTTCCCTTCTGAGGAAGGTGCAGTGTCTCTTTTACAGAGGAATACTCTGGCACACAGAGGGATTAAGCGATTTGCCCAAGGCCATCCAATGGCTAAGTGGCAAATCTAGGAAGAGAACCCAGGAGCCCTGACAACACCTAGTTCCCCACTCTAAATACTAGCACAACCGAAGCATTTCATTTATGGAGCTTAAGGTGGTTTAACTTTTCCTCCTCCCACTCACACCACGTTGTTCAATTCTCACCCTGCTTGGTAGTTTGTCATCCTGCCACCTGCACAACATGTGTAAGACTTAATTTGAGAGAGAGAGAGAGAGAGAGAGAGAGAGAGAGAGAGAGAGAGACGGTGCAAAATGTCTGGCACAGACTCTATCCAACCCTTCAAGGGGTGGAATATAATTAATTGCATGCGGGTCTTTCATCTATCAGGCTGCCCCACCTGGAGTGCCCTCCTGTGACAGGCTGTGGCATGACAGGCACACCTGCCTCAGCTTCCCTCCTTCAGAGTCCCCAAAGACAATGCAAAGACTCTTAGTTCCCATAGCCCTTGTACATTTCATTTATTGCAAGAGAAACATACACACCTGGGCACATAAGTCACAACACCACAGTCTAGACAAAGCATCAAATACAGCTTCAGCAGCTCTCAGCACACCCCAGCTCCCTAGCATCTCTTACCACACCCTGGCTCTGTCAGTTCTCTCCTGTCCTTGTACCAGAATAGCCACCGTAATCCTTCCAATTGGAGAACACCCCTGTTACTGGGAAGCCTTCTTGGCAGAGACGCATCCCTCATTCCTCTGGGTCCAGCTCTCTGGCCCTGTGAGTAAGTCCCTCCACTAGTACCCTGCTTCCAGCCCTCCCCGCACCCCCCCAGCTTAGAGCCAGCAAGCAACCCTCTATGATGCTCCTTCAGTTCTGGCTCTCTGGCTTGGTGATGCCAGCCAGCAAACCCCTCTTGCTGCTCTCCCTGCCTTCAGCCTTTCCCCAGGAAATACCTCCTGCTTCCTATCAGGACTCCTCCAGTCCCCTGGCAGCTCTCACCTACTCTCCTGACTGAGCCAGTCTGCTCTGATTCACGGGGACTCCCCCTTCCTAATCCTGAACAGCTGCAGGTACTGCCCAGCCCTCTTAATTGGCCAATGGGAGCACCTGTCCTGGCACAGGGGAGCTGAACCTACTTCACAGGGACCAGACTTCCTGTGACACCATCTTTAACTACTATGGTCCCAAATACCTTCTGGCAAGCATATATACAACTTACAATGCCTGACATGGTTAGTGCAGAATACAGAAAGGAATCCAAGCAAGTAATCAAGTGAACAGTTAGCTTTTTCCATCCCAGCAATGACCCCTGGATTTAACAGTAGTGCACCCACCTACTGAGCTAAAGCAGAGTCTGCTTAATGGCCCCATTCAAGGCCTATGAGCAAGATTTTTATGATAAAGGCCAATACATAAAATCATTGAGAGCAGCCATTGGTATCACAATGAAACAGCAAGCCCAATACATCAAGTATTAGGCAAGAACCAGTTCAGGTACTAAGCAGGCCCAAACCTGTTTCACTTTTAAAATGAGATGGGAACAGGCCAAGTCAGACTGGCTTTCGTGACCCCTCCTTGCTTCAGTGAATCTCTAGACAAGCCTACATTACCCGTATACCATTCAGTTACACACACTCACCTGCTATAAAACTGTCCCAAAAGACTGGGAACTACTGTCAAAAACCTGGCATGCCAGAGACCTAAATTTGATGCCCAGACATTACTCCCCCAGTGACAGGGGCTGTCAGCGTAGAGCAGCTGATTTGGTAGGTGTCTGCATTTTAATGTTCTCATACCAATAGCTGATTAAAAGTGGCACTGACTTGTTCAGCAAGGGAGTTGTATCAAGCCCTCAATCTGGGGGCAGGTGGGGAGAGAAGAGGGAATTCTCAGAGCTCTGAGAACATGAACCCTCTCCGCCTCCACATGCTCTGAAAGTGATGAAAGGAGAGGATACCTGGACACTAACATAGCTGAGGAAAGTTGCCCATGGTAGATTGTTCAGTGTTAAGAGATCTTGTAAAGACAGGCCCTATCAATATTTAAGTACATTAATGGGACTGAATTTAATCATATTTTAAATAGGTTCCCTTACTGATATTAAAACTCCACCTGATAATCTTTTAAAAACCCAGTTTCCTGGTCTTCCTTTCTGCAGTTTTTTTTTTTTTCCATTTCTCTCATCTTAACCCAGTTATGGTTTTGTTTAGAATCAGCTTCACTTCCAGGTTCTCACTACAAGGGAAGGTTTGTTTTGGGGGGAAAAGAAGAAAAAAAAATGCAACAGATTAAAAAAAACCCACAAATGTAAGTTTTAGGACAATTTTGAGTTGAAAAGTTCTCAGAGACCAAGACAGCCATAGCTGTGAATTTCCCAACTCGTGCTTTGAAGAATAAACTTACTATTCCCTTTATATAGCTGTTACACCTAACATGAAGTTTGCATATCATCAGCATGGATATTTATAGGCGGGGTAGGCAGAGAACGCTTTGTATGCCCTATTTTGGGTCACACACAGTGCAATCTCTGCCCCCTGATGAGAGGCATCTATAAGATTTAGTTGTGCCTACCTCCTTTCAGAGATCGTTGTCCTCCATAGTTGCTAAGCTACATGGGAAAAAAAACCCTGCATATGTCTGAATTGTTTTAACCGACTGCACTAGATTGGAAGCAGGCACTGCACAGCACAAAGCCCACTGTGGGAACACAAATAATGCTGTAAGAAACTGACAGGGGAACATTTTAAAGACATTTAAAAGGCTTTTATCAAAGGCTTCTGGGTTTTGGAGTTTATTAAATTAATTGGGGGGGGGGTGTTTTTTTACTAATTTTTGAGTTCCCTGTAGCTGTCCAAAAATCAGTGGGTTTCGGGGATCTCTCTTTGTATATACGTATAGTCCTGTTTCAAACAGCACTATGTTACAAGAGCGTAACAGTAGGGTCTATACAGACCAATTCATGTGGAACACCTTAGTGCACTTTAGAAATCACATCCCCGTAGTCCACATTACTGCTCTGTGTAGACAAACCCTTAGATATAAGCCAAGGAGCGGAACATCACATATAAACAAACTGCACTAGGAAAGAGATGAAAACATCAGGGGTGGCTCCAGGCACCAGCGCACCAAGCACGTGCCTGGGGCGGCAAGCCGTAGGGGGCGGCCTGCCAGTCGCCGTGAGGGCGGCAGTCAGGCTGCCTTCGGCAGCGTGCCTGAGGGAGGTCCGCTGGTCCTGCGGCTTTGGCAGCAATTCGGCGGCGGGTACACCAAAGGCACGGGACTGGCGGACCTCCCGCAAGCATGCCGCGAATCCGCGTTACCAGTGGACCTCCCGCAGGCATGCCGCCAAAAGCTGTCTGCCTGCCATGCTTGGGGCAGCAAAATACATAGAGCCGCCCCTGGTCAACATGAATTGAGTAACCATTTCTGGTGTTTAGTGCATGTATGTGGGGAGAGGGGTGTTTTATTGATTAAAATCTAAAATCAGAAGCCCTACTTATATCTTTTGAAACACAGCTTCTCCTGAAGGAGCTGTGCTTTTACAAGGTCCACACTGGACTTCGATGTAGCAACTGTTAAAAGTAAAGATCAAACAATAGAGAAACAGTTGTTTCAAAGTCTCAACCAAGGGGAGTATATATAGGTTGCCAACTAACATCTTAGAAAAAAGACCTCCTCCCCACCCCCTCTCCGCCTTCTTGCGCCTCCTGCTCCTGTCTCTCAGGGCCCACCTCCAGCAAGAAAAGGACCATGCTGAAGCACAGTTGCGTAACAGTTGAGGACTATCAAACTTTTGTACCACAGAGCAGCCCCTCTGACTTTTCATGCTGTCTGGGAATTAATCTCTTCCAGGGCTGCTATGGAATCCTCATGCTCCAATTAAAAGTGCACGTGCGCGCGCACACACACACTCTTCAAATAAAGTTAGTGTAAGTTAACTCATTTCTGCACTTCAACTGTAGAGACTTCCATTTCTCCCATCAAGGTCAGTAACACCCCTACCATCAGAAATGTCTATACAGATGTCCTCACTGCACAATTAACTCCAGTGATCAGCACCCAGGGCCTAGTCAGGGTGTGAGCAACCAAAGCCCTGCTCAAGTCACTGCACCCTCACTGGTGCTGAACTCATCCACGTGTCAGGTTTCAGAGTGGTAGCTGTGTTAGTCTGTATCAGCAAAAACAATGAGGAGTCCTTGCGGCACCTTAGAGATTAACAAATGTTTTTGGGTATACGCTTTCGTGGGCTAGAACCCACTTCATCAGATGCAGGAAGTGAAAAATACAGGAGCAGGTATAAATACATGGAAGGATGGGGGTTGCTTTACCAAGTGTGAGGTCAGTCTAACGAGATAAATCAATTAACAGCAGGATACCAAGGGAGGAAAAATAACTTTTGAAGTGGTAAGAGAGTGGCCCGTTGCAGATAGTTGACAAGATGGTGTGAGTAACATTAGGGGGAAATTAGTATTGGGGAAAATTAAGTTTAGGTTTTGTAATGACCCAACCACTCCCAGTCTTTATTCAGGCCTAATCTGCTGGTATCCAGTTTGCAAATTAATTCCAGTTCTGCAGCTTCACGTTGGAGTCTGTTTTTGAAGTTTTTTTGTTGAAGAATTGCCACTTTTAGGTCTGTTATTGAGTGACCAGAGAGGTTGAAGTGTTCTCCTACTGGTTTTTGAATGTTGTGATTCCTGATGTCAGATTTGTGTCCATTTATTCTTTTGCGTAGCGACTGTCCGGTTTGGCCAATGTACACGGCAGAGGGGCATTGCTGGCACATGATGGCATATATCACATTGGTAGATGTGCAGGTGAATGAGCCCTGGATGGTGTGGCTGATGTGGTTAGGTCCTATGATGGTGTCCCTTGAATAGAAATGTGGACAGAGTTGGCACTGGAGTTTGTAGCAGAGTCTGGTTCCTGGGTTGGTGTTTTCATTGTGTGGCATGTAGCTGCTGGTGAGTATTTGCTTCAGGTTGGGGAACTGTCTGTAGGCGAGGACTGGCCTGTCTCCCAAGGTCTGTGAGAGTGAGGGATCGTCCTTCAGGATAGGTTGTAGATCCTTGATGATGCACTGGAGAGGTTTTAGTTGGGGGCTGTAGGTGATGGCTAGTGACATTATGTTACTTTCTTTGTTGGGCCTGTCTTGTAGTAGGCGACTTCTCGGTACCCTTATAGCTCTGTCAATCTGTTTCTTCACTTCACCAGGTGGGTACTGCAGTTTTAAGAATGCTTGATAAGAGATTCTATAGGTGTTTGTCTGAGGGATCGGAGCAAATGCGGTTGTATCTTAGAGCTTGGCTGTAGACAAGTGTGTGTCACTACGACTTCGAGGGGCATATCCTATGGTTCTTTGTGCTGCAATAGGCTGAGCCACTATATTCTCCCAGTGAACCTGTCTGTCCTCCTGGGCACACCGAGGGAAATTGTGGAAAAGCACTGGAGGTCTGTCACGCTCCAGTGATTTAGCTTGCGTCCTCCCTGCAAAGCGGGCAGGTTATCAGCCCAATTGAAAGCAGCACACAATTCTAACCTACACTTCCAGCCAGCCCAAGCTGTGAAAGCACCAAGCACACATGAGAAGGTTGGGGGGGCAGGAGGGAGGGACAGGAGGGGGATTAGGGAAAACCCCCAAGTAAGAGCCTGAATTAGCTCTGCAGGGAAGACATATCCTAAATCAAGAGATGTGTGTTTGAGGTTGTGACTGAATGTAAAAGCAAGCAGTAAAAAAGCCACGGGAAAGAGACCTCTCTCAAATGAGCGGTGGGCTGAAGAGAGCCAGCATTTTAAAAGAGAACCAGAAATGGTGAAACTTCAAGAGATGTTCAATTTGCCAGCTTGGGCAGATCCAGCAGCTTAATTTAATCAAACCACTTTTGTTTCCTTCGAAGAATGCCGGCCCTTTACAGTCTGTGTCCAAGATTCCCTCCTGTTCTTTCCTGTGACATGTCAAACCAAGGTCCTGAGCAGTCCTTTCACAAGAGTCAGGATGTTAACTATGGAGCCTCCCTAACTTGGCCTTGTGGTTTCAACCCAGACACAGCAACATTTTGCCTGGGAGAGCAGGCCTAGAGACATCCAACTAATTTAGAGAATGGGAAAGAGCAGTGGAGGCAGAGAAAACTGCAGAACCCTGGATCCTCTCCTCCATCCACTGCAACCTGTTCCCCCGACGGCAGGTGGGTGGCCCCCACTGCAGCTGACCATTGAAGCAGCTCACACACAGGGCTGCAGGCAGCAGCTGACCTGATCATGCTGCCCTTCCAATCTCTAGTCCTGTGGCAACTGAGTAAGAAAACAAGGCCCAAACCCAAAAAGTCAGTAGATGATCACCCTAAGTAGCACGTAGCCATTTAGAGAATGGAGGCAATGGAGACAACTAGCAAAAAAAAAAAGGAGAGAAAGAAAATGGACAGAACAAAAAGTTAATCATGGCATGGTACAAAAAGGGGATATAGAAAGAGGGCACCCATCTACCAACTCACAGAATGGGAGGGCTTCAACAAAATAAGGCTGGGCACTGCAGAGGTGCGTTATTCTGAGAGGTACCGTGGCCTGATGGAGTAAGCCTGGATGGAGAGACAGGAATCTTTTAAGTTCTATTTCTGGCTCCATCAATGATTCACTTCTGGCCTTGGGCAAGTGACTGAGGAAGACAATATTGACCTACTTCACAGTCTGCTGTGAGGCTTAATGAATGTTTGTGCAACGCTTTGAAGATATAAGAGCTGTAAGTGCTAAGCCTCATTCACTTCCTGCTCTGAAGTGCTGTGTGCTGTTCATGCAGGGTGCTGAAGTGCACTCACGTTCCACCCCAGAAATGAGTGCATTTCAGCAGTAGGCAAAGCAATCTCTAAATACTTCTTCCATAACTCACAGGACACCATGAAGTTTAACTAGCTAAGGCAAAGTGCTTTGAGATCCTCGGGTAGAAGCTGTTATAACTGTGTGAAATATTAAGACTGCAATGGATAGTGATTTTTTTAAAATTTCTGTAACAAAAATGGCAAAAAAACATTTTTCAAAATAAGCAATCAATGTTATATTTAGAAGCCAACAATGTATTCCAGCCTTTAGGCCTGGACTACACAGGTTTTATACTTGGGTAACCATTTGGTCAGGGGTCTGATTATTTTTAATCAAAATAGTTATAGCACTACACCCCCTAGT
Source organism: Mauremys reevesii (assembly GCF_016161935.1). Lineage (NCBI taxonomy): Eukaryota > Metazoa > Chordata > Testudines > Geoemydidae > Mauremys > Mauremys reevesii. Next base: position 8,901,481 of record NC_052646.1, on the reverse strand, counting down.
GTGGACACAGTTATATCAATATAAAGGTACTTCACACCAGTATTGCTTATTCCCCTTTCCACACAGGGATTGCTATATGGGTATAAGCACCTCTATACCAATACAACCACATCCAGTGAGGAAGGTTGTACTGCTTTAGTTTAAGAACTACTTAACGTACATTCACTAACATATATAGCCTTTCCACATGCTGGATGTAGTATAAAGTTTTCCTTCTGCTGCATTCAGGCAAGCCAGCCCTTTGCTTGTTTTGTGACAACTTCTCTTCGTGACCAAGTGGCTTAACTATAGTAGTTCCCTCTCTCCTGCCTGCAGCTAGTGCAGAAGGCAGAAGTGCCCAGCTGGCAGGAGCTGGGATCATATTGCCCCCATCCCATATTCTTTACTTTGGCTGTCTATGAAATGATAGCAAGCAGCAGGGAGCCACACACGCACTCACTTCATGGCCTTGGGCATGTCACTTAGGATCTGATCCCAACCCAACTGGAGCTGATGGAGTTGCTCCACTGACTTCAGTGGGTGTAGGCTCATAATCTGAGACTCAGTTTCCTCCAGCTACAAAAAGGGGAGAATGATATTTGCCTTCCTCAGTCATGCATCTTGGTGTTTGTGAGATGCTTTGAGATGACACCAAATTAGTGCCAAGTATCATTCAGCTGAATCCATTAGCTAGACTGTGCCTGGAAGCTTACACAGTAACACTTTCCTCCTCCTCCTCCCCACACTCCACCAGTAGCAGCAATTAACACACAAAAAAAAGACTAGAGTGGCAACACTAATCATTTTAGATACAGGAACAGCCCATGCAACCGAAGTTCTATCCTGAAGCACCTGTTGCATATAATTTGCACTCCTCAGCCCTCCCCACACTCAGATCAGTTAAAGGGGCACTCTCAAGGAAAAAAAAACTTACCTTCCATGTTTTAGAAACATATTTTAAAAAACTCAAAGTCAAACCCCATTTATGCTGTTTGTTTATTATCGGCACTTCAGTTTCACTTTGTTTCTACTCAAGTTTCACTTCCTGGTTCCCATGCTCTAGGCCTGATGCAGAATCTGGGAATCCAACACTGCAGGGCAAGGTCTGAATGCCAAATACACATATGCATACACACACGTGGTTTAAATAAGTATTTTTGTTTTCAGGAGTCATTTCTAGGGACATTAGGATTTATAAAACCTACACTTGAGGTATAAACTAAATTAACAACCCCTTACTCTAGAATTCTAAGGTGTGTGTGTGTACATATATATATATATATATATAGTACCAAACACCTGGAAAATGAAGTGCAAAGTTTAAAAAAATAATAAGCATAAGGCAATCCTATGCTGTACACTCTGGACAGAAACGAGAATTCAGCACAAAATCTCCAGTCTCTTCAAGTCCCAGCAGGCAGCTTCTCATTGCTGCAATACCCCAGCATGACATTTAAGTCTGTTGTATTCAGGCTTCTTTAATCAGGGGCTTCCATTGGGTACAGGATAGAAGACACCCCACTTCTCCTCCAACTCTGCTCTCCTCCAATTTCAAAGTCACTCAACCAGGAGAACCCAACCTGTTTTGCTGTAAAGTAGCATAAAAAAAAAGGACTAGAATCCTTTGATCTTGTTGAGCTGCTCTGGGATTGAAGGTGTGAGTGTATGGATGGGAAAGAGAATCTCTCACTTACAGGGGGGGGGAAAAAACAAGCCCTGTCTAAAGGACAGTTCTTAACATGAGTTTGCAACAAGCAAGTGGCATGATGGGGGCGGAGAGTGGGTCCAGCTCCTCAGTTGGTGTAAACTGGAATAGTTTCCTGCCAATATAAACCAGGTGAAGATCTGCTCCATTGTTTGTGTCCACACCCCACATGATTAAAGGGACACTGTCAACTGGAGAGGCCAGCCAGGTTCAAAAATTTAATTACAAAGTAGTTACATGTTTTATACCTGTCCCAACTCTTCCAGCCAATTTTAGAATTAAACATGTTTCTCTCTCTCCTGCTGTTGCGTGAAAGATCCACACAAACAGGGGAAGCTGACTATAAACACTGCTGTAAAATACATGAAGCAAAACAGCGAGGCGTTCTTCTCTTTTACTCAGTGATCTTAGGTGTTTTATTACTTGTAACAAAAGTGGGTAAAAATTGCATACAGCAGGGTGATTTTAAGTTGATGGTATCCCTTTAATATGCTGTTGGAATGCTTGGCTGTTTTCCTGTAAACAGTTCATAGCACAAGACCACTGGCAGTGAGCATGTACGACTGGTTTGGCTGTTCCCCCTTCCTCCCAGCTCTTCATGCTGTAGGAGCACATTGTCCACAGGCTGCTGACACTGTGTGCACACATCCTCTGAGCATTCTATCCCTCCCAGGCTGCCCAGGTTCTCCCAGAATGCACTGACACAAACACACACAGGTGTGCATACTTGCAAGCATCTATCTGAGCCACATGGCTATATTCTGAAAGAAAGCGGATCCACAGGTACAACTCAACTGTGTTCGTTGTAACCGAGTAAGACAAGCCTGTTATGGCATGGCTACAAAGACAACACTGCACCTGCACACTCGGTATAAAGTACCTGATCACTCTAGCATTGCAGCCTGGCTAGCTATTACTGAGTTTAATAGCCAGTACACAAACATTTATCCCCCCACACACATCTATTCAAATGAAGGAATTTGGGGGGGGGGTTGTTATTTGTTTTGTTTCACACTACTCAGAAAGATATAGGTACAATAAGTTTAATTTGAACAGCAAAAAAAAAAATCTACTTAAGTCCCATATGTTCTACAACAGATCAACTCAAAAAGTATTGGGATACAAGATTATTTCTGTTTTCTCAAAATACTCAATTTTTATTTTAAGACCATGGCCAAAAAATTATTCCATGGAGTAACAGATCTACGCTATCCTTTATGCATAAAAATTGCATGCACACAATATATTAAAAGCTATACAAGTGCAAACCTTAGGTTGAGATTTTGCATAAAACTCAGAAAATGCAAGGTTGATGTTCCAAAGTCAACTTTAACTCTACCTCTTGCCGAGTAAATTGTATTTTTTAAGTCTTGTTTTCATAATTCAAGGATTTACTAGTAACACACGAGAAATATATTTAAAAGGGCCACCATCAACTTTGAAATCTAATCAAAGTTTAAATAGTTTCAGCTTCCCCATCAGTCCTGAGTCACCCCTGCCTATTCTTGTAGTTTTACAATCACACTTAACCGGTTTTAAAACAAAAACAAAAATAGCAGCTTTCTCCATCTATTGAAGAGTGAAAGACTCACAAAACCAGAGGAAGCCCACTATACAGGGGAAATACTTCAACTGACACTAGACAATATACAACCCTCCCCCCCCCCCACCTCCCTTTTAGTAATGGCAATCTTAGCTCACAATCCTTCAGACTTATGCACATGTTTTACTTTATACACTGCAAACAGTTCCACTAATCTTCAGTGAAACTACTCCCAGTGCATGAGGTTAAGCAAGTGGTAAAGTCTTTGCGGGATCAGGACCGTAAACCCTAATTCTGCAAAAAAACTTAAGCATGTGAATAGTCCTGTTGAAGTCATATGTCCAATACTTAAGGTTTTGCAAAACTGTTTCGCCCTTACATATTACTTGAAACAAGAGAACATGAAAAAAGTCAAACCCCTGTTTGAAAATCTGATTAAGTTGACAGTGTCTTTTTAAAAAGAGACGCCCTTTCTCTTTTAGATTCAATTAACTATACGAGTACAAAATTCTGGAGGGACAGAAGCAATTATTTATTCTTACAATACTAAAAATGCCTCTTTCCTTGAGGATTCTTTTTTTCTTCAAGTTCCCAGACCATCACAACCACCATAAGCTCCCTAATTCTTTACTCAAAGGGACCAATACCATATTTTTGTTTGTATCTAAGTTCCATAAGCTCCAGCACCAAGAATAATCCTTCTCTTGATTCCATATTACAAATCAGCAGGTCTTTCCAGTGCTCCGCTTGAAAGCTGATCTTTGGCATGGGAATGACACCCTTATTTGTCTGGGTTTGTGAGCTGTTGACCAGTGACCCAATTTGTGTGTTGCTGGCCCCTTCCCATCCAGCATCACTGAGAGCCAGTACAAATAAAGACACTGTACAGTTAGCATTCCCAGTCTTTCTAAAGCAAAACTGGGGGTGGGGGGGGGGGTGGAGGAGGGGCTAACTTCAGGCCTTCTATATAGATCAAAATACAAGAAAAAAATATCACACTAGAGCCTTAGAGTGTCTATATACAACATATTTAGACTTGACAAAATCCGATTCTTTTTGTAATTTTGACAATTAATGTTTTTTATTTGTAAGGCTTGACAACTCTTTATTTGCAAGAATTTTTTCATTTTTAATCATTTTAATTTTTGCAGTAGCGGGAAATTAAGGGGGGGGTGGATTGCAGCATGGACAGCAGGGCTGCAGAGAGCTCTCAGTGCTGACAGCAGGGCCAGAGACACCCAGGCACAGGGAAGGCTGTGGAGCAGTGACCCCAGGCCAGGCTCATGAAGAGAAGGACAAGCTCCCAGCCACTGGAGAGACCACCCTACTGCTGAATATGCCCCAGACTCCCAGCCATGAGTGAGCAAGCTGCCAGAGCCAAGACAGGGGACTGCAGGGACACCAGATCTCTACAGGCCCGAGGTGTTATGGAGGCCATGCTTGCTAGCTGTTTTTGATGGATTTTTTTCAATCGATTTCTGAGTGTCAGGTGAAATTGACATTTACAATAACTAATTATTTAAACTGAATCCTGCCAAGCTTAAACATATTTAACACATGGCTCCTAACTGTGCATGTGGCATAATGTTTCAACCCTGCACATGAGACGAACAACAACATGATTGTCAGGCCTGCAATCAGGTTCTTGGGCGGTTCTTCTGCTGCATAGACTGGAATACTTAAATGCACGTATAACAAGGTTAATTCCCAGGCTTCTGAGCACCGGATACCCCAGTGTGGACTACATCATCTGAAAGACACCCACAATCCTCAACCTATGGCATCAGGGGAGGGAAGATGGGAGAACTGCCTGATTTTTGCCAGAATGCAAACAAATGTAACTGTGAAGCATGGTACGTATGGGCAAGCAAATACAACTGATACAAAAATTCAATAAAGACCCAGACATGTATATAGATAACAAGATCAGGCACATGAGATGGGATTATTTTTAAATATCAGGGGTATTAACACTCTTGCCAATCACTAATGGGAGTTTCAAAGAAAACTGTATTATTCCACAATTGTCTACTATAGAGTTTCTTGCACCTTCCTCTGCAACTGGTATTCATCACTGCCAAGACAGGATCCTGGACCGCAGGAACCGCTGATCTGATACACTATGGAGATTTCTGTGTGTTGGCAGAAATGCCACTGAGTGGTTGCACTGGACTGGATTGAGCCCAATCCGGGCTAGAAAAACGTGTAACAGTTTTTAGTATGTCTGTTACACAGCTAACAGCTGAAACTGTATTACCGGCGTTCTAAACTGTATTGCAGATAGGATATGGGCATTTGATATCAGCTAGCCCTGCTCAGTGACTAGTTATTAAAAAGCCTGTTGCACTTGTGCTATACACCTGCCAAATACTGTTACAGGTTTTCTAGTACAGCTGGAAACATTTACCAGGTCATGAGTGTGTCAGTAACCTGTTATAATCAACGTGGCTCAACCTGTAGCATAGACAGGGGTTAGAGAAGGGCTCTTCAAGAAGGAACTAGTATAGCCAAAGTTTTAAAACATGGTTTACACTGTTAGACAAACTGACTGTAAACCTGTTGGGGTGACCCATGTTTTAAATTAGTCCTTTCAACAGTGCTTCTTCAGTGCAAAGACGGCTTTCAATATGACAAGCCCATTCCATGGTTGACTCCAATGCCAAATAGCTTAGAATAGTGTCTACACTAGAACGACAGCCATGGTTTTGTATCCTGGTCATAGACACCCTTAGCTAACCAGGTTACAACTAAAATGGCTGTGGCTACGCAACAGGCTTTTTTTCCCACAGCACAACCACATATCCATCCTGTTTGCACATCCATGCTACCTACCAGTGTTTGTATCAGTGCATCCTGGGGAAACTAGGCAGTTCTTTTCAGGTATTTATATCACTAATCAGCACAGTATCCAAGTGTTCTCATACAGAAACGCACTCAGATATCCTCCCAGTTTTCTGAGCGGTAGGAAAACCAGCCAACTCAGATGCACAGGCACAGTGAGGGAATCCATTTACAAAACAAATTAAGTTTGTCAGAACAGTTAGAGAAAAACAGGCATGCAGTAGCCCAGGCTGCTGGGAAGGGCGTTAACAGCTACCAGATTTATTAACTGTAATATAACCATGTTGGGCATAGACACAAGCTATGTTTACAGCCAAACAGACTACTAGTTACAAACTCAGTTAAAAGTTATAGTGTAGGCACGGCCCAAGGAGCCACAGACAGCAGAACTAACCAAGTACGCTAGTTTAAATGAGTGGGTTTCAAAGCTGGATCTAACCAAATGTCATGCTCAAATCAGGTTTGGAACCCAAGTCTAAGGCTAGATGAAAGTTCAACTAAGAATCCAGAGTCTCTTCTGAAAAATAAGTGTTCTGAACAGCGCTTTGGCTATTTCTACACTATTGAGCTCTCATACAGCACTGTCCCAAACCACCAACCTCAAAGAAGGTCAGTATCATTATCTCCATTTTACAGATCAGGAATCTAAGGCACAGTAAGGTGAAGGACCTTGCCCAGAGTCACTCGGCAGGTCAGTGTCAGTGCCAGGAATTGGACCCATGTCTCCTGACTCCCAGCCCAGTGCTCTATCACCCGCACCACACTGTGAAAACTTCTCAAGTCTAGCCAACCTTATCCAAAAACCTGCTTACATAAGCAAAGAGGTCAGAGATGTCTGATATATTAAGTCACTTCTCATCCACTCTCCCTTCCCATTCATCTCCAGGAGAGAATTCTCTGCTATGTAGTTGTCTAGAGCAGCGTTTCTCAAACTTCTGGAAGCTGAATCCCACCATCAAGAAAATGAAACTAATCATAGAACCCTGCCATGTGTTGTTAAAGGCCTACCCACCTTAAGGTTTACATCTTCTTCCACACATATGTGCACCCAGCTTCAGACAACCCCAGGGAGGCGTAACACTGCACTTTAGGAAATGCTCATTTAGAGCACTATCCGGTCTAGTTTTAAATGTTTCAAGTCATGGAATTTCTAGCATTCTCCTTTATTCTATGATTCTAGAAGGCTGGCAAGAAGATAAACCAAGCGCAACTGGACTCAGGCCTAACAATTAGTATCATGTCTTGAATTGAGAACCATACTCACCCCCCCCCCTCAAATCACATGTTCAATTTTAAATGAAGGTTTTAAGACTTACACAGTGTGAGCAACTTTTACACCTCAGCTGGGGAGTTGGAGGCTAAGTCCGTTCACACAACAGAAGCCAGCACAAGGCACAATATCTCCACTTATGGTATAATAGAACCTCCTATGAAGATAAACTGAAGTGGATGAATCACTAGCATATTATAAAATGATATATAAATACAGACAAAATAGAGACCAACCTTAATTTGAAGCTCTTCTGGTCTTGTTTATATCCGCTCTACTGCACTGATTCGAACACGGGGCTGAACAAGAATTTTTTAAAGAGTCTTCTATTCCTCCCTTTTACTTTACTTTTTAAATGAACAAAAAACCCAACAGAACAGCTTAAACTCTTTGTGAATGATTTTACAATATGGCTCTCCTCTCAGGGAAGCCTAACTTTTAATGTTAGATCATCAGATGTGATATTAAAGAAGGTAGACTTGCCTAAAGAATTTTCCTAATAACTCCAATGCCAAAAATCTCCATCTACCTCACCCCACCGAGAAAAGGAAGGGGAGGAAAGGAAGAGCCAAAATCTATCCTGCACCCTCTAGGTCATTTCTTTTAAAAACATCATTTTTCTAAAGCTTTGACGCTACTGTTTCCTTATTATCAGTAGCTTCTTTGCCACTCTTGCAAATATAGAGTGGATCTCTTTTTAAAAAGGAGGTTTTGTCTACTTTCCTCTGCTCCCAATTTATTTTATTCTAATTTTATTATAACTAACTAAATTTCTGGGAAATTTAAGTTAGAGACTCTACCACAATAACCAAGAAAAAGTCATCAGAATCTGCAAAATACTTGAAAATTCAACCTGTACTTACTTCTTTATTTTTAATTGTGATAGTTACTTTTAGTGCTTGTCTTCCCCCCACACACACTCTTCTCGTAATACTATTTTACCCCAAAGAACAGATCCCTCTCCAAAAGCAGGAGACTTAGAAATTGGGTGTTAGATTTTCAGAAAACTGGCTTGCCACACAGCTGTTCAACTTTAAGGCTCTTCCCCACGCTGCACAGCTGTATCTTCCTACATTCTTTTTAAATATTAAAAAATTAAAAATCTGACTTCCCCCAGAAAATAATAAGCTCCCAAAATATAACTAACCCACTAAAATAGGGTTATCTGAAGATGCTTAATGTCATCATACAGCTTGCTTTTTGCCTGTGATTGCTTTTCTCCCTTTTTATTAATTAATATTTGCTATAACTACTTTCAATATGCAGTTCTAGTCCTGCGTTCTTGTCCCTGACCCCCTTTCCTCTCCCTTCCTAGGCCAGGGAAATTTGGTTTACTATGAAGCTGAGAAAAGGCTTTTTAAAGTGTCTTGTTTTAATTTCCCACAACTCTCTCCCCCAGAGACGACCCCCACCTCTCCCACACGTCAATATACACATTTAATCCTGCCCCTCCCCAAGTAAAAAATAAATCAGGAAAACTGGGTTTATTAGAAGCTGGAAAATGTGTATGTTTTTAACTGGCTTATTCCCCCCCCCCCCGAAAAAGCCACCTTGAGACTCCCCACCTGCCTGTCACGCTTCTCTCTCCACCTCTATTGCCCCCTTCCCACCCCCCAACAAAAATAAAGATCCCAAGGAAAGAGGGCTGGGGGGAAGCTAGAAATGAATGGCTCGCTCCTCCCCAGCGATGATCAACCCCGGGACCCTCCTAGCTGCCTGCTCTCTACCCTCGCTTCCCCATCGCCCCCGTACCCCAGGAGGTGGGGCTCAGTGGGAGCTGGCACAGGGGGCCTATGGCAAGTGCTCCCCCCCGGATCAGCTAGAGGCTGCCCCTCCCCCCAGAGACCAGGACACCCAGGGACCGGGGGGGTGGCAGGAGCTGGGGGGAGCTTGGACCTTTGCAGGGGCTGGTTCCCCCCCCGCTCCTCCTTTCCCCGCCCCCAGGGGCGGCGGCTGCTGCCGGGCTGGGGGGGCTGCCCCGGGCTCCTAGGCCTCTCACTCTCTCCTCAGGATCAGGGCGGCCATATTGGATCCGTCAGCTTCTCTCCCCGTCCGAGGGAGGCGGTGGCTGCCGCTAGAGCAGGAGCAACATCCGGGTAACCGGCACCTCCTCCCGAGTGGGCGGGGGGGTGGTGGAGGAGGAGGAGGAGGAGCTGCCTACATCCGGGGTTCCGCCGCCTTCCTTCACCGCCATAGGAAGGAATGGGGCGTGGCCGCCATTTTTGTGGCGGGCAGGCTGGCGGCTCCATCCGGGGTATTCCTGGGTGGCTTCAATACCATTGGGAAGAATGGGGAGGAGCCCGCCATGTTGGTAGAGGGAAGACGGGCAGGCACATCCGGGATCTGACTTCACAGCTACTGAAGAGAATGGGAGAGTGCTACCATCTTTGTTAAGGGCAAATGGGCACGTGGGAAAGTAGGGTCCGCTGTTGAAGCAGCGGATGGCCTGCAGCTGATGAGCGTTCCCTTGTATTTATTAGTATCTAAATAAAACATCCTAGCAGGATCAGGGCCTCAAGGTCTGAATTATCATTAATCTACTGTGAGAATGTCATCACCTCAGAAATAAGAAAGATGAAAACATAACCAGGGTTAATACGTACCAATTGGAAAGGAAGAAGAAGCAGCAACCCAGTGCAGTGGCAAATCACCATTTTAGGGCTGCTGGTATTTGGCTCTGTCAAATTTAAAGAGCTAGCCTCTAGAAAAGCATGCTGGGAAAAAAAGTTCCTCTGGTTTATAGAGATGAGGCAGCTACAAAGAAAGGTGCTTAGAAGCTGCTTGTGTGTTGTTGGGTATTGTATTGTATAAGTGGCAGTGGATGTCTGAAAAATGGACATGCCTCTCTGGGAACCACTGGTATTTAGGCAAATAACTTCCCTGCTTTGTGAGTCTGTTTCACCTTCCACTCGTTGTCTGTCTTGTCTATTTAGCTAGTCAGCTCCTTGAGTCTGCTCTCACCATATGATTGTACAGCACGGAACATAATGGGCCCTTATTACTTGGACTCTCCAGATGCTCCTGTAATATATTAATAATCAGCTGGAGAAATTCTGTTTTTCACTAGCCCTATAACTCAGCAGAGCAGAGAAAAATTAAAAGCCTCATTCTGGCATTCTAGAAGGAGTAGCTATTGTCCACGGCTTACTAGCGCCGAACTCCAAGTGTTGAGGCTACAGAATGACTTCAGACATATTTCTTCCAGTCCCCGCTATCTACAAAGGGTGGTGGAACGATCACAACAGTTTGCTAAGAGGATTCTATGACAAAAAGACCCCATGTTATCCCTGATGTCAATCCAGCACTAACCCCAGCTCAGCTACTTATGGGTGGAGTGACAACTCAGAACAAATATGCTAACTCTGACAGGAATTTTTTTGCCCTATGTGCCACTCCTTTAAATGGCATGAGGTTGAGAAACACCAAATCAGGTCTTCTTGATAATCTGCTAAAATGCAGTCCAAAGCTGTCTACCAATATGACCCCCCCCCTTCCCATTCTATCTGAGCACCTCACAACCTTTAGTGCAGGGGTAATCAATAGCTGGACCGTGGGCCAAATCTGGACCGCCAGATGCTTTTGAATGGACCCCAACATCTTTTCATTTACTTACTATCATTATCATTGGGTTTGGTTTTAATTACTATTTTCTCTGGAGGCTGGATCTTGACTATATCTTTGACCAAGAAATTTGCACCTTGACAAAAAATAATTGACTACCGCTGCTTTAATGTGTTTATCCTCACAACACACTGGTGGAACAGGGCTATGCTGTTTTCCCCATGTTACAGATGGGAAACTGAGGCACGGAGAGGTTAAGTGACTTGTGCAAGTGTAATGCCAGGCAGAATCGAACTGGGGCCTCAGGAGCTTAGTGCATGAGCCTCTACTGCATGAGCTAAAAGCCAACTGGCTGTTAGCTAGGGTTGTAGAACAAACTAATTTTCTCTCTCTCTCTAAGTCAGTGGTTCCCCAACCTTTTTCGTCTGGCGGGCGCCAGACAACGAGCCACGGAGGACCATGGCGGCAGACGAGCATCCGCCAAAATGCCGCCGACAAGCGGTGTCATCCAGAGGCATTGCCGCAGAAATGTCACTGAATTTCGGCGGCATTTCAGCGGATGCTTGTCCACCAGCCAGTACGTGGGCGCACTTAGACGCCCTGGCGGGCGGGCACCGTGTTGGGGACCCCTACTCTAAGTGGTCTCAGTGTCACTAGATGGGACAGAACATCACACCCAGAAGGTATGTGGGTTATACAAGGTCACACAGGGAGTCTGACATTGCAGGGAATTGTCTTGCCCAAGTCCTAGGCTAATGTTCTAAGCACTGGACCATCCTTCCCAGGACCGGCTCTAGGCACCAGCAAATCAAGCACGTGCTTGGGGCAGCACAATTCCAGGGGAGGTTTGTTTTTGTTTTTTTTTTGCTTGGGGCAGCAAAAAAACTAGAGCTGGCCCTGATCCTTCCTCTTCCTTAAACTCCCTCAGGAGAACCAGTCCTTATAAATCTGAGTGAGAAACAATGAACACAAGTAACAACTCCCTGCTCTGCCCTGGGCCAGTCACTTGCCTCTCTATGCCTTGGTTCCCCCTCAGTGCAATAGCGATAGTAGCCCTGCCCTGCCCTGCCCTGCCCTCTAGAGGCGTGAGCTGTTATCCAGTGGACATCTCTGCACTCTGAGATCATTGCTAAGACCAAGCAAGGCGCTTGGTACAGGATGGAAAGAACGAGTAGCCTCTTCCGGGTGTTCCAAGCCCAACTGAATTGAATTGCTCTGTGATCCCTGTAGCTCTGTTGTGCACAGCACAGTCCATATAAAGGGAGAAGATCCTCTTGAGAAGGGTCTGAGAGGAACCTACCCCTACTGGATTTGATAAGCCCAGTGAATCAGCTGGACAAGCACTCCTCCAAGCCTTGAGCTTAGAGGATCAGAGTGAGAGGAAGCCTTCACTGATCTGTAAATATTTATCAACATTTATGGGAGCCGAATGGGGGAGGGAAGATTTGAAGATAAGGACAGACCTCTCGAGCCCAGCTCGTTTGGGGGAAAGTCACTCATTTTTGTCCCCCAGTTACCTCCGTTCTGCACAGAGCTGTTGTTTTCTCACCTTTAACACTGAAAGTTATTTACATCAGTTCTTTGTTTCCGAGGGTTGAGTGTAGCTGGACTCAACGTTCTGGAAGGGCACAAGGCACTTGGTGTTCATGAAGTTTGGGAGCATTTCATTTACACTAAAGAAATGGATCCCAAATCATATTATGTTTCCTGCAAGAACAGTTTTTGTGTCCCTCATTTTGGGTCTTTGTCGCACGTTAAACCCTGCATCTGGGCCTTTGTGGGTTGACAGAGAGATGGACACATGTACTGTTTCTTTAAATCTGGATCAGGGACCCAGGCAGAGGTGAGGCTGAGGAGTCCACATGGGAGAGAAATGCCATCAGTGCACATACTGTAGGAAAAGTAAACTGGAACTTAGTCCTCATTGGATCACTTGATGATTACCTGTTCTGTTCATTCCCTCTGGGGCACCTGGCATTGGCCACTGTCAGAAGACAGGATACCGGGCTAGATAGACCTTTGGGCTGACCCAGTATGGCCGTTCTTATGTTCTTATGCCCATGAGGGAATCCCACCTGGAGAGAAACCCTGTCAAATTGCTGCTTAGGGGGAAAGCAACTCAACACTTAGGAAGAATCAGAGACGCCACATGGAGGAGAAAGTGGAGATGTGTTTTCATTTGGGGTCTAGTCCATGCACAATAATAAAATGGGATGGAGCGATGGGGTGGAATAGAGCTGGGTGCTGGAGGTAGTTATTGTTGAAGGACCAGGAAGAGAAGAAAGGTGAGGAGGAGGAGGAGGAGAGAGAGCAAGTTCATGGGGATCCCCAAGGGAATAGTGTTGTGAACCAGAAAGGGAGGGAGGTAGGGAATAGGGAATGACCAAGGGGATTGTGACAGAATGTTACCCTTGTGTTCACACCCTACACACTATTGTGATAATTTTTGTACAAAGTATGCCTTGTGAGGTATCATTTGAAAACTCATAATCTGCTGATTATTATTGCCCTGGTAAAACAGGTGTGGCAACATTGTATGTAAAGTTATAAAATACCACTGTATAGTGTTGTTAACACATGTTCCAAACCCCACAACCCTGCCCAAAATGAGGTTGGCAAACAAGTCTATCCTAAACAAAGGAATGTGTGCTCTGCTTAATTTGCATTTAAGCAGTAAACAGAGTCATCAAGAGGGAAGGGAAATAAAGAAAGGTCAAACAGATGAGAAAAAAACAGCAAGGAACATCCTTCCACACAGACTCTTTGTCTCCTATTCCCTAGCTGGAAATGTTTTTCAAGAGAGTTACTGAAATTATAAAAAGGAGAGACAAACACCCAGAAGGACTCCCCTTCCTCCTGCCCATCGCATTCACTGCACCTGAAGCAACAAAGGAAGCATTCATTGGACTCTGGGAAAGGGGTCCTGACCTATAGTTTGGCCAGTAAAACTGCTGAAAGCCTGTGGTGAGAAATGTTGCTTGAATCTGATATAGTCTGTTAAGTTAGATCAGGGGTCGGCAACCTTTCAGAAGTGGTGTGCTGAGTCTTCATTTATTCACTCTAATATAAGGTTTTGTGTGCCGGTAATATATTTTAATGTTTTTAGAAGGTCTCTGTCTCTAAGTCTGGGTACTATTCAATATTTTCATGAATGACTTGGGTAATGGAATGGAGAATATGCTTATAAAATTTGCAGATGACACCAACTTGGGAAAAGTTGCAAGCATTTTGTAGGACAGAATTAGACTCCAAAACAACCTTGACAAATTGGAGAATTGGTCTGAATTCGACAAGATGAAATTCAATAAAGACAAGTGCAAAGTACTTCATTTAGGAAGGAAAAATCAAATATACAACTACAAAAATGGGCAACAACTGGCTAGGTGGGATTACTGGTGAAAGGGCTCTAGGGATGATAGTGGATCACAGATTGAATATAGATCAACAATGTGATGCAGTTGTGAAAAAGGCTAATATCACTCTGGGGTGTATGAAGAGTGCCATATGTAAGACACAGAAGGTAACTGTCCCGCTTTACTCGGCGTTGACGAGGCCTCAGCAGGAGTACTGGGTCCTATTCTGGACACCGCACTTTAGGAAAGAGCTGGACAAATTGCAGAGTCCAGCGGAGAGCAGCAAAAGCAATACAGGTTTAGAAAACCAGACCTATGAGGAAAGGTTAAAGAAACTGGGCATGTTCAGTCTTGAGAAAGGAAGACTGAGGGAGGACCTAGTAACAGTCTTCAAGTACATTAAGGGCTGTTATAAAGAGGACGGGGATCAATTATCCTCCATGTCCACTGAAGGTAGGACAAGTAATGCACTTCATCTGCACCAAGGGAGATTTAGGTTAGATACTAGGACTAACGCTAAGGGTACTTTAGCTCTGGAAGAGCCTTTCAAGGGGGATTGTGGAATCTCCGCCACTGGAGGTTTTTAAGAACAGGTTGGACAACTCCCTGGCAGGGCTGATCTAGGTTTACATGGTCCTGCCTCAGCATGGGCAGTTGGACTACATCATGTCTCGAGGTCCCTTCCAGCCCGACATTGGTATGATTCTCTGTTCTGCCCTGCAGCAGGACACAGGTTATATGCCCGATCTCCCTACTCCTTCCTGCCTGCCACTCCCTGCAGCAGGTCTCCACCTGGCTATAAAGTCCTGTGGGATGGGGCTCTGACACCACCCCTTGGGAGATGGTATCCCCAGATGGTTCATAACCCACCAGGCCAGCTTCCCTGAGAGTCAGCCTGGACATGCCCTTCCTTGGCACCCTCCCATTGTTCCAGGGGCTTTCGGTGGGTCATGCTAATAACGTCTTTCCTTCCATGGCGCTCAGGGCCTGTCAGATCTTTGCAGGCTCCCAAGGCGTCCCCGTCTCAGTGTCACATGAGCATTCCCTCCAGATTTAGCTCTTTTAATCTTTCCTCCCTCCAGCCCACTGACTCTCCCCATTGCTCTCCTCTGAATCAGCTCCAGATTGTCCATCTGCTTCTGGCCAAGGCACAGGGCCAAAGATTGAGGGGCAGACCCCAAGCGTACGCACTGGGCGTCGTAAACCAGGACAGATCTATTTACAGGGGGATGGAGTCTGCTGCTCCTCAAGAGCCTGCAACAGCCAGGGGTTTGGCTGAAAGCACTGGGGCTCCAGGCTGGGAGACAAGGGTGAATGGACAGAACTCTGGATCAACTAGTCTCTTGCCTGGAGTAATTATAAAGGAGTGGAGGGCAGCAGTGAAGGCATTAGACCAGTTTCACAGCCAGGGCTTCCCCCCGAAGGAACTTTCAGGCTCTACTCAAAGCAGATCATCCGGGGATTGTCGTTTGCCAGCTCCTGAGGCCTTTAGTTTTCCTCCTTTAAGGGAGAGAATCCAGAAACCAGGTTTGTGCAAAGCTGCTGAAAGCTCAGCTGTGCTCCAGGGTCATGCCGTGGGAGCAGGGGCCGTGGGGAAGAGGAAGTGACCTCAGGCGCGCAGGAGAGGTTGGGGGTTGTCTCAGATTCACAGGGTCCAGGCTACACCCTCCTGGAAGTCACCCTTTTTGCGGGCTGTACCCCATGGGCCCACGCTGCTCCACAAGGGTAGCCCTGCAGCCTCAACTGTTCCAGCGAGCCCTGGTTCTCTCTGGGGCTCCCTGCAGTGAGTCCTGCCAAAGTCAGACTCCTGAGACAGACTTCATTTCTTTAGGGAGTGATGCAACGTCTGCGAGTATTTGCAGGGACACCAGGCAGCTGTGTCACATTAAGAGAACATTTATTGGTCACCTGGAATACATCTGGAAGTCTTTAGGTTAGCGGGAGAGAGGTGATCTTGAGAGAGAGCTCATATCGGTGGAAGCCATGTGGCCTGAGATTCATGTTCTGCTGAATCCAAGTAGTCTCTTCTTGTCCCCTGTGTGTGTTCCCAATCCCAGCAGTAACCTTAACACTCAGCCACCTCTTGACTTTGTTCTCCAGGTTGGGGCTTTTTGCTGTGCTTCCCCACAGAGAAGTGTGGTTGGGGGAGTAGCTTATTCTAGGAGTTAACAGTTCACTCAGCGTGGCTCCCATTCAAAGGTGTTGATTCCAGCCCAGACAGCCCTTGTGCCTCGGTATCTCAACCTCCTAGTCCTGATTTCCCAGGGAGAACATGAATTCTTTCCCCACAAGGGGTAGCGATGCTGAGGGGGTGGGTACAGAACCACAAGAGAGTTCACAAAAATATTACCAATGATTCCTACATTCATCACAGGAGGCCAGACATCTTGCAAGGTTGAACCTTGGACTTCCAAAGTACAGGGTGGGTTGGAATTTCTTCCCACCCTTCCCTAGCACAGAGGGGGCACAGGAGGACGTTCCCCCGACAACCAGTAAGAAACATTATCACAGAAAGAGAGTCAACATGTGCCGAGCACAGGAAACTTGGGGACCTATCTTCCTCACTGGCAGAAACCATCACTGAATGCTGAGTCCAGCTCTGGTGTCCACACTTTAAAAAGGATGTTGACAGATTGGGAAGGGTTCAGCAAGACCTACAAGAATGACTGAAAGTCTAAAGAATCTCAATCTATTTAATTTATCCAAGAGAAAGCTAAGGGGTGACTTGATCATGGTCTCTCAGTACCCAGATTTCAGACAGTGGAGGGCTCATGGGTGGTGCGTAATGGAGGCTGGGGAAGGCTAAGCCTTCCCAAACCTTGTGGGGTGTGAGGGGGCAATAACGGATTATTGCACTGGCCCTTGGGGACCATGCCCTGGGGCCCAGGCCAATTTGGGGCTCATGGAAAAATCCCCTGGCAAGAAGCTGCACAGGTTGACTGTGTGTTGTGTGAAGTACTTCCTTCTGTTTATTTTAAACCTGCTGCCTATTAATTTCATTGAGTGACCCTTGGTACTTGTGTTATGTGAAGGAGTAAATAAAACTTCCTTATTCATTTTCTCCACATCATTCACAATTTTATAGATCTCTACCACATCCCGCTTCACTCATCTCTTTTCCAAGCTGAAAAGTCCCAGTCTTTCTAATCTCTACGCATACAGAAGCTGTTCCACGCCCTTACTGATTTTTGTTGCCCTTCTCTATACCTTTTCCAATTTTAATATATCTTTCTTGAGATGGGACGACCAGAATTCCATATAATATTCAATGTGTGGGTGTACCATGGATTTATAAATTGGCATTATATTTCCTTATTATCTATTCCTTCCCTAATGGTTCCCAATATTCTGTTGGGATTTTTGCCTGCCACTTCACATTGAACAGATGTTTTCAAACTGTGTTAATCTACATGTCTGATAATTCTGTTCTTAGTTTCTAGCAATTTTCCTGGCACTCAAGTTAGGTTTACTGGCCTGTAATTGTCAGGATCGCCTCTGGAGCCTTTTTAAAAAATTGGTTTCACATTAGCTATCCTCCAGCCACCTGGTACAGAAGCTGATTTAAGAGATAGGTACATACCACAGTTAGTAGGTCTGCAATTTCATATTTGAGTTCCTTCCAAACTCTTGGGTGAACTGGTCCTGGTAACTCCTCACTGTTTATCAATTTGTTCCAAAACCACCTCTACTGACTCCTCAATCTGGGACAGTTCCTCAGATTTATCATCTAAAAAAGAACGGCTCAGGTGTGGGAATCTCCCTCACATCCTCTGCAGTGAAGACCAATGCAAAGAATTAATTTTAGCTTCTCTACAATGGCATCATCTTCCTTGAGTGCTCCTTTAGTTTTTGAGTCTTTGGCTAGTTGCTCTTCAATTTCTTTTTTGGCCTGCACTTTTGCACTTGACTTGCCAGAGTTTATGCTGCTTTCTGTTTTCCTCAGTAGGATTTAACATCCAATTTTTAAAAGATGTCTTTTTGCTTCTAACCACTTGTTCTTACTCTATTGTTTAGCACTTTTTTGGTCCTCTTTCTATTTTTTTTTTATTTTGGGTATACATTTAATTTGAGACTCTATTATGGTGTTTCTAAAAAGTTTCCATGCAGTGTGCAGTCATTTCACTTTTGGGGCCATACCTTTTAATTTCCATTTAACTAGCTTCGTTTTTGTGTTGTTCCCCTTTCTGAAGTTAAATGCTACTGTGGTGAGCTTCTTTGGTGTTTTTTGCCCCACAAGAATGTTAAATGTAATTTTATTATGGTCACTATTACCAAGCGGTTCCACGATATTCACCTTTTGGACCAGATCCTATGCTCCATTTAGGACTAAAGCAAGAATTGCCTCTCCCCTTGGGGGTTCCAGAACTAGCTGCTCCAAGAAGCAGTCAGTAATGGTCTCTAGAAACTTTATCTCTGCATCCCATCCTGAGGTGACATGTACTCAGCCAATATGGGCATAGTTGTGAAATCCCCCATTATTACTTCGTTTTCTAATTCTATAGCCTCTCTAATCTCCCGAAGCATTTTGCAATCGCCATCACCATCCTAGTCAGGTCATCAGAATCAGTAGAATATTCCTACTGCTACACTCTTATTATTCAAGCATGGAATTTCTATCCATAGAGAGTCTATGGTACAGTTTGATTCATTTACGATTTTTACTCTGTGCTTTGGCTTCACTAGGACTTCACCTCGAGTTCACTAAATGGAGTAAACACTAGTTTCCCTACTGAAGACAAGACCTTTCAGTTTTCTTACACTTGCCTTAGGATGAGCTCTATTTCTGGCTCTGGTCCATGCAAAGTCCCCTGGCTCCAAGCCTAGTATGTGTGATCTCTTGCAGCCCCACATCAAGTCGTGGGAGGGATAGTTCAGTGGTTTGGACATTAGCCCCCCACCCCACCCAAACCCAGGGTTATGAGTTCAATCCTTAAGGGGGCCATTTAGGGATCTGGGACAAAAATCTGTCTGGGGACTGAATAACTAACCCTGATATTGATTCTATGATCACTTCAGGCCCCTACCATAGTTCCTCCAGCTGGTCCCCTGGGCAGATGCAATCATTGTTGTCCTCCAAGAACCTATTTCCCTGGGCCAGGAACTGTCTTTTTCAGTATCTGTCTGCACTGCACTTAGCACCGTGGGTTCCTGATCCTTAATTGGAGTCTCTTGGCTCTACTAAAATAGATTAAGAGCAACAATAAGAATCATTTCAGGCTGAAGGATTTTTCTGGATGCCTCTACATACAACTGTTCACAGTTGGGTTTTTTCAGGGGGTTGAGGGGAGTCATCTCCATTTGGGGCACAGCCGCCCCAATGATTGTGGGGGGCAATGACATGCATGCCACTCACCCCTTTTTACAAGCCACGTGCCCACTCTGGGATGAGGAAGGGCTGAACCAGGTCAGGTTGTTTCTGAGCTGGCAGCTTGTATAGGGTGGACACTAAGGTGGGGGTCCCCCCAAAACGAGGGCCACTTAGAAGGGACCCCCCCCAGGTGCCTGAGGGCAGAACTGAGGGCAGCTATTAAGAGATGTATGGGGCTAGGCTGAGCGCACCTCTGGGGGGGGTAAGCTGGAGACACGTATGGGGCTGTGCAAGGTGGGCACTAACAGGGTGGAGATGGGAGGGGTCGCGCTGAGAGCACCCATGGGGGGGGCCCGAACTGGGGGGCCCTGCGGGGAAGCTCGAAACCCGGCGCCCCGCGCGCAGCACCGCCTCGCTTTCATCCTTGGCGCCCAAAGTGTCCGCCGAGCGCCCGGCCGGGACTACAGCCACTCACTCGTCTCCCGTCTATGAACTCCGTCGTATCCCTCCGCCGGAGAAAAATAATCCAGGCGGCGGGGGGGGGGGTTGCCCCCTCCCCAAACCCGTGAATCGTTAATGATCGCTCGAGTTACCCCCGCGCTGCAATTGCACTAGGCGGGCCCGGGATCTGGAGGCCCGTGGAGGAGGGATACAGCCGTGAATCGCTAGGCGATCCACCCCACACACCGTTACTACCCTGTCCCCCTATAACGGCTTGTGCCCCGCGACTTCGTGTGACGAGAGCAGCTCGAGGCTTTGGCCGGCCTCTTCCCCCCTCTGTGTATCCCTCCGCCGCGGGGGGGGGGGGGCTTCTTCCACTTCCGGGTCCGCCATTTTGTCTCCCTCCCTCCCGAGCAGAGGGGGGGCAGCTAAAAGCAGGGAACCCCAGTGACCGCCCCCCCACCCCGGCCCGTGGGACGCCCACGCTGGCGCCGCCGGGGGCCGCCTCCGCCTCGCAGGGGTGAGTGGGGGGGGTCCCTCCTTGGGGGAGGAGTGGGGTCACTCTACGGGGGGGGTCACTTGGGGGAAGAGGCCCCTTGGGGGGCTCTCTCGGGGAGAGGCGGGGTACCCTGCCTGGAGGGGAGGCTGGGGGTTGAGAAGGTCTTTGCTCCCCCCTAGAGGTTGGGGCTAAGGGTGAGGTGAGAGGGTGAATCCTGGGGTGAATCCCGGGGGGGGTCCCCACTTTTGTGGGGTTGAGGGGCTGGCAGGGAGGGGGTGTTGCAGAGCATTGGAGGTGGGTGGGGGCGGATCCTCCTGGACCCAGAATTAATAGAAACGAGCGCGGGGCTTTAGTCCTTTATTCTGATCACTTGAAAGGTTAAAAAAGTTTGTAGCTGAAGCTTCTCTCAAGACACCTGTTGCTGGTGGAGAGGAGGGACGTTTCAGGTGTCAGAGCCTATGGAGACCTCGAATAGGGTGGGGGGGATTGTGAGCATGGGGGCGAGGGGGGGCTCCTGATTTTGATGATTTTTATAGCTGTTTAATAATGAATCCAGAGTTAGGTTAAAGTGCGATGAGAGAAACTGCTGGTTTTGTAGTTTTTAAAACAAATCCAAGCCACCAATCCTGCAAATACGTACACCCGTGATTAGCTTTATGTACATTGAACTCAACGGAGCTGTTCATGCGTGGCAAGTTAAGTGTAAAAGTGTTTGCGGGATTGGGGCTTAGGAGACTGTTAAAGGAGCATTAAAAATAAAGGCTGTCTGTCCTACTAAGAATCAGTGTAAGTAAAGCTAAGGCCAGGATGGTCCTGCTAACACTTGCCTGTGTTTACATGTGCACAATTGCCTCAAAGTCAATATTTATGTGCAGAAGGGCCCTGATCCTGTAATGAGCTGTGCACGTGGGTGCCTGTTTTGTGTTGCCTGGTTCTCATTGTAGGATTGGGCCAAAGTTAAACACATGCGAGCATTTGTGGGAATGGGGTCGCACCTGAAAGGTTCGGCAAGGAATACAGACTGCTTTAACATGATGCGGAGCTTATTTAAAGTGGCCCTTTGAAGATGACGTTATGCAAGCCGTATGAACAACTAGAAATAGAGCAAGGATTTTTTTGTCTTTCAGGTTTGTTTCTGTGAACATCAGGTTTTTATGACAGAACTAAAAATGGTCACACTCCTGCCTTCTATGTTTAATACTTTGCATATAATAATTGTGCACTTAGGTTTAAAATACTGTCTTGTAAAATGGGAAATTTTACATTGGCTATGTTACTTGAGGAGAATTAGGTTTTTTTTAAAAGAGATTGTTTTATTGTCATTTACGTACTTGGGGTTACTTATGTTATGTTTGGACACTTCTGTTGAATTGTTCAATGAAGTGGTATAACTTTTTTTCATAAAAATCGACAGTCCGGTGGCATCTTATAGACTAACCTTAGTCTATAAGGTGCCACAGGACTCTGTCACTTTTACAGATCCAGACTAACATGGCAATCCCTCTGATACTTTTTTTCATAAAGCTTTTCTCTCTGTTAAAGGTCTGATGGATTCACTGGTTAACTGTGCAGTTCAGTACTGGTCTGCATAGACATTCACTTGTAGCCATTTGAAGAGCCTCACACATAAATTAATACTTAGGCTTCATGTTAGTTCTTCATAGGAATGAAATGCCACTGTATCTGTGTCAGACAAGAACTTCAGATCCCCCGATGAATGTATTTTATTATACCTTTAAAGTATAGCTTGCAAAACAGAGGCAGCGTTGCTTAGTAGACTTAAGCAACTAGAACCCAGGAGTTCCTATTTCCAGCTCTAAAACAGACGGCCTTTATGAACATGGACAAGTCACTTTATTTTTCAGTGACTGGCAGCTGTAAAACGAGGACAAGGATATCAGGCCCTTTGCTCATGGTGGTGAGGTGTTTGTGAAGATGAAGTAATTAATCTTTGTAAAATGCTGTATTTACTAAGTACTATGTGTTGCTGTTGCTATTGTAGACTTGGACTCAAGTCCATGCTGAGCCTCTGAAGTCAACTGGGGTACCCTTGAGCCATTGGTCTGTATCAGCTGATCCAGTTGCAGGATCAGGGTTGCATTTTGCATTCCTATCATGTTGCAAGTACTGAACGTTAAAAATATATATATATTTTCATAAACACTTGAACTCATTAAGTAACTACTGGTCATATCAGGCTTAGATTGATTTCCAGTGTGCATCTATGTCCTAGTCTAAATGCGCAATATGACTAAAATATCATCAGCTAAAGTGGGTTTTTTTCTGTTTTAAAATGCAGCTTTCTGAAAATATTTGTTCCCATGTATAAAGATGTCGTTAGTGGACCTCGGAAAGAGGTTGCTAGAAGCAGCTCGCAAAGGCCAAGATGATGAAGTTAGAACGCTAATGGCAAGTGGTGCTCCTTTCACCACTGACTGGGTATGTTTTTAATAGAAGAGGCTACTTTTCCCATAAAGGTATTTACTCCAACTAAAATACAGAACCGATCCTGTGAGGGCAGCCTCCTAACTTCGCTCCTGGGCACCCTCGCTCTGTAACTGTGTGACGACCAGACTGATTAACTGTGACATTTCTTTGCTGGGAAATTCAAGCAACAAGCATTCCTATTCATACACTTTTGAAGTGTTTATGCAGACTTAGGCCCTGATCCTGAAAGCTGGTCAACATTGGTTGACCCCTGTTCCTGCAGGAGGAGTTAGCCTGTGAATAACTTTACTATCATGGAATAGCCCCATTGGAGTAAGTGGGACTAGTTTGGGGTAGTAAAGTTAAGTATGGGTTTAAATAGTTACAGGATGAGGCCAAAGCATGGCATTCATACTCCTGGTAAGTTGCCAGGGTAGCCAGTTTGGGTGCCACTGTTATAGAATGTTGAGCAATTTTTACCTGTCCTTGAGTGTGGGGATGTTTGTTCACTCTTCTTTAAAGTCATCCTTAAGTGTCAATGTTTTTCAAACTATATTAACTTGCTAAGTACATTTAAATACTGAATGTAAAGGTTATACGAGGGAATTAGAGCAGCCAACCGTATTGATTGGCAACTAAGGCTTTTTTTATTTTTTGTGGATATATTTTAAATGTTTCATTTAAAGTAATTGTATATCAGATCTCATTTGACAGAACTTTAGTTCAGTGATCAGTTTATTTTTTAACATTTGCCTTGGTGCAAGTGATCACCATCTAATTTTGTTTGCTATCTACACACAGACGATAATCCCAATCATTCATTTATATAATTGGTGCTTGTTGCAGGATCAATTGTTGGTTGGTTTGCCCACTTCTGGCAGAGCACACCATGACCATCCCTCTGCATTGGGTGCCCCCTGCCAGTAGTTGCTCTCCAGACCCCATGGCGATCTATCCGATCTATCCGTTTAACTCAGCCCTCTACCACTTCCTGACATTCAGCCCTCTGGCCAGGTGGCTTTTTTTCCCTTGCCACTGTGAACTTAGGTCAGAGGTGAAAGTAAGCCAGTATGGTCCAGTACGGTGTACCAGCAAGAGCCAGTACGCCATGCCGGACTGCACCGGCTTCCTTGGTGGGGATTTAAAGGGCTCAGAGCTCCCGCGGCTGTGGGGAGCCCAGAGCCCTTTAACCCCCCCAACCCCACCCACTGCAGCTCTGGCAGCTGGGCTGGGGCCAGATTTAAAGGGCACGGAGCTCCTGTGGCTGCGGGGAGCCCAGAACCCTTTAACGCTCCCGCAGCTGGGCTGGGGCCAGGATTTAAAGGGCTCAGGGCTCCGGATCCCTGGGCCCTCTAATTTGCCCCTGAGCCCTGGGTTGATTTAAAGGCCCTGGGGCTCCCAGCCGCAACTGGTGCCCCAGGGCCTTTAAATCTTGAGAGGCCACGCCTCTTCCGGTTGAGGCCCCCCCTCCCAAGGACTCCGGCAGTACCGGTAAGTCCTGCAAGTTACTTTCACTCCTGACTTAGGGGTTTGTACCTCCCCTATGTGGGGGTGTAATTCTAGTTCTTTAAAATTGCTGAACACATTAATGGAGATAAATATGTGCTTCCACACCTATGTTGAACAGATAACTTTTTAAAAAACATTTTTTGATATACAGCTCGGGACATCACCTCTTCATCTTGCAGCCCAGTATGGCCATTATTCAACAGCAGAAGTGCTGCTTCGAGCCGGTGTTAGCAGAGATGCTCGAACCAAAGTGGACAGGACACCATTGCATATGGCTGCAGCTGATGGACATACACATATTGTAGAACTGCTAATTAGGGTAAGTTAGATGTTGTGCATCAATCTGCAGAATATAAATCCGATAAATTACATTGTAATGTCCCTTATTAGGCATTACTCTCTAGGTGAAGAAGGTCGATTAATTCCAATTAGATATTTTTATTGGTAGGATGAAATACAAAACTTCTTTCCCCTCAAGTATCATTTAAAAAACTTTTTTCTAAGGAAAATCTCAGAATTGTTCAATGAAATCACTGCTTAATT
Source organism: Mauremys reevesii (assembly GCF_016161935.1). NCBI lineage: Eukaryota > Metazoa > Chordata > Testudines > Geoemydidae > Mauremys > Mauremys reevesii. Next base: position 8,876,502 of record NC_052646.1, on the reverse strand, counting down.
TAGTGATAAATATAGGAGATTTAAAACAGGGGTTCTCAAACTTTTTTTGCTGGGCCCCCCTTTGAAAATATTTCAGGCTGTGACAACACCCCCACCCCTCATTCCCATATCATGCCACCCTTCCTTCTGTGGTGGGAAGGAGGAAGGAAGGGTGGCAATACTGTGACTCCCGACAATAGCCTTGCAACCCCCTGTTGTGTCGGGACCCCCACTTTGAGAAATGCTGATTTAAAACAGTGTGATGCCTGTGCAGGAGAACTGGAAGCACCGGTCCGGGTGGCTTTGCATTTTAATTTATTTTTAAATGAACCTTCTTAAATATTTTAAAAACCTTATTTACTTTACATACAACAATCATTCATTCATTCATGCAGCCCCACCTTCTCCTTCTAATTTCTTCCTCTGCTGGAAGTTGATGGGTCCTCTGTGGATGTCTTCATAATAAGTGGTGACAACAAGCATCCTGATCAGGTTGACCACCTTTGCTGGGATGCCATAGTGCGAAAGGAGCTTCAGAGGGTCTCTCGATCCACGTCTCAATGCTTGCATCCTTCATTCTCTCTAAGAGGACTTTTGATGAGATATCCCTCTTTCCAGTCAGCCGAATCACTTCTTCTTCTGAAGCATCCAGGTCTGCTTTCAGGGCCTCTGCTCTGTTCTTCATCATGGTGATGGCTCTGGTTGGTTTATCGCAATTGATTGGGAGGTCCTCGTTGGCTGGGTCGATGTCTGGTGGATTTGGTGGTGCTGGTCTGTTCAGGAGTTCCTCAAAGTGCTCCGCCCATCTGTTCATCTGTAGTTCTATTCCTGTTATAGACTTTTGCCTGCTCTGCTTCTGCTGCCAGTCCATCCACATAATCTCTCTTGTCCTTCCTAATATTCCTCTTCACTGCTCTGTGGGCTTCAGCATACTCTTTTTGAGCTTTGGCCTTTGCTGCTCTAGTCCTGCTGTTGTTGACTGCTGCCTTCTTCTTCTTTCTGTCTTCTATCTTTGTCAAGGACTCTGCTGTGATCCACTCTTTCTGCTGGTGTTTCTTAATTCCAAGCACTTCCTGGCATGCTGACCTAAGTGTGTCTCTCACTTTCTGCCATCTGTTGAGTACACTGTCTTCCTCTTCTTCAGACCGATCCTGTAGTACTGAAAACTTATTCTTCAGCGTCAATCCAAAATCTTCCTTGGTCTTATGGTCCTTCAGAAGGTTGCAGTTCTTCTTCAGCTTCAGCTTCAATCGATCTTCTGAACTTCTTGCTAATGCAGCAGGTTGTTAAGTGCACACAGATCCACAAATCTCTCTCCATTCTCACTCATCTCTCCCAGAGCATGGGTCCCCATGACTTGTTCGTATCCTGTGTTATCAGGTCCAATTTTGGCATTAAAGTCTCCCATAAGGATGGTAATGTCTTTGTCTGGGAGAGTCTCTAATATTTTCTGGAGTCTGTTGTAAGTCTTTGTCCTCCTCTTCACTGTCATTGGTTGGTTCATCTTAATCCTCTTCATTTTAGTTCTGAAGGATGCTGTGATGATCCTGGGACCATGTGCCTCCCAACCAATCAGTGCTCTCTGTGCCTGCTTGGACAACATCTCTTCATGTCCTGAATACAGCAACAGCTCTCCTGTCAACAGTCGTCTCTGTCCAGCTTGCGTCCATCTTGTCTCGCTAATGCCTAGTAGGGTCAGGTTGTTGCTCCTCATCTCTGCTGCAACCTCATGTGCCAATGGTAATCCTCCTGGTTGCAAGAAGGGTGATCAAGCCTCTGTTAACTCTATTGTCGACGCTTCTGTAGCAATTACATACAACAATAGTTTAGTTATATATTATAGACTTATAGAAGGAGACCTTCTAAAAACGTTAAAATATATGACTGGCACGCAAAACCTTAAATTAGAGTGAATAAATGAAGACTCGGCACATCACTTCTGAAAGGTTGCTGACCCCTGCGTTAAAGCAACACTGTTTTGCTTAAAGAATCATATTGTCTGAATTGTTTTACCCGTTGTTGTAACAAATCACACCTAGGATGAGTATCATTGTAAGAGATTAGTACCAAAGCAAATCTCTAAATTCTTAAGTGGTGTGTGTGCGCATGCATACCCACATATTTGACAGCATGTTGGGTGGGATCCATGAAGGGACTTAGACGTTGCAATGCTGAGCATGATGGTGGCACTTAACTTTTAGGTGCCTAGACACTCACAGGGACAACACTGTGATCCACAAAGCTGGGCTAGGTGTCTATATTCCATACCATGAATGAGGGGAGATGGATGTGTTAGAATGCAATCCACAAAGGCCAGCATGGTAGGCAGCTCCACCCTAAGGTGCTAATGAGGGGCGTGTGCTGTGCTCTGCTCTGCTCTTCCATCAGAGATAGGTGCCTAACTCTGGGCTGCAGGCATCCGTTTACGAATGGGAACCTGCAACTTGGAGTCATGCCTCAAACGCCTCTGAGCATGCCTACTGGATCAATCCCTGCGTGTGTCTTAGGCGGCCGAATGTCTGTCTTCCCCTTGTTCGTGCTGAGGCTTTGAGGGGGAGGTAGGCATCCAGCTGCCTCAAAGGGAGGCGCAGTGCACATACCCAGAGGCAGGAACATAGGTGCCAAGGGAATTCTTGCTCTGACAAAAGTAGGTGCTGAGTGAGTTTAGGCATCTGTAGGGTTCTGCAGGAGTTTTGTGGATTCCAGTGGAACCAAAACTGGGACTTAGCTACATAAGTCTGGGATTTAGGTGCAGAAGTACCTTTGTGATTCCACCCTTTGTGTTTAGCCTGTTTCTCTGTTTCTCTTGAATCAAGGAGAGGCCATGCTCTGAAAAAAATACAGTTAGATGAAAGCAATGCTTTTATTTCTCTCAGAATGGTGCTGATGTAAATGCCAAGGACATGCTGAAGATGACTGCCTTGCACTGGGCAACAGAACACAACCATCGTGATGTTGTAGAGTTGCTTATAAAGTATGGAGCTGATGTTCATGCTTTCAGCAAGTTTGATAAATCAGCCTTTGATATAGCCCTGGACAAGAACAATGCAGAGACTCTGGTAATGCTGCAGGTGGGTTAAGGAAGAAATCTGTTAACGTACTTTCCCTGTAATTATCTGCTATCTGCCTACAGCATTTGCCAATGCGATGAGAATGAACATTTCCTAAAGAAACTCTCTTGCATGCCTGAATCAGAATTGTGGTAACTCGTATAAAATATTGCAATGTCAATTGATATTAGTTTCTTCATCACTAAGTTAGTAGATTTGGAAAATAATGTCCAAAATTTCAGCGCTGCGTTGGTTTTCTTTGCAGACACACAGTTCTTCAGAAACTCTGCTTCTGAACTCATGGAATTGACTTTTTTTGTTGTTTGAATGTTTGTGGAAACATGCCTATAGGAATGGAAGAAGATTATTTTTATTTTATTACAAGGTTGATTAGTTAATGTTTGGAAAAGGCTATTTACATAGTGGGCTTGATTCTCTTTTGCCCTGCAACTTGTGTATTGATTTACACTAGTGTAAAACACTCCCATTTCTGATTTGGTAGTATTTTTATACCTACTTTTTGCACCAGTGCAAAGCAAATACAATTATTTGACTACACAAGATGCAGAGCAACAGAGAATCAGGCCCCAAAAATGCTGTATGGATGCCAAGTATTTCTCTTATTGGAGATGAGATAAAAATGTGTGCCTAATTACATTTTCTTCTTAAGGAGGCAATGCAGAATCAGGTGAACATGAATCCAGAGAGATCAAATCCTGTCACAAATACAGTGACTGTTGCCTCACCATTTATCCTTGCATCAGGGGAAGTTCTCAATCTTGCTAGTTTTGTTTCTTCAGCAAACACCAAAACAACCTCAGGTAAGTTTCTGTGAATATGTAGACGAAAAATGCTTCTCCAAAATGTTTCTTGTGTAAAGATTTTTAGAAAGCTGCATCTCTCAATTCAGTCTTCTGAATTGTAGAAGGCAGATGTTCTAAGTTGATAAAGTTCTTTAAAACGTATTGGAATGCACTAAAATATCCATCCTATCAAAATATACACTTTATCTGTAAAAGATAATGGGCCAGAACTTAAGCTGGCATGAAAAGGCTTGTTCCATTGAGTCAGTGGAGAGCTTTGCTATTTTCACCAGTTGAGGATCTGGCTCAGTGTGTATTGTAAGCAATAAAATAGAACCTTCATAGCTTGGGAAATGTAAAGGACTCAAATTACAGTGCATTGATAGTTAACATAAGAACGGCCCTAGTGGGTCAGACCAAAGGTCCGTCTAGTCCAGTAAGTATCCTGTCCACTGACAGTGGCCAATGCCAGTTCCACTAGTAAAATTTGAGTGGGTAAGATATAGTCACCATTTGGTACCTGATCCCTAAATTTGTCAAGGATTCATTCAATACTCTGTTTTATTACTTATTAACTGGAAGAGCAGAGTGAGTCGTCTCGTGTATTTGAACGTCAAATAGGGAAACAAATGGAAAATCATTGCAGAGAATGGATCTTGGGTGTACAGGTTACTCAACTTATTTTTTCCTAGCCAATAGATTAGAGATAAGATACAAAAACGAGGAAGCTAGTTATTTCTGTAAATTTGTCTGAAAAATTCATTTAAGGCTGAATATAAATTCTCTTCCTTACGTGAGACTTTATAACCTGTTGTTTTTTGTTATATTTGGGAAATCCAAACTACTGTTTCTTTTCAATCTTAAGGAGGCTTCTAAATACAAGGTTTATGAAGCAAGTTGAGGGCCTGACCCTGCAAACACTTCTGCATGTGAGTAACTTTTGAAGCTAATGGGACTGTTCACATGCATGAGTGTTTGCCAGAGTTGATTGGAGCAATATTACAAATGTGGATGTTTCCTGCTTTCAGTTCTAAGGGCCCAGTGCTGCAATTGGCTCGGTACAAGCGGCATCCTAATCCTGTGTGTGGCCCCATTGACTTCAGTGAGACTCTGAACTTACTTTGAGTAGAAACTCCCCATGTGGTTTACTCCCTTTAATAAATTGACAGATCCCATAATTACCCCCCCCCCAACAAAAACTGAGGATTAAAAGGGCTTCACATGAATAATGTCACACCTTGTCCTAAAACAAGGACATTCCCGCAATATATGTACCCGATTCATGTTAAAAATACAAAAAGGCCAATATATTTTTCCCATTTTGTTCTTTTTGGATGCCACACTCTAAAACTTTACTCCTGTCAATAGTAACTCCTCTGTTGGGGCCAGCAAACCCTTATCCAGTGGTGAGCCGGAGCCAGTTCACACCAGTTCACAAGAACTGGTTGTTAAATTTAGAAGATGGTGTAGAACCGGTTGCTAAAGGAGTGGCCCAGCTTCCCCAGGGGGCGATTTAAAGGGCCTGGAGCTTCCAGCAGGGGCTGGAGCCCCAGGCGCTTTAAATTGCCACCAGAGCCTCACTGCTGGAGCCCTGGGGTAGCAGTAGCGGGGCTCTGGGGGCTATCTAAAAAGTCCAGAGCTCCCGTGGCTTCTACTGCCCCGGCCCTTTAAATAGCTGCCAGAGCCCTACTACTGGAGCTACTACTCCAGGGCTCTGGCAGCTATTTAAAGGCCCAGGGCACTAGAAGCAGGGGAGCCCTGGCCCTTTAAATAGCCCCCGGGGCTGCTGCTACTACCCCAGGGGGGGAGGAGAAACTTGCGGGTTCTGACGGGGGCAGTTGGGGTCAGATGGGAGGGAGGGGGGCGGGACAGGCACGTGGGGCTTGTACTGTACTCACCCCACAGTTCCCTACCGGGTCTTTGGCGGCACTTCAGCGGTGGGTCCTTCACTCGCTCCAGGTGAAGGACCTGCTGCTGAAAACCCAGAGCAAGTGAAGACCACTCCTCACCCGCATCCCCACCCCACTGCTGCCGTGGAAGTGCTGCCGAGGACCCGGTAGGGTTCTTAAGATTTTGGGAGCGCATCACTGCCCTTATCCCAACATGTCATTAGCATTTACCTTATTTGCCCACAAGAGGGCATTAGAGACTGTACTTCAATCACAGCAAGTAATAGTTTAATGTTTTTTTTATAAGTGAAGACACTTTTTGTACCACTTCTTGCTTATAGGTGACTAAGGTTTATTTAAAACTACAAACTCCTTAATGAGGGCAAATGTCTTTTACTTGCCTGAAGAAATTTTGTTCAGAAATAACAATTACAGCTTTCTGAAAATAGGATATTGAATATACTAATTTTGGTCCCTCTTTCTTCTGTTCAGTCAGTACTGTCTCAAAGTGTAATGGATTACTGTGCTCAGTTGAGGGAAGAAGCTTCTTGCCCTGGAATTGGGATGATTTTTATTCCTTGCACAAAGCCGAATCTGCAGTTCAAGAACTTGATGTGCTGACTGATAGTCTTTACACTAGTTCCTTTGTTGGGTTTCAACTGACGGGCTTATTTTGTGAAGCTGGTTGTGAAACCATACATTGAAATTGCTAGGTGTTATAATTAACTAATCTAGCTTTCAAGAAAAAGCTCTGATTTGTGAAAAACAATGTGTTTTCTAAAAAGCAATGCTGAACGGAGTCCATACTTTATAGATTGGCAAAATTTCACAGTAAAAGAATTTGGGTTGTCAACAGGCTTTTTAAATTTTGTTTGGTATTTGCAATTCTGTAATTGAAATTAATGTGACACTGCAAAGTCAGGTAAATATAATTAAATGTATAGCAACAGCTTTCATAATGCTAATGTAGTCAGACTGTGTCTATTCTGTGCTGGTGAGGGCTTGTATTTTGATCATGTGTGGCTTGGAAAACATTGTTCACATCTGTTCAGGATGAAAGCTAATTGTAGTGCCAAAATCTGGATTTTGATAGCCCAGTGGATTACCATCTGGCCACTTGAAGGTGGTCTTTGTGACAATGCTGGAGTAAGTCATGTTAGCTTGCATCAATTTGCTCCATTTAATTCCTTTGCATTGTTTCTAATATATTTATTTTTAAATCCAGTAAAATGAATATTCAGTAGAAGGTATTTATTTCAACCATGTTGTAAGAACAGTATGTGGGACTGTTTCAGATCTTGAAGTGGGGTAGGCTAGGTATGAATTATAGTCTAGAAAAACAGCCCTAGTAGAGAAGTAGGTTTTTGGCAGCATTTTTTTTTTTTTTTTTTTGCTTGAACAGTTTTTAGTAAAGTCTTAATAGTATAGTAGAACACTCTGACTGCAAATGTCCTTCACTTGCCTTCATTTCCTCAAAACAGGTGATTCCCGTGTATCTACAGTGCAGTTTTCAAACTCAACAACCTCTGTGCTTGCCACACTTGCAGCCCTCGCTGAAGCATCAGCTCCTCTTTCCAATTCAAACAGACCTACAGGTAGGTGGAATGAATCTGGCATTGACGTCAATGTATTTAATCCCTAGTGTATAATTTGCAAGAAATCATAAGGAAATTGGGTTACTTAAGTATAGCTTGTAAAAAGGATTTGAATTCATTCAGCATAACTCAAGAGAGTTGCAACTACTGCCAAATATATCACTTTGCAAGGCTAATAGATTTATCTGTTATCATAGCTCAGATATTTCTACAGACAATAGTTGCTCCTTTGAATGAAGCACCGAAGTATTTTTTTTACTAACCAGTCTTTCACTCTATCCAGTTTTGACCTGGATCCTGTTAGAATTGTTCTGTGCAACTACGTGCTATAAAAATAGAATAGGACACAGCCTGTATCTCCGTCAGATGCTCCTTCCTACACAAATATGGACAGTGTTATTTTTTTCAAACTCCAGTTTTACAAAACAGATAGTTTGGAATGATTTTATCGCCACCTCTATTTTGTATGTTCCCCTGATTTTACAAAGCCTCATTGTGGGTTTTTTTAAGTGTTAGGCTGTCTTGGGGCCTTAGTAACATTTGGATTCTTTTTATGCATACCATAGAATCTCAATTTTATGAACATTATGAACAACCATTTACATGAACTATTTTTCCTGACCCTGGGGGGCAGAAATAATCACATGGTAAAAGTGATGTAGTTGAGCAAGTTGACACCCCTTTATGTTCTGATGCTATCAGTGTATTGGAAATCGCTTTGCAATGGTTTTGAAGGACAAGAAGAAAATAATTCACAGCACCAAACTGCAATTTATGCACTGTACCTGCTGTAACTTTGAGATGTTCATAAAATCAGAAAGTTCAATTTTATAAACTCCTTAGTCCCAATTGGTTCGTAAAACAGGGTTCTACAGTACTTTATTCTAAAAAACGGTTTGTGATGCTTATATGGCAGTGATTCTCAGCCTGTTTGCCACTGTGGGCCACATGTGCAGCTCTTTGTTATGTGGGCTGCATCCACACGATATATATACTACCTACGCGGCCCTGGGGATGTCACATGGATCACAGCTCTATGCTGATTGGATCGTAGGTTGAGAACCACTGCTTCATGGTATATTTACAATGTGCAGAGTGTGGAAACCACCAGTTGACTTTAGAATTATCAAGTTGGCCATCTTTTAAAATTATGTAATCTTTTTTTAAGCCTTTGAACCCATTTTTTTTTTCAGACAGTACTTTTGACTGTATTAGTTTTATTTGTATTTGTGAATGCTGGTGCTTTAAATTCATCTAGGTATCTGAAGAGAATTATTTTTACCATTGAAAAGTTGCTATGGTTGTATTGGTATTTTATTTTGTCCATTTTAGATTTTTAACATTTGCAGATTACTCCATACCAGATGCTTCAGTGTTTGCGGTTCTTGAGCAGTAAACATTGACTCATTTACTCCAAGCTTAGCTTTCTTTAAAAAAAAAAACAAACCTTAGGAGTTTTGCTCTGCTTTCTCCAGCTAACACAGAGGAAATAGTGGAAGCAAATTCGGTGGATTCTGCAATACAGCAGGTGGTTGGAAGTGGCGGTCAACGAGTCATTACGATAGTAACAGACGGCGTTCCACTAGGCAGTCTCCAAACAGCCATTCCTACTAGTGGTATCAGCCAGCCGTTTATAGTGACCATGCAAGATGGACAGCAAGGTAAGAGGCTACTCCGTTTAGGAAACTGTAAGCCAGTTTTAGACTTTCCTAATGTTAAGAAAAATAAAAAAAAGCTATAGGTAGATGCACAGAGAGAGACTTAGGTCTGTGACTCTCAGGAAACTAGGCATGGAGGGACCGGGGGAGGGAGGGGAAGGAAAAGTGAGGCCATTACATAGTTCAGCTTGCTTGCAGTGTGCTGCTACAGATGTGTACCTTCCAAGTGAGCTCTATAAAAGAATGGAGAGAGAATTAAGATTTATGACTGAAGCTAGTTACATAATCATTCTAATATAACAAACAGTACTACATTTTTATTGTAATGTTAATAGTTGAATTAAAATGAGTGAAACATGTATAATAACCTCATAGAATTTAGGATGAATATTTATCTGGTGCATTCCCACCAGCTAGGCTAGGATTGTTTCCTACTACATGATTGTATGTGTCCTCTCCAATCAGGATTTAAATGACTCAGCCAATTGTGCTTCTACCAATATCCCTTGTGTGATTATTTCGGAGTCTAACTAGAACTGGGTTTTAAGACCTTTTTCTTGATTGTCAGGTTAAGTAGACCTTTTCATCCCATTACTCTAATGATGTTGCCTTAGATCATCCTAATCTGTCAGTTTCACAAACCAACACACCTATGCAAAGTTATAGGTAGTTTTAGAGATGGGCAGACCAGTCATAATGAATTACTCGATCATAAGCCGGTTCGTTTATAAGCCAACCCCACCAAGATGGATAAGTTAAAAATGGAAAAATTTTATAACACGTTCATAAGCCGACCCTATAATTCAGGGATCAGCAAACTTTGGCTCCTGGGCCATCAGGCGAAGCCGCTGGCAGGCCAAGATGGTTTGTTTACCTTGAGCATCTTCAGGCACAGAGGTAAACCTAAGTAAACAGTGTCCTGGCGTGCCAGCTACTTACCCTGTCGGGCTGGGACAGCAACTGATGGGAAATTTTTTTTGGGGGGGGGAGGGGGGAGCTGGGAGTCAGGGGAGTAATCCCTGTGACAATCCCCCACATGACCTCACCCCTAGCCTGGGACCCCCACACTCTCCCCATCCCATCCCTTCCCACCTTATCTGGGGAGGGCCAGGAGAGGATGTCTCTGACCTGGCCGCAGCCTGCCAGCCCTGGAGCTGCAGCTGCTTCAGAGGCTGGGGGAGAGCAGCGTGGCCAGAAGCGGGGAGACTCTGGCCCTTCCTCTTCCCTTCTGGCTGTGCTGCCTCTCCTTGCTCCCTCTGTTGGGGGGAGGGGCTGTGTCCCACCTCTCCCTCTCTATACCCGTTCATAAGCCAACCCTCTTCTCTGGTGCTTCCCTTTTTTACTAAAAAAATTTGGCTTATGAATGGGTATATACGGTACTTATTTTCATTTCACCTCTGTTTTCAAACTGTCCATGAATGGAAAGCAATTTTCTCAAATTTATTATTCAGAATTACTTGTCAAATGACTACACATAATTATTGATCTGTAGCTTGTTCTGTCAGTGTTCCTAATTAGAACTCTTTTGATAGAACACAGTAGTTGATATCCTAGAATACCAGGATTGGAAGGGACCTCAGGAGGTATCTAGTCCAAATCCCTGCGCAAAGCAGGACTGAGCCTCAACTAAATATGATCTGTTTCTGATTGAATGAAATGTTATGTATCAGGTTCTCTATACATAAACTTGTTTATGTATTTATAATTTACTTGTGCTCTGGAATATTCACAAGTTTTATGTACCCTCTTAATTCAATTGCTATACTATTGACAAGAACAGGATGATGAAAGACCTATAGTATTCCCTAAAATAGGGAG